>NC_088362.1:11083902-11118902 GCF_034508935.2 Berghia stephanieae
ACAACTATAAATACAAACACACTGTGTTGTAGAGATCACGTGTTACTTTTTTTGTTTGAGTAAGAAAAGTCTATTTTGTGCTGGGTGGATGTGAAATTTCGGGGGAAATTCTAAAAATAGCTGGTAAGGAGAGAGTTAACCTTTAGAGATTAACCATATATTTAAGGCATCCTTCTTGATAGATTCCCCCGTTTCATTACCTTTTTATGCTTTGCACTCTATTAACAACTCTCTGATCTTAATATACGCGTATCTCTAGCGTCTCTATTTTCTCTTTAATGGCGTTGCATTTATGGGTGTTTTATTTATGCAAAGTGATGCATTTATTATGAAGGGGAATATTATTATACATGGCGTCGGTAATTTTTTCCAATGTAAAAATAAGGAAAATCATTCTCAGATGATATTAAATGTTTAAATCACATCTTTAATGTGATGATGATGACTTCATTCTTCCCTTGTTAATTCGTATGGTTTGAATTTATCCCCCCTCCCCTCCACTTAAAAGTGCTTTCTTATGAAAAAAAATTGAATTGGCTTTTATGTCGTAAATCAACATTATTTATATGATTTTTTTTAAAGGCAAAATATAAAGTTTATATCCTTAATCATGTTGGTTGACAAGCGTCCTGTGTTTATTGTGCACATTATGGTTCACTTTTTACAAAGGAAAATGATCTTATGGAGATAAAGGCAGTAAATCTGACTCATGAATGAACCACACAAATAAAACGACATTTCGGCCCTTGGCCTTTATCAAGTCAATTAGATATAATATAGATATATATGTATTCTGTGTTTACTTGATAAAGGCCAAGGGCCGAAACGTCGTTTGTTTTGTGTTGTTCATTCATGAGTCAGAATTACTCCCTTCATCTTTATCTCCATTTTATTGACTCATTCAGGCACCTCTATTTATTACTTTCTAAATAAAACCCTCTAATTTTCAAATTCTGATCAAACGACACACTTATATTTACAGGTCTGACAACCGAAGGTAATTGTGGGCTTGTTTTATGACAGTATTTTGTGTTGGTTTGAGAGTTCCTGTTCTCAAACGACTCGCATATATTACGGGTCTGACATGAAGGCAATTATGGACAGTATTTTGTGTTGGTTTGAGAGTTTGTTTCTTCTCTCTCATTACACCAATGAGCCTTTGATAATTTGGGTTATCAGACCTGCGAATAGGCTCCCGTCGTAATCACATTTAGATGACGTTCTGTCTTGGGTATAATTGTTCTTTAATACCTTTTTTAAAAAAAATTGGCTTTTGATACGGTTTTTCTTATTGATAAACTTGTACGCTGTTTATAAATTTGCCACACTGTGTGTGTTTGTGTGTGTGTGTATAAATGTGTTTGTGTGCGTGTGTGTGTCTTTGTGTATTTCTTTTCAACCTTTTCTCTTCGTCAATGGATTTCTCTATCTTCTTTGTGTATATGTGTGTATACATGTGTGTATGTTCGTGTTTGTGTATGTGTGTGTGTATGTGTGTGTGTGTGTGTGTGTGTGTATGTGTGTAATTCTTTTCAACCTTTTCTCTTCGTCAATGGATTTCTCTATCTTCTTTGTGTATATGTGTGTATACATGTGTGTATGTTCGTGTTTGTGTATGTGTGTGTGTGTGTTTGTGTGTGTGCGGAATAGATCTAAGGATGATGTTTAGATGCACAATGGAAACATTCATTTTGTTTCCGAATGATTGAATGTTTTCCGTGGAATTCGTTTGCTGCGTTTTTTAACGTAGCGAAAAAATAATAACAAAAGAACGAATACCTACTTGTTAAGATGTCTGTTTTATAGATTTCATACGCATTTCAAATTGAGATGTTCTCAAATAATTCTGAGCGTGATCACAAAACATCGTTTTTTTCCCTTTCTGGTCAGGTACTATGTTACTTCTTACTTCTCCCCGTGCTCTCTATCGTCCCCCCCCCCCTCTCTCTCTCTCTCTCTCTCTCTCTCTCTCTCTCTCTCTCTCTCTCTCCTAAAAAAAATAATTAAAAAATGGCGCCACGGTATCATAAGACATCGTCGCCTAGGCATTCCACGAAGGAATATAGATAATTCATCAAACAAGATGTCTGATGTCAACAGGAATCACCCATGTTGTCCCAGTGAGCAAATTGGGGGTTAATAATCTTGCTCAAGGAAAAAAAAACGAAAGTGCCTGAAGCGGGGCTCGAACCCGGGTCCTTCCGGGTCACAGTGCAATGCCTTAACCACTCGGCCACTTCGCCCTCAAAAGGACAACCAAATAAGCAGTTTATTGTAAATATATATGTTGTTTCTTTGATTCGTTCCAGGTAATAGAAGAAGAATTCAGACGTCGTGGAGAAGACTTCAGCAACCTCAAGAGTAAAGCTCGGGAGATCGAGGAGAGGAACAATGACATGGGGAGGCCAGCCATTGCCCTTTCGGCAGGAGCTGATACAGACACTGATCTGTCCGTTCTGGAGGATCGATGGCAGGCCCTGACCTCACAGCTGTCCTCCGTCTTCGCGGAGAGATCATCTCCTCCAGTGGAACAAGCCATGTTATCTTCGTCTGTGTCGTCAACGAATTATGCTGCTCCTCCCCCTACATCCAAGGTAAATTGAAATTTTTTGTCACGTATGAATTTATCTAAAGCCTTCTGAAGACTCAAAGAGAGATAGTTGTAAATCAAGATCCTAGACAGGCTCGTTAGCTCTTTCTTCTTTTTTTAAATTCCAATTTTCCATTTCTCCTCTTTAAAGCGAATCGACTTTTTGGTAGATACATCTGATCTGAAACTGTCCCTCTTTATGATGGTTCTAATGAGACTTTTAGGTGATCGCAAAATAGAGACACTGATAGTTTGCTCTTGGTGTGCGGGTTGGAACCGGTCCTCTCAGCCTTACTATTTCCTGAGTGAAGATCTGCATGCAGCCTTTTAATTATCCTAGACTGCCTAGACTTTTAAAATGTTTAAATGCTGCAATCTTTGTAAAACCTTAAACACAGCAAAAAAAAAAAAAAAAAAACAAAAAAAAAAACCACAAAAAAAAAAAAAAATGTTGCGTAATGATTATTATAAACTTGATCTCTTTAGTTGGTGCAAACAAATCTGACATGTTATTTCTGGATCGCTTATCCGAAACAGCGACCAGCTTAGCCCACCCCCCGCCACTCCCCCAACCCGGTATTTTGTCTCTAGCCATGACGTAAAGTTGGAACTGGCTGATATTAAATCTTTTTATTCGTTTCCCCCATCCTGAAAAGACTAAAATCCTAAGGGGGCAGCGGTATGGTTTTTGCTTCATACCCGAAAGGTACCGAATACGATTATGCTGTGTGGCTTTGAGCAAGTCACCTCGCCATAGCTCAATTTGCGGCGCTGCACTGCGGCAGACGCCTGGGTTATTCCAGTCTTCCCTTGGATTAGACCCTAGAGACAAATTTCCCCTTAGGGGTGAATAAAGGGAATTTTTTTTTTTTAAAAACCATTTTTGTATTGGAAGTTAATGCTGATTGTCTCCAATAATGTCTCTTTGTTTAGGAGAAGCAGCGCCGGGCACCTGGTTCCACGCCTCTTTCTCCACGCGTGACGAGTCTTGCCCATGGACCTGTGCAATACATTCACGCTCTCGGTCTGTTACAGCTGCAGATCTTGGATTTAAGAAGGGCATGGGAGAAAGAGGACGACTCACTGTCGTCAAAGACGGAGGCTGATATTCAAGTAAGTGCTTTTGTTTCGGGCCTCGTTAAGTGATCGAAGTTTTTAAACAACAGGGAACACAAGTGTAATATGATGTAGAAAAAATGGTTCCAATCTCATTGGAATTGTACAACCACTCTTCTGGAGGACTAGATACATACCTTGTGTAATTGATCGTTTGGTTTTAGAGTGATGACATCCTATTTTCTAGTAATATATGCTGGTCGTTATGAAAGATCATCCATCTTTTACGTCCCATATTAAGAATCTGCCCATATATCCTGCTACAAAAATAGTTATGCCACCTTATGATTTTCATGTAACCTATTTAATATGAGTCCCCCGAAGGACTGGCTACATACACACTCTCAAGGAATTTGGAACCGGAAGAATAGAAGGTGTGACGTCACGACTTATCTGTCCTATTGCCTTGATTTGTTTATTGTATATTATAATGAACCATAAATTGAGAGCTTAATAGAGAGTTTATGACAATGATCATCATCATCATCATCATCATCATCATCATCATCATCATCATCATCATCATCATCATCATCATCCTGAATAACCATGTTAGATATAGAATAGCTTTTTATTACAATTTAAACTATGATTGACACATTTTCAATAATACATTGACACATTTTCAACAATACAGTTAGTGCTAAAATAATCCAAATAAATTCAAGGAAAGAAGGCATTAGGACTATCGCTTATTGTTATATTTTCCAAAATGTTTTTCTTAGGCTCTAGAAAAGACAATAAAAGACGTTCAGGAGAACCTTGAAGATCTTGAGACCCAGAAGGATGAGGTGATCCTGCAAGCCAGTCAGGAAGAGGCTGGACAAATTAAACAGCAGCTGGATAACGTGCGACAGGAATGGTCACGCCTTAGCGATTCCCATTCAGACCGAATGAAGTGAGTAGAATTTCTTTCATCATCATCATCATCATCATCATCATCATCATCATCATCATCATCATCATCATCATCATCATCATCATCATCAACATCATCATCATCATCATTGTCACCACCACCACCGTCACCACCACCACACCATCACCATCATCATCACCATCATCATCATCCTCATTATCACCATCATCAATATGATCATCATCATCATCATCATCATCATCATCATCATCATCATCATCATCATCATCGTCACCGCCTGGAGAGACACGAAACGTCCTCATCGTCTGCTGTTTACGTCGATTAAATTGAAGCTTCCATTCCATTTGATGACTGCCATGTTATCAATAAAACATGCGAGTTGAATCAAAGATTCCTACTATATTCCATTATTTTTCACCCAACTACTGTTTTGAGACGGGGTAGTGGTGGAAGGTGGGGGGGGGGGGGGTCAAATGTTTTGTTTACTTGTAGATGATAATTGATAGCGTCTTCATGGATCATCTCAACCCCTTTCAATTCATGGACAGAAATTTCCATCAAAGGGGAGACACGAAACGTCCTCATCGTCTATTTTCCGTCGATTAAATTGAAGCTTCCATTCCATTTGATCACTGCCATGTTATCAATAAAACATGCAAGTTGAATCCAAAATTCCTACTATATTCCATTTTCTTTTTCATCCAAATAGTTTTGAGACGGGGTGGTGTTGGAAAGGGGATGGGGAGGGTCAAATGTTGTGTTTAGTCGTAGACGATAATAGCTTCTTCATGGATCATCTGCACCCCTATCAATTCATGGATAGAAATTGGCACCTGCCAAAATGATGGAAAGTTTTGCTCATCTATATAGACTAATCGATCAAGTTTTGGCTGCGAGGGCATGATAAATAAATGACATAGGAAAAAAAAACCCCAAAATAATCCCAGAAGAAAAACCAAAACCAAAACAAACGAATAAAAAGAAAAATAACTAAACAAACAAAAAACAAAACAAAAACAAAGCAGAACAAAACCAAACAAAAAAAACAACAACCCGCCCCCCCCAAAAAAAAAACAAAACAAAACAAACAAACAAAAAAAATACCCCCCAAAAAAAAGTCAAAAGTAGCCGTCTGTTACCGCTATTACCCCACTATGAGGTGAGTCTCGCAATGAGAGTTGAGTAGATGTGAGTAAAAGTGACGAATCGCCTCAATTATATAGATAGTATGCAGATGACGTCACTCAGGCCTTTGTTATTGTTTTTGCCATCCGCGTTTGTGAGTTGTTCTCACTAAACTGTATTAACCTGTCTATATACGTTCATGGTTACACAAAGTTTGTGTGTTGGTCCGTTATACTTCCGGATGGCAATGTTGTGAACTCCTTGGCCAAGTGCATTCTATCTATACGGTATTACACTCACTTGAATCTATAGCTCGTTGACCCAGTGGTACAAACAGTGTCTCGGCTTGTCACAGAAGTCAAGCGATGTTATGCGTGGTCGTGGTCCGTGGCCGGATGAGTGGTAATGATCGTGGAAAATTATGGTTCTCGACGTGAATCATTGTAAAAAAAAAGCTCTTTACCAACATTCCCTTACCGAACTCAGGTGTAAAATGAGTACCTGACCGGCCGTTAACAGCGTTGTCTCTGTCGAAAAAGAAAAGTGTACTATCGCCTAATAGGCGTCATGTCCCTTTCTACATGTTGTGTGTTGCTGTTGTTATAAACCCTTTGTAAAGCGCTTTTAGCACTTTTAGCGGATATTGCACTATACAAAAGCTGAAGTTGTTTTTTTTTTTAATGTTACACCATTTTTATTATTGAACGCCGCCCCGATTTTTTTTCCAACCTCTCCCCCTCTATTCCCCGTCATGAATCAATAACGTCTAACAAGCCTCACACATTCTATCGATCTCTCCCGAAATTCTGGTCTCCTCGACCTGTTGATGCTGCCGAGAGGGAGAGGGAGAGGCCCATGTCGAGATATCAGAGTTGAACACAGGCAGTAGTTATTGCTTGGCGCTTTGGGCTCCGTTGAATATGTAATCCTGCTCAGTGCGTTATCGGTTTCCTATTTGGCTACCCACGACAAAACGGAGAGAGAGAGAGAAAAAAAAAAAAAAGGAATTACAGAATATAATAGAATATAAAAAAGCATAGAATAACGATATTGATGGATGATAGCTTTGGTGATGCTGGTGATTGTGGTGGTGGTGGTGGGGATGGTAATTGTGATGATGATGATGATGATGATAATGATGATGATGATTATGATGATGATGATGATGTTAAGGGTTTAAATGACAATGAAACTAACGATTAGAAAAACAAAAACGAGGGTTGAAAATATTAAAGTTGTCATTGTCGTGTCGTCGTCATCATCATCATCATCATCATCATCATCATCATCATCATCATCATCGGCATCAGCATCACCATCATTATCATCTTCATCATCATCATCATCATCATCATCATCATCATCATCATCATCATCATGAACTGGATCACCATTCTTTCTTTCTTTTTAAAAATTTATTTATATATTTATCCATCTATTCATTTATATAGCATTCATTTAACTATTCATTGTGAAAACCACTGATAAAGAAACACCAAGGTCAGAGGGAGACCACCAATGTCCAATGCCAATATAGTTTTGTCTGCTATAATATAGGAACACAACCACCAAACTTCAAATCGTAACCCTTTGTGGTCCCAGCCAGCCAACACGGGCCCCGTATTTATTAAAGCGTGTAAAAAAAACAAAACATTGATACATATTCAGCGCTCTCCTCCTTCTTCCTCCTATATATCCCCCTTTCTCTCCCTCCCTCCCTCCATTTTTCTCTATCACTCTCTCCCCCCTCTCTCTCTATCTTTTTATCTGTCTGTCTATCTATCTGTCTATCTATCTATCTGTCTTTCTATCTATCTATCTATCTATCTATCTATCTATCTATCTATCTATCTATCTATCATCTATCTATCCATCATCCATCTATCTACATCCATCCATCATCCATCATACATCCATCCATCCATCTTCATCTATCTATCTATCTATCTATCTATCTATCTATCTATCTATCTATCTATCTATCTATCTATCTATCTATCTATCTATCTATCTATCTATCTATCTATCTATCTATCTATCTATCTATCTATTCTATCTATCTATCTATCTATCTATCTATCTATCTATCTATCTATCTATCTATCTATCTATCTATCTATCTATCTATCTATCTATCTATCTATCTATCTATCTATCTATCTATCTATCTATCTATCTATCTATCTATCTATCTATCTATCTATCTATCTATCTATCTATCTATCTATCTATCTATCTATCTATCTATCTATCTATCTATCTATCTATCTATCTATCTATCTATCTATCTATCTATCTATCTATCTATCTATCTATCTATCTACCTACCTACCTACCTACCTACCTATCTACCTACCTACCTACCTACCTACCTACCTACCTACCTACCTACCTACCTATCTATCTAAACCACTCAAATATTTTATTTCTCCAAAAAGTTAGCCATTGCTCGCTCTCCAATAAGTCTCTGAGACCTTTGTGCTCTCTCTCTCTCTCTCTCTCTCTCTCTCTCTCTCTCTCTCTCTCTCCATCTCTCTCTCCCCTCTCCATATCTATAGCATATCACACCACAAACTCACCCACCCACCCAAACACACACATTCATTCTCCCATCTCTTCTTACATTTATTTTTTGGTTGACTGAAATTAGACTTGACGTGGTCTCTATGAATTAGTAATTGCTGGCGCGTGGGATATGCGAAGGGCTTCGATCACTTATTTACTCATTGTGTGAGTAAACACGGCATTCGGGTGGTACTCATCTTCTGTCGGGAATTAGAATGCTCTACAGTTTACTGTGTCGTTCTTAAGGATACACGTGCTTATATCTAACTTATATAGTGTGATTATTTGAATATGCTGTTCCTGTATAGTTTATATTACAGATTATAGTTTATTATTATATTTAAAAAATATAGGTTATTGAAATAATATTAAAGTGATGTCACGTCCTCCCAGCAACGAGCAGCTTGGTTCTAAACAAAGATAATCGCTACTTTTTATTCTTCATGCTGGCTAGAACGTTTTCATATGCCTTGTGATCAGAATGTATGAAAGTCAAAACATGATCAGATTTAAAATGTTTTTCTCCTCTGGATACACTTGCAAAGGAGAAAATATTGATATTTGAAATGATTCTTAAATGTTTTGGTTTTGAAGTGCCTATGTGTTTCATTTAGCTGCATCCACACTTGTTAAATTAACTAAAACGCCTTGCTATAAATAGATCGAAGATGACGTCACTCGGGTCTTTGTTATTGTTTTTTTTTTTTTGCCATCCGCGTTTATGAGTACTTCTCACTAAACTGTATTATCCAGACTTTTTAACGTTCAAGGTTACACGTAGTTTTTTGTGTTGGTAATTTATACTTCCGGATGGCAATGTTATGAGTTCTTGTCCAAGCGCATACCATCTATAAGTGCACGTATTTACAGGGGTAACTATGGGCTTGATTTAACATTGTTGTAATGGACATACTTTTGAGTTTGGTTTGAAAATATTTCCATTACAACAATGAGGCCATAAATAACCATTTGGGTTTTCAGACCTGAAAATAAGTACCCGTCGGCCTTGATTAATCCTTCTGATTGTCGTTCAGTTAAATATCTATTTAACTGAAATATGACCCACCGCGCTAATATTGTTATAGATAGTATGCGCTTGGCTAAGAAGCTCACAACATTGCCATCCGGAAGTATAACGGACCAACACACAAAACTGTGTGTAAACTTGAACGTTTATAGTCAGGTTAATACGCTTTAGTGAGAATTACTCATAAACGCGGATGGCAAAAAAAAAAAAAACAATAACAAAGACCTGAGTGACGTCATCTTCGTTCTATTTATATATTGGAATGCACTAGATTAAGTAAACTGAGTATAGATAGAATGCGCTTAGCCAAGGAGTTCACAACATTGCCATCCGGAAGTATAACGAACCAACACACAAACTCTGTGTAACCATGAACTTTTATAGTCTGGTTAATACAGTTTAGTGAGAACAACTCACAAACGCGGATGGCAAAAACAATAACAAAGGCCTGAGTGACGTCATCTGCATACTATCTATAGATAGAACGAACTTGTTGTCTCTCACCTTTTTGTAATTGTTTTTTTTTTTTTTTCGCCATGGGTAGGTCTCACTATATTGCACTGATTAGAACACAAACGTTTAAGGTTACACATAACTTAGTGTGTTGGTACGAAGTATCCGGCTGGCAAGTTGTGAGTTTTCTGCCGAATCGCAATGCATCAGTAAAGTCAAAATGACAAGAAATTTACGTGTGAAGTTTAAGACAAAAAAACAAAACAAAAACAAAAACAAACCCAACTCTCTCCCTGAATTGAATTTTAATTTTATATTATAATTATTATATCTTTTCTATATAAAAATTATTCCATTTGGTTATTATGTTAAATAGACGAACAAAATGGCTTTAAAATTGTTGAAGCACCGTTTTAGTAAAGAAGAAAAAAAAGAAAAATGAGGAACAAAAAATATAAATCCAAACACGGCATATTATTTTCTTCTATCCTTTTATAAACAGAGACATATAAATAAAAGCGTCGGTTTGATTTTCTAGAGAGTGTGGTACGGCGGCTAAATGCGGCCATTTATTTGTAATACCTTCCCAGATTTTAATAAACATGACACCCCATAAATATAAACAACGAATCAAGCCACTGTTTAACCCTCTCCTTACCAAACATAGGAAAATCGTCACATTCGTTACGATGCAACCAACAATTTATTTTCTTATTTTGATTTCCTTTTATTATGGTTATGTTATAACTATAAAACTGGACTTTTGCAGAGGTATTTTTTCTGAACAAAATATAGAATATACTCGTTACTTATCTGTTTAAAAAATCTATTTTTGTGTTGAGTTAGTATGAAGTTTCGGGTAAAATTCTGAAAATAGCTGGTAAGGAGAGAGTTAGGCTCGTGTTTGTATTTTTATAAACCGTATCACTTGAATCCCAGGCTTGGCGCCCTGGCACTCTGGTGTTTTTATTCTTAAAAAAAAAATTATCTGGCACTTCTCCATAGATACCCTTTTTTATCTCATAACTATTGATATATATGCCTGCTCCGCACTCTCACTTTCCCCCTACTTTATAAATAGCAGGGTATGAGTCATCCTTCGATATTTGTTGCTATATCAACAATTGCTCGGAAAGCTAAAGGGATATCGAGATTGGGTTTATGGCTGTCGGGGCGAATTAAATACAAAAATGATAATAAGACAACTTAATATCTGGATGATTTCTATCTATATATCTATCTATGTATCTCTCTCTCTCTCTCTCTCTCTCTCTCTCTCTCTCTATCCCTCTCTTTCTCTCTCTCTCTATCTATCTATCTGTCCATCCATCCATCCATCCATCCATCCATCCATCCATCCATCCATCCATCTATCTATCTATCTATCTATCTATCTATCTATCTATCTATCTATCTATCTATCTATCTATCCATCCATCCATCCATCCATCCATCCATCCATCCATCCATCCATCCATCCATCCATCCATCCATCCATCCATCCATCCATCCATCCATCCATCCATCATCCATCATCTATCTATCTATCTATCTATCTATCTATCTATCTATCTATCTATCTATCTATCTATCTATCTATCTATCTATCTATCTATCTATCTATCTATCTATCTATCTATCTATCTATCTATCTATCTATCTATCTATCTATCTATCTATCTATCTATCTATCTATCTATCTATCTATCTATCTATATATCTATCTATCTATCTATCTATCTATCATCATCCGAATACGATATTTGTTGCAAGATCAACAATTGCTCGGAAAGCTAGTGGGATATATAGATTGGGTTTATGGATGTCGGGGCGAATTAAATACAAAAATGATAAGATAATAAGACAATATCTGGATGATGTCTCTCTCTCTCTCTCTCTCTCTCTCTCTCTCTCTCTCTCTCTCTCTCTTTCTTATATATATTATATATATATTATTATATATATATGTATATATATATATATATATGGCAGGACAATATTATGTCGGTTTACATAGCGTTAAAGGGATTACACCAATAGGAATCAATAGTCTGATGTTACGTCGCCCAGCAACGGCGAGCAGCGTGGTTCTAAACAAAGAAAATCGGTACTTTTTATTCTTAATGCTGGCTAGAACTTTTCATATGTCATGTGGTCAGAATGTATAAAAGTGATCAGAGTTATGTTTTTCTCCTCTGGATACAATTTTATGCTCGTCGGGGAAGTATTTTATAAGGGCGTCCGCCATTGTTCCGATAGTATAGAACAAGTTACTAAGTTACTATGCGTCATTACGAGGGAAGTTACGTCACGACTGTTGAAGCCTATTATTGCTTGGCTACCCTTTTAGGAAAGTATAGGCACATCTATTGCCATATTGTTATAGGGTATGCACCACTACTGCTTGGAGGACATGGGGGCCTTATATATAATATACTCTTTTTTGCTTCTGTTTCTTTTAATCAAAATCATGGTTACATTAAAATATAAGATATAATTTTAAAACTAGAATAAGAATTAGAATAAAGTGTCAGTTTGTTTAGAATCATAAGGAAAAAAAAGTCTCAGTTTGTTCTAGAATCAAAGGAAAAAAAAGTCTCAGTTTGTTCTAGAAAAAAAAGTTTAAAAAAGTCTCAGTTTGTTCTAGAAAAAAAGTAAAAAAAAGTCTCAGTTTGTTCTCGAATCATAAGGAAAAAAGTCTCAGTTTGTTCTAGAATCATAAGGAACAAAGTCTCACTTTGTTCTAGAATCATATGAGGAAAGTCTCAGCTTGTTCTAGAATCATATGAAGAAAGTCTCAGTTTGTTCTAGAATCATAAGGAAAAAAGTCTCACTTTGTTCTAGAATCATATGAAGAAAGTCTCAGTTTGTTCTAGAATCATAATGAAAAAAAAAGTCTCACTTTGTTCTAGAATCATATGAAGAAAGTCTCAGCTTGTTCTAGAATCATATGAAGAAAGTATCAGTTTGTTCTAGAATCATAAGGGAAAAAGTCTCACTTTCTTATAGAATCATAAGGAAAAAAGTCTCACTTTGTTATAGAATCATATGAAGAAAGTCTCAGCTTGTTCTAGAATCAATAGAAAAAAGTCTGTTTGTTATAGAATCATTAGAAAAAAGTCTCAGTTTGTTATAGAAACAAAAGACTCATTAGAAAAAAAAATCAAGTTTGTTCTAGAACCATTAGAGAAAAAAGTCTCAGTTTGCTCTATATTTGAAATTGTTCCAGAATCATTTGGAAAAGGCCTTAGTTTGTGAGAAAAAATCTCTCAATTTGTTTTCAAGATAAGTTTAAAAGCACAGCCTTCTTATCGGTTTGTGAAGAGAGCTCTGGTAACTTTCTACCGTTGCGAACGACTCAAGCCATTTAAATATAGATAGCATGCGCTTGGTTAAGACGCTCATAACATTGTCATCCGGAAGTATAACGGACCAACACACAAACTATGTGTAATCATGAACATTTATAGTCTGATTAATACAGTTTAGTGAGAATCACTCACAAACGTGGATGGCAAAATACAATAACAAAGGCTTGAGTGACGTCATCTTCGTTCTATCTATAGTCTACACATCGCTCGTCGTGGGCTGTCTGTGGTTTTGGCGGCGCGTCCCGGTGAATCGATAATGATTCAGTCATTGATAAAGATTTGATCAATAGCAATGGTCACTGTGACACGGTATGAATGGAAGGGATGGGCGGGCGGGACTATTTATTTATGGACTATTCATTCATTTGATGCTACGGGTTTTGAGTAAAATACTCACCATTTCTGCCCACCAGATCAATCGTATGTAGCAACATAACGATGTTTATCCGATGTTTATGTTGCTACTAATAGCAATGGTCACTCTGACACGATATGAATGGAAGGAATGGGCGGGACTATTTATGGACTATTCATTCATTCATTTGATGCTACGGTGTTAAAGTAAAATACTCACCATTTCTGCCCACCAGATTGTGCGGCTATGTGGTCTTGTGGTATGACACTCGCTTTCGGATCGGACGGTCCTGGGTTCGAGCCTCGCGCTCGGCGCATAGTTGAATCCTTGGAAAAGGCTCTTTACTCACTCTCTCTCACCGTACTCAGGTGTAAAATGAGTACCTGGCCGTTAACAGCGTTGTCTTTGTTCGAAAAATTGTAATATCGCCTAACAGGCGGCATGTCCCGTCCTACATGTTAAATGTTGCTGTTGACCAGGGACCCCTTGTAAAGCGCTTTGAGCACATTTAGTGGATGTTGCACTATATAAAGCTCAATTTAATTTTTTAATTTTTTAAATCAATAATATGTAGAAACATAACGATGTTTATCCGTTAATGTTGATAGCTTGATTGAGATCTGAAAAAGTAATAAGAAACAGTGACAGACAAAACTTAAAAGAAAGATACAAGAAAAAAACCCCCAAACATTCCCCATAAATCAGCTTTTGTAATGAGACAGATTTCCGGCTGAGGTAGAGAAGTTCTAGACACTTGAAAATTTAGATCCAGTTACTCAATAGACAGGTAGATAACCACGCCTCTCGGACAATCGTCATAATGTAAACAATGGCAGTGATTGGTAGACACAGTTAACTACACATGTTTTACTATCGATGGTTTGTGCTTAAGTGAAATACTCACTAATTTACCGCTTGATCAATAGAACCAACACAGAAAATCATGTGTAAACCTAAACCTTTATAATGTTATCAAGAAAATCGTGTGATAACTAGTCACCCATTTGGCGGTATGAAAACAATAACAATGATCAGAGAGGGGTCGATTTCATTCACGTTACTGTTTATAAAAAACCAACTATGTTTGTCCGAGCACGTGTGAGGGTGTGTCACAAATTTCATGTTTTGATTGGTCCAAAATCTACTGGTTAATTACTTTTAGCTAGATAGAGGGAACCGAGTTGATAAATGCTGTTGCTGATTCGGTCTCGAATCGTTTACTTATAGATAGAACGAAGATGACGTCACTCAGGCCTTTGTTATTATATTTTGCCATCCATGTTTGTGAGATATTCTCACTAAACTGTATCAACTTGACTATAAACGTTTAAGGTTACACTTAGTTTTGTGTGTTAGTCCGTTATACTTCCTGGTGGCAATGTTGTGAGCTTCTTAGCCAAGTGCACACTATCTATAGATAGTATGCGCTTGGCTGAGAAGCTCATAACATTGCCATCCGGAAGTATAACGGACCAACACACAAAACTGTGTGTATCCATGAACGTTTATAGTCGGGTTAATACAATTCAGTGAGCATTACTCACAAACGCGGATGGCAAAAAACAATAACAAAGACCTGAGTGACGTCATCTTCGAACTATCTATAGATTCTATGCTCTTGGCTTAGGAGTTCACAACATTGCCATCCGGAAGTATAACGGACCATCACACAAAACTGTGTGTAACCATGATCTTGTATAGTCTGGTTGATACAGTTTAGTGAGAATCACTCATAAACACGGATGGCAAAATACAATAACAAAGGCTTGAGTGACGTCATCTTCGTTCTATCTATAAGCCGTCATTTTTTTTGGTCTGTGTCAGACTATCAGTTAACGAAGGTTACGGGCAGGCTATGGTTATACGAAGGCAGGTCGGTGAAGTGTTCAAAAGTGTCATTATAATCTAGTTCTTCTTTCGTCATCAAGAGTGATAATATTATGATATAGAGTGATATAACAATATGAACTATGACATGACAGCCATCACAGAACATAATAATCAGACGGGTGTCATTTTACAAATGTCATCAAATCGTGTGCTTCATTCCTGTGTCACAGTTCAGGCGAATCAACTGCTGTTACAGTGAGATTATTACTATTTTACACTGTCCAAATCATCCATCTGTTGTTTTTTTTGGTTTCTATTTTCTTCAAATGGTTTTCCTTCCATCGTAATTAATTTATGAAGTCAATCATTCACCCATTCGTTTGTTTCTTTTTCAGTTCGACCATCCACAGATAGTTCCACCACGATCATGAACATAATCATCATCATCATTATCATCATCATCATCATTATCATCGTCATCGTTTTCATCATCATCATCATCATCATCATCATCGTCATCATCATCATCGTCGTCGTCGTCGTCGTCGTCATCATAATAATATTCTGATTCATCATCAATTTCATCATCATTGTCGTTGTCGTCGTCGTCACCACTATTACCACCACCACAACCTGCTCCTCCTCCATCGACATCCTCATCCTCATTATCATCAAGACCCTTATCACCACCAGCACCGCTGCCACAACCACCACCATTACTGCTTCTACTACTACTACTACTACTACTACTACTACTACTACTACTACTACTACTACTACTACTACTACTACTACTACTACTACTACTACTACTACTACTACTGCTACTACTACTACTACTACTACTACTACTACTACTACTACTACTACTACTACTACTACTACTACTACTACTACTACTACTACTACTGCTACTACTACTACTACTATGCTCTGCGCATAGTTGAGTCCTTGGAAAAGGCTCTTTACTCGCATTTTCTCACCGTACTCAGGTATGTAAAATGAGTACCTGGCAGTTAACAGTGTTGTCTTTGTCCGAAAAATTGTAGTATCGCCTAACAGGCGTCATGTCCCGTCCTACATGTTTAATGTTGATGTTGACCTGGGACCCCTTGTAAAGCGCTTTGAGCACATTTAGTGGATATTGCGCTATATAAAGCTCAATTTTTTAAAAACATTTTTTACTATCACCAGCAGCATAACAATTTTATACATTGCCAGACTCCATCCAGACTTATATACTGTTCATTTCCCTTCCTCTGCAGGAAATGGCACCAGGCGATGGACCAATGGCGGACGTTGGACTCCGGCACCAAAGAGATGGTCGTGTGGCTGGAAAGGGCTGAGGGAAAACTGGACACGGCGAGGAAAACTCTGGATTCTAATGAAGCTGAGGCTCTTTACAAAGTGAGTAGATTGTTCATAATATTGCAATCCTTTAGAACTAAAAGGACGGTTAACAGACGATATCAATGGGAGCGATCTATATTCATGTTTTCGTCCAACCAAGTCATCAATCACATGATTTTGGTTATTTCTTCAGAAATGTAAACACACTGTTTTGTTTATGAAAGTTGTAAGCATATCCATGTGTCGAGCTGAACAAAATGACCAATCGTGATGTTAGATATGTCAAAAACTGTGAACACTTTTCACTATGTGAGTCACTTTGAGCACATATTCCAATGTGACCAATGACCTCGAGCACATGGAAATGTAATATGATTGATCATGCCCATTGCTTGTTACCCTTCGGATTGGACTGCTGTTACATATTAAGGCTTTGATCTGATTTAAAACTGTTAGACATTAGTTAATTTCTTCTTTTACAGGCTCAGTTTTCCTGAGTTTGACTTCGCCTACAGTTTCTGGATTTCTGTCCGGTCTGGATGAATTAACCGAACGTCTAAATGGGCCTTAACCGCTGTTCCGAACTTTTATCAAGGGAAACTCAAAAGCAGTTATTACATTTCCAAGCTTGTATTGTCAGAACATTAAAAAATATGTCTTACTTATATTATATCTATACGGAAAAAGCCGTCCTTCTAACAGCTGTTCCGAGCTTTTTATATAAAGAAAGACTAAAAAAGACAGATTATTTCCTAAGCTTGTATTGTCAAAACTATTTTTTTGTCACGTTTTCAATAAGACAACCTATTGTAATTTCTGACTTAATTCATTAATGAGAGACCTACGGAAAAAAACATTTATCGTTACTTAGTAAGTAGGAATGTATGTTGTGTGTGTTTGTGTGTGTGTGTGTGTCTGTGTGTGTGCTTGTGTGTGTTTATGCATGCATATTTGTGTTTTAAAACCAGTCGCACGCTTTACAGGACAAAACCATTGATCTATTACGAATGCTTTGAGTCATAACACATATGCAAAATTTGACACACACTCACACACAAACACACGATTACCGCCTTCCACACATGTTCTCTCTCTCTCGTCCTCTCTCTCTCTCTCTCTCTCTCTCTCTCTCTCTCTCTCTCTCTCTCTTTCTCTCCCTCTCTTTCCCTCTCTCTCTCTCTCCCCCTCTCTTTCTCTCTCTCTCTCTCTCTCTCTCTCTCTCTCTCTCTCTCTCTCTCTCTCTCTCTCTCGTCTTCAGTCATGCACACAATTACCTAATAAATAAATATACACTTTTATAAACAGACTCACACGCTCACACGCCCGCTGTCTCACACATACACCCACGCACCAACAAACAGAAATACACACCTCATTCATTCACATAACTCCCACATAATATTGTTAATGAACCCGTACAATACAACAAAAAAATACAAGGCAATTCTTTTTAACACTATCTCCACCATCTGCTGCCCCTATCTATTATGCTTACACTGACAAACTGTCTTTTCCATTTCAATTTTTTGCCAGAATATAAAAAAAAAATAATAATTAAAAAAATTACTACTATTATCAATGATTTTATATATACTATACCATTCTCAACTTGTTTAAAAAGGATTTATTCTTTGTAATTCCCGGTTTAAAGGATTTTAGCAAGATAATATCTTAATTCATTGGTACTTGTCATAAAGAATTTCTATTCAAAATGGAGGTGGATAAAAAGGTCTTTTGTTAGATTACGGTATCTTTGTCATCGGCTCGATCGTATCCCTTGATTTGTCAATAACAATAGTCGTCGCGTAAACTAGAATAGAGTATAGACAACCCCATCAGCAGGGCAATTCATGGATGACAATCGATTGAGTCAAAAACTCCTATTTTCTTGGAT
This sequence comes from Berghia stephanieae, assembly GCF_034508935.2. Taxonomy (NCBI): domain Eukaryota; kingdom Metazoa; phylum Mollusca; class Gastropoda; order Nudibranchia; family Aeolidiidae; genus Berghia; species Berghia stephanieae. The sequence goes on from NC_088362.1 coordinate 11,102,459, forward strand.
TAAATTCATGTGTTTAACGACTGGGATTGAGGGATTTATTATTTTTTTGACCTCGGGTGAGACAAATTCAATATCTGTTCTGTTAAACGCCATAGAATAAATATATTTGTCTGGTAAATAGGAATAATGAGAAATAAAACAACAACAAAAACAAATAAGCAAACAAACCATACAATCCAAACCACTAGCAATATCGACTTATAACTTCGACTTATAACAACATACACCATCTTTTTATTGCTTTGTTTAAGATGAGTGAGTTGTGTCGCAAATCTTACGCTTGTCTTGCAACTTCAAGCCTCTTTTATGTCTCGATTGCCGTATATTTTGGAGTGATCGGTGAAGCCGGTAGAGATAGATCGATAGGTAGATAGATAGATAGATAGATAGATAGATAGATAGATAGATAGATAGATAGATAGATAGATAGATAGATAGAAAGATAGATAGATAGAGAGAGAGAGAGAGAGAGAGAGAGAGAGAGAGAGAGAGAGAGAGAGAGATGGATGGATGGATGGATGGATGGATGGACGGATGGAAGGACGGATGGATGGATGGATGGATGAACGGACGGACGGACGGATGGATGGATGGATGGATATGGACGGACGATATATGGAGATGGATGGATGGATGGACGGACGGACTGATGGATGGATAGATGAATGGAACATTAATGTCCATTGTAATTTACAATAATAGTGACTATAATGATAATGCAGCAGCTGCATAATAATAATAATAATAATAATAATAATAATAATAATAATAATAATAATGATAATGATAATGATAATGATAATAATGATAATGATAATAATAATAATAATAATAATAATAATAATAATAATAATAATAATAATAATAATAATAATAATAATAATAATAATAATAATAATAATAATAAATTTAATAAAATGATGATGATGATGATGATGATGATGATGATGATGATGATGATGGTGATGGTGGTGGTGGAGTTGATGATGATGATGATGATGATGATGATGATGATGATGATGATGATGATGATGATGATGATGATGATGATGATGATGATCATCATCAACATCATCGTCATCATCATCATCATCATCATATCATCATCACCACCATCATCATCATCATATCATCATCACCACCATCATCATCATTTATCTCGTCGTCACTATATCATCATACATATTCCATTAATTGTTCATAATAACATTGTCACTTCCGCATTAGCAATACTATAATATGACATTAGCTCCTTTATCCAGCTGTGCATAATGACCAGGCCTTATAACGGGTGGTTGGATGGGAGCATCACCCTTGAATCGTATACCTATGATGTTCGCATGGGTGTACGATCCGATAGTGATGTCATTTCTTCTTCTCTTTACTAGCCTATCCTGCTTCTTTGGTTTGTGATTGTATTGTTGACAGGGGATATTTTTTTTCTGTAAATCTTCTGCCTGTTTGTTCTTGGTTATTTATAATTTAGCTTATGATATCTTTAGATTATGATTTTGATTTACATTTGTACTATTTTTGTTAGATTGCTTGTTTTTTTGTTTCAGCGGTCTCTCATATAACCTCAATTGTGTTGGAAGAGACCTAAAGCAACAAACAAACAAAAACCAGGCCTTATTCATTGACTAGTAGTAGTAGTAGCTATCTATACAAAAGTTCATATTAACCTATTACAGCTGTTTAGAATATTGACCTGCGCAACCCACGCACGGAAGTAAACACCATACAGCTGTACTTTGTAATAAATAAATAAATTTTAAAAGAAACATTTAAAAAACAGGTCAGAAATCTTGTTCTTCACATATCGATTGATTAAAATGATGACCGACATCTTGGCAAAAAATTATCAAACTTCACGAAAAGACAGGTTTGAACGTTTTTGTCAAAATGCAGGTCACTTTTTTTCGACAGATATAAACTGAAAAAAACAAAACAAAACAAAAAAAAACCCCAAACAAACTAGAGCTTTTATATAGCGCAATATCCACTAAATGTGCTCAAAGCGCTTTACAAAGGATCCCTGACCAACAGCAACGCGTACCATGTAGAACGAGAGATAACGCCTGTTAGGCGATATTACAATTTATTTCCGACAGAGACAACGCTGTTGACGGCCAGGTACTCATTTTACACCTGAGTACGGTGAGAGAATGTGAGTAAAAAGTCTTTTCCAAGGACTCAACTATGCGCCGAGCGAGGCTCGGACCCAGGACCTTCCGATCCGAAAGCGAGTGTCATACCACTAGACGACATAGCCGCACAAACTGAAGAACGTAGTGTTTTGGCCAAATTTTTAAAAATGTTTTTTTTTTAAATTTCTAATTACGCTAGAAAACCTGCATAATAAATAAATGATAATGTAAATTGCATCCCATTAAGCTTATCCATGTGTCGGTATTCACTTCATGATAATGATTTTTTACTTAACGAACATAGTACGTGCTCTCAATGCTTTAGATAGTATGCGCTTGGCTAAGAAGTTCACAACATTGCCATCCGGAAGTATAACGGACCAACACATAAAACTCTGTGTAACCATCAACTTTTATAGTCCGGTTAATACAGTTTAGTGAGAATTACTCATAACCGTGGATGGCAAAAAACAATAACAAAGACCTGAGTGACGTCATCTTCGTTCTATCTATATTTTTTCTCCACCATTACGTATAGAAGGAACGATATTGTTTTTAAGCCAGGCATTTCTATGATTAATTCTCACTAAATTCTATCAATCAGATTATAAACTTTGAAAACATTAGTTTGGTGTATTGGTACGTTATATCCCGACCGGCGGATGTTTTGAGTATTTTAACTAAACGTATATATCAATATAAATGAACCTGATGTTTCATATTAATGTGTGGCAACTAGTGCCGCGCTGAAGACCGGTCTAGACCGCGGTCCAACGGTCTTTTAGCTGTGAACCGAAGACCGTCCCAGAGGGGAAGACCGGCGGCGGTCCTCACTTCTTATCACCTTTCAACTAGTGCGGGGCGGTCCTTGCAAGGACCACGGTCCTACGGTCTCGCGCCATAGCCTACTACTTCCCCAGCGATTCGTTGCTTCGGTTGCCTATCTTCCACCAATCACCACCCATCCCACTTAATTAATCGCACCCACCCCCCTTTGCCATACACTAAACGACACGGACGACCATACAGGCAGACGACCACCAACCTCCACTCCGCAAACCGCCCTTTCGTGTGTGAGATGGGGGGAACAGGAGGCGCACGCCTTGGACGATTCCATTATACGGGGTAAATTTCAAAATTTACTACACCATAATGATCGCAATGACAATGATCTATGGTGAAGGCATGACCCTCTTCTCTAATGGGTTATTGTTTGAAATGTATGTGACTACAAAAGATGTGTGTGTGTTTGTGTGTGTGTGTGTGTGTGTGTGTGTGTGTGTGTGTGTGTGTGTGTCGAACCTAGCAAGTAGCAAATCCGATTTTTTGTTTTCTTTTGTCCATCTCTTGTCACCACTCCTTTCTATCGCAGTGTTGTCATTTAAAATAATACAATAATATTAAAATTTCGTTTGGTGTTTTTACTAATCAAATAATATGAGTTTCATTAGTTTCTTCCTTCCAAAAAACCCAGTTATAACGTCTGAATTTTAAAAAAGTCCAATAGAATATTTGGGGACCCCGATAGCTCAGTTGATAGAGCACTCTCTTTATACGCAAAGGGCCAGAGATCGATCCCGGGTGCAGTCGATTTTTTTCTGAATCCCTGTCTACTCAGCAATGAATGGGTAGCTGAGTTTGTTAGATCTGGCGAAAAGTCACCATCGACCCCTCTTATCACCTCATCCACCCCCTCTTATTAAAACTTCACGTCTCTCTCTTACTCTTCAATGCTCGCTGCCCTCTAATGTGTGTGTGTGTGGGGGGGGGGGGAGGGGAGGGGGGGGGGGGGGTAGGAGTTGCGTGTGTGTATCAACGCCACGAACAACTCGATCAACGCCTTGGGCGATGCCATTATCTCCGTTAATGGGGATAAATTTCAAATTTTATTAAATTATCGACGTAACAATGAAGTACGGTGAGCAAATAAAGAAGGCATCACCCCTCTTCTCTAATTAGGTTACAATTTGAAATGAGTGTGACTACTCCGTGTGTTTTACTCCTGTAGGCCACGGTTTTCATCGTGTAGCGGTCTTTAACGGTTCAAGAATGAACGATCCCACGCTCTAAAAGGTCAAACCGGTTCGAATTTCCAACAGTCTCTCAGGAATGTTCAATGTCGAAAAGGACCGGTCCTAGGACCGGTCCTTGCGGTCTTCATTTCCCAAGGACCGTAGGACCGTGGTCCTTAAGCTTGCCAAGGACCGCCCCGCACTAGTGGCAACGGACTCGATTTCCAGAATATAGTTTATCCCGATATAAACCGTTTTTCGGTGGTAGGTCACATTATGCAACAATAGCACAATGAATAACTTCGCCTTATCCCTTCATGATACTCACAAACACACTCGCATAATAATGGATAGTATGCGCTCGACTAAGAATCTCACAACATTGCCATCCGGAAGTATAACGGACCAACACACAAAACTCTGTGTACCCATGAACGTTTATAGTATAAGAAGGTTGGACTTACATCTTATCCTTTACTTGATGTAATTAATAACCAGATGGGTTACGACTTTATGAAATATTAGCGTAACGATCCTACCAGGCACTAGCTTGTAATGTGCCAACTTAACATGAGCCAGGCACTTGTAATGTACTAACTTAACCTGATGCCACCAGGAGGAAATGACAAGGGAAGTTGTTAAGATTGATACTCTCATGATTATAGTTGACATGTCAAGTCACGTATAATCACTGCTGTTTGTTATAAAAGAAGGGGTAGATAAGAGAGAAAGGAGAACAAGGGGAAGAGTAACAACGGACGGCCAGTCAGTTGTGTTGACTCTGCGATCTAGCCATGGCATTCAGGGACAATCCGATCTTAAGGTAACTTAAATTGCCGAGCTAAATAACATTAAGAACTAAGGAACTATGAAATCTAATTTAAAGACTAAAGAACTAAGATAAAGAAGATGAAGTTCATTGGGTTAAGGTTAGGATGATGGCCATAAAATATTAAAATGTAGAACGTTTGATTAAATTTTTAAGAAAGTAAATAAACATACAAGATTTCAAGAATCTGTTTTTTTTTTGTTGAGTGAATTTTTTTTAATTCCAACACAACTAAGTAATAAAACTATACGATCACAATAAACAAAACTAATATATGTAGATTAACAGTCTAATATAAAGTTAATTTGGTGCCGTGACTTTCCAGGATCTTGTGTGAGATTTCATTGTGAAATTCTGACTTCTAGGAGAATCAGGTTTGGGGATATTTTAAAAATTAATATGCGATAATCATTTTTTAAATTAAGTTTTTATTTTAATATAAATATATACAGAATTGTTACTGCCATTGAGGGTGAATAATAATAATAACAATAATAATAGTTAACAAAAGATTTAAGAACAAAACAAATAAATAAGAATGGCGGACCAAAATGCGGTAGTGGGACTCATGCATACAATGGATGCACTTTCTAATGCAATTGCCAACAGTGCAATTGGTTCTCTTATTGAACCTTTCTATGGGGATCCGAATAAATTTAAGGAATGGATGCGCTCAATTTCTAAGTATGCTACGTTGAATGAGTTAGATGATGGAAAGAAGATAAGGGTAATGATGTTAACAGCGAGAGGACCTGTTAGTGACTTTTTGCATAGAAGAAAGGAGGCTAATCCACAAATTACATTTGAGGAATTGCAGAGTGAGGTAACGGCCAATTTTGCACAGGTCACCGATAGTGAACACGCCCATGTTCTTTTACGTACAGTCAAACAAAAGTTAGGTGAGCCTATCAGTATTTTTGCTGAAAGATTATATGGACTGGCAGCCGATGCATACAGACAAGCCGACACTAGACAACCAGAGGCTAGGCAAATCGTTGAAAAACAGCTGATAATGTACTTTACAGATGGGTTGTTAAGCCAGAGAACTAAATATAGAATCATTAGGGAAGAACCGCGAACCTTAGCTGAATGTATAACTATTGCCATGAAGGATCAAAATGTTGAGAAGAGATTTCAACTGAGAGTAGGTCGTCAGGGTGGAGTAGAAAATAGACATGTTGAGCCGATGGATACGAGTCACGTTATGACTAAAAGAAATGGTTGGTTCAGAAATAATAATCAGGATAATCAACAAGGAAGAGCAACTAATAGATTGGTTGCAGAAGTTGAAAGAAGAGATAATAGAAGATGCTATAACTGCAATAGTCCGAATCACCTTATCAGAGACTGTGACAAACCACGCAATAATGATAGGAGGGGGCGAGCAACTAATTACAGAAGATTTGCCGGTAATGATAATGATGCCTCTCAAAATTCTTTAAACTAAATCACTCACTGGATGATGGAGTCCACTCAGTGAGAGGAAACAGTAGTCGTGTTCTTGAAATGTCGTTTACACATAGAAATGCGTACAATAGTATAATTGTAAAATTACAATCAGTACAATTAAGGGGATTGATAGATACAGGAGCGGAAGTATCATTGATAAACAAAAGAATTTATGATAATTTAAAATATAAACCTCAGTTAAAAAGAAAACACATTAATTTACAATCAGCAAATGGTACACAGATGAAAGTTGCAGGGACAGCAAGCCTTGATATAAAGGTAGGGATTTTTTAGAAAAGAATGATGCAAGAATTTATTTTGATTTAAGGAAATTAAGGTTAAAAGGTGCTTATGTTTCGTTAGAAAATGATGCGTTTATTTCGTCAATTTCAAGGATGAGTAAAACAACAGTGTTGAAACCACAAACAGTATATATGGTACAAGCTAGTATAAAACAAAATCCTTATATCGATAAGAGTGATACATTACAATTACAACCAGCAAGTCAAGGATTTGTTTCATCTCAACCAGAACTAGAGATTAGTCAGGGTCTTATTACACTTACAGATAAGTGGAGATTTCCAGTACAAATTACTAATTGTTCAAATAAAACGATTAAATTGAGAAAAGGATGTATATTAGGGTCATTAGAAAAGGTTAAGGTGATAAATTCGGTTCAGTATGACAAATCAGTAGGACAAGGAGAAAATAATACAGCAAGTGTTTCAGACGAAGAATTTAAAAGCTTTATACAAGTAGCACAAGAGAATAAAACGTTAGTTGAAGAATTATTAATGAAAAATAAAGATGTATTTACTTTTTGTGATGAAGAAACTGACAGGTACAAATTTAGTAAAAGCGGAAATTGAAGTAGATGATATGACACCAATAAATTTAAGGCCGTATAGAGTACCGTTAAATCAGCAGTCGGCAGTTAAAGAAAATATAGATGAAATGTTAAAAGCTAATATAATACGCCCGTCATTTTCTCCATGGAACTTTCCATGTGTTATAGTGGAGAAAAAGCCCGATTCAACAGGAGTTCGCCCTAAGCCACGCATTTGTGTAGACTTTAGGAAATTGAATGAAAGAATAAAATTGAGATCTTTCCCGTTGCCGCTCATTGATGATTTGTTGGCCTCATTGAACGGATGTACTTATTTTACTTTAACTGATTTACGCTCTGGGTTTAATCAGGTGTTTTGTGATGAAAAAACATCAGAAATTTTAAGTTTTTCTTTATTCTGTGGAAAATATCAGTATAATAGATTACCATTTGGACTTGGAATTGCGCCATCTACATTTCAGCGATTAGCAAGTAAACTATTAGCGGGTATGGAAAATTTCGCAACGGCATACATAGATGATATTTTGATATTTACAAAGGGTTCGTTACAAGATCATTTGGATAAAGTGCAATTAGTGTTTAACCGTTTGAGACAAAACAATTTAAAACTAAAATTGACAAAATGTGAGTTTGCAAAGAAACAAATAGACTATTTAGGATTTGTAGTGGACACGGATGGTGTTAGAGTAAAACAAGATAAGGTAGAAACCATTAGATCATTACAGCCACCCACGAATGTTAGACAAGTAAGAGGATTTATAGGTATGGTGTCATGGTATCGCCGATTTATACCAAACTTAAACCTCTTGTTAATTTAACACGAAAGTATAGTAGATTTAAATGGACAGACGATTGTAAGAACGCTTTTGATTATCTAAAGGATAGCCTTACGACGGTGCCGTTATTATTTTATCCTGATTTAAATAAACCATATATTTTGTATACTGATAGCTCAGACAATTGTATTGGAAGTGTGTTGGTTCAGTTGGATGAGAATAGTCAGGAAAACCCAATTCACTTTCTTAGTCACAAGTTATCTCCGAGTCAAGTTAAATCTTATTCGACCTCTGAAAAAGAATTATTTGCTATATTTTATTCGTTACAAAAGTTGCGCTATTATCTTTATGCTAGTGAATTTGAGGTGAGAACAGATCATTTCCCTTTGAAATATCTATTTACTGCCGAACAGAAAAATAGAAGAATACAAAAATGGGCACTGTTTATTAATAGTTATAAATGCACTATTTCATATATCAAAGGTAAAGAAAATACAGTGGCAGATATGTTATCCCGAAGTCCTCCAAAAGACGAAACAGTAGAAGATGAAATTGATTCGGATAATGAAAATTTTATTCAAAATTCTCCAATACCGATAGCGGCCATAAATACTAACAGAATAGATCCAATACCTATGAATGCAGGAAATGAGTTAATAGAATTAGAATTACAGAGAGATGTAGAACAACCGACAATAGATGATATTAATATCAAAGCTGGACAAGACCAAGATGATGAAATTAAAGACATAAAGGATAAATTAGATAATAAAATTGCAGATAAGTCCTTACATAAGAGATTCATGATTGTGGAAGGAATACTATATTACGTATCACAAATTGATGATGACCCAGTGTTACGTTTGTTTATACCGAAGAAATTTAGACATGAAGTAATTGTCCAATATCATGATGACAATGGACATATGGGTTTAGACAAAACATTCAGTGCTATTAAACAAAAATATTATTGGAAAATTTTGTATAAGGAATTAAATGATTATATTGATAAGTGCGTTAAATGTAAAGAAAGAAATTTACAAATTCAGAAAGCACCCTTAGTGAATGCTACGTTACCTAGCTACCCTTTTCAAGTAGTGCACTGTGACGTTGCAGGACCATTACCTTTAACTATTTCGGGCAATAAGTATATTGTTTCATTTGTTTGCGCATTTTCCGGCTGGATAGAAGGCTTTGCTATACCAGATAAGTCATCAGAAACTATAATAAATTTATTTTTAGAAGAATTTGTTACCAGATATTCTTGTTGCGAGCAAATTGTCACTGACAATGGAAAGGAAATGACTTCTGAAAAATTTGAGAAGGTTCTAAAATATTTAAACATTAAACATATCACCACTTCGTATTACCACCCAGAAGCAAATAGCAAAGTAGAAAGAAGCCATAGGACGTTAAATGATATTATGTCAAAGAAAATTAAGGATGATCCAGATTCATGGGATTTACATTTAAACCAAGTGTTATTTGCAATGCGCACCAGCGTATCTAAAACAAGTAAATCAGCTATCTTTTTCAATGTATTTTTACGACTTCCCATGTTGCCTTTAGATAATTTACTAGCTGTAAGAAGGAAAAATTACAGTTCAGATTATTATGAAACCATGTTAGAAAAACAGCATAAGGCTTTTATGTCTGTTCTTAAAAATACAAGAGAAGCCAGGCATAAGCAAAATGAAAAAACAGAAGCAAGACTTAAAGAAGAATTGGAAGTGGGAGATTGCGTATATTATAAAAATTATACAAGAAGTAATAAATTTGAAAGAAATTGGCATACTCATTATGTTATTTTAAAGAAAAACGGGCCGGTATCGTTTATAATTAAGAATTTATTAAGTGGTCGATTAGTAAAAGCTCATGCAAATTCACTTAGGTTAGCGAATTTAGAGTGGGAGGTTCCTAAAGAAAAAGGGAAGAGGTTACGAAAGACTCATTATGCTGAATCACCAGTAAACACTAGTGATAGTGAGTCGGAATCTCAATTAGTAGACAACCTTGCTGAAGACAGTGATAGTGACGAAACTATTAATTATGATCCAAATGAATATGAACTTGAAATTAGGTCAGAAGATGAGTCATTATCTGAAGAGGATCCAAACGAAGTGAGAGATAGTATAGAACACAGACAAAGAAAGATTAAAACTAGTGATGACACTATAGAAGAAGAAACGCCTGTGTTTGAAAGGCAAAAGTTTGCTAGAACTACATCGTATGAAGCGGATAAGAGTAGTTCAGAGGAAATTGATCCTGAACCCATGGAAATTAATCACGTTGCCAAGAGCAATAATAGACATAATTGTAAACGTCAAAATGAAAGAGATAATCAAAATGAAAACAAAGACAAAATCAAGTCAATACTTAGTGCCATTGCTGCGGCGCTGTAAGTATCTACTGTAAGATTAAGACTCCAAGATAAGGGTAGGGCAATTAAGATGTCCGAGCGCACAAGTTATAAAAAGTTGTGGGTAATTTCCCAATCAAGAGTGACGCAACCCGATTGATAATTGTATATTTACATTATGCGGTTAGAGCACAATGAATCAAGGAAATTGCGCTATAGGAATGCGTACATGTATTTTAAAACCTAATTCTTTTGTAATAAGATTTAATTGTATAATGAATGTTAAGATTTTAACTCATTTAAAAATTTAATTATTTTTGTTGATATTTAATCTAAGAGTTGGTATGGCTTTGTCGTTGGAAGCGGTCCTTATAAATTTGTATCAGAAGGAAGATGGGCGGTGTCAACAGTAAAACAATTGACATTCAGTTTAGTTTGTGAAACCAGTGACAAGGGGCAATTTGGACTGAAGTCTGTAGCTTTGCAACCTCCTTTGGATTTGTTAAGATTAAATGAAGGCTGTATGGCCAATAATGAGTTCATTACCATTCCAGCTCATTACAACATTAATTCAATGCAAAAAATTCAGACTGAAGTAGAAGATTTTTCTAAGGAATTTTCCAAACAAACATTTCAATTATGGCAACCTTTATACAAGGCAGTACCCTCTTTTAATCACACTTGGAATGTAACTAATCTAGAAAATGTTAAGGAAATACATATTGATGATATGATAAAACAACTTCACTCTTTAAAACCGTTGGGATCGTTAGATGGCAGTAACTGGACGTGGTTAGAGATATTGGGACTGGTAACATTAGGAGTAATACTAGTTATTTTGGTTTATCTTGGGTTAAAGTATAAGAAGCAATTAAAGCAGTGGGCACCAAGTTGGATAAAAATTGGTCAGGTAGCTAAGCCTGAACCTGAAGAATATCCATTGAAGTCGGGAGGAAACAATGTGGTTGAACGGAAGGAACTGGAAAGAGACCCATTAAAGGCAATCTACCCAACCATTATGAACGAATAAATAATTTAAAATATATAAATAAACGCTAATGTTAAAAATCCAGAATTTAGATCCAATTTAAAAAAAATAATTCATTGAATAAGGAAACGAATAAGGAAATTGAACAATAATTAGATAAATAATTAAATAAAATAAAATATAATAATAATAATAATAAAATAAAATTTTTAAAGCTCGGAGGTTAGGTTGTGGTTTAATCAAAGAGTCAAAAACCAATAAGGGAGTGGTAGTACCTTTCGGTGAGTGACTTAGTCAGGAGCCACTGGTCCACACCGTATTGAATTCACATACTGAGATGGTCCACTTCCCCCAACGAATTAAAAAGTTGGTGAGATGTCCAGGCTCACGCTGTCACATTCGATGTCTGTTTGGTGAGATGTCCAGGCTCACGCCGTCGCATTCGATGTCTGTTGGTGAGATATCCAGGCTCACGCTGTCGCCCTAGATGTCTGTTGGTGAGATGTCCAGGCTCACGCTGTCACATTCGATGTCTGTTTGGTGAGATGTCCAGGCTCACGCCGTCGCATTCGATGTCTGTTGGTGAGATGTCCAGGCTCACGCTGTCGCCCTAGATGTCTGTTGGTGAGATGTCCAGGCTCACGCTGTCACATTCGATGTCTGTTTGGTGAGATGTCCAGGCTCACGCTGTCGCCCTAGATGTCTGTTGGTGAGATGTCCAGGCTCACGCTGTCGCACTAGATGTCTGTTTGGTGAGATGTCCAGGCTCACGCTGTCGCATTCGATGTCTGTTTGGTGAGATGTCCAGGCTCACGCTGTCGCATTCAATGTCTGTTTGGTGAGATGTCCAGGCTCACGCTGTCGCCCTAGATGTCTGTTTGGTGAGATATCCATGCTCACGCTGGTTCCTGAGAATGTCTGGCTGTGAAATGTGCATATCTGGGATGCTGAAGAAGATGACTTGGCAGAGCTGTGTTTACAGACTTGAACCAGGACTTATATGAATTAAGATTGTAATTAATAAAAAAAAAAAAAACCGTACGTTGATGAAGCATAAAATACATGTGTTAATTGATTATTCAAGGTGTAATGAGGCAATTGATCTCTAGATTGACTGCAGAGGGTTATAGTATAGACTCCAGTAATTGATCATAATATGATCAATGATGTGTATGTACAAGCTTATTAATATCATGGTACTACATGATAAAATGTATTCTGACAACTATACATAGATAAACATTATCTTATGGATTGTCGATTTATGGATAAAATATTGAATGTAATTATTTTTTCACTAAGTTTTACATTGAGAAATGCATGTGATGATAAGATTAAGATGTTACATTTTGAATTTTCTTACCTTAATTGGGGAAAGATATTGATACCAATGAATCAAGGTGATGGGATGTTAATAATGTATACTGAAATTTTTTTGAAAAAATTTACTTTAGGTGAGGGAGGAATATAAGAAGGTTGGACTTACATCTTATCCTTTACTTGATGTACTTAATAACCAGATGGGTTACGACTTTATGAAATATTAGCGTAACGATCCTACCAGGCACTAGCTTGTAATGTGCCAACTTAACATGAGCCAGGCACTTGTAATGTACTAACTTAACCTGATGCCACCAGGAGGAAATGACAAGGGAAGTTGTTAAGATTGATACTCTCATGATTATAGTTGACATGTCAAGTCACGTATAATCACTGCTGTTTGTTATAAAAGAAGGGGTAGATAAGAGAGAAAGGAGAACAAGGGGAAGAGTAACAACGGACGGCCAGTCAGTTGTGTTGACTCTGCGATCTAGCCATGGCATTCAGGGACAATCCGATCTTAAGGTAACTTAAATTGCCGAGCTAAATAACATTAAGAACTAAGGAACTATGAAATCTAATTTAAAGACTAAAGAACTAAGATAAAGAAGATGAAGTTCATTGGGTTAAGGTTAGGATGATGGCCATAAAATATTAAAATGTAGAACGTTTGATTAAATTTTTAAGAAAGTAAATAAACATACACGATTTCAAGAATCTGTTTTTTTTTGTTGAGTGAATTTTTTTAAATTCCAACACAACTAAGTAATAAAACTATACGATCACAATAAACAAAACTAATATATGTAGATTAACAGTCTAATAATAGTTAGGTTACTACAGTTAAGTGGGAATTACTCATAAACGTGGATGGAAAAAAAACAAACAAAACAAAACAAAAAAAAAAAACAAAAAAACAAACAAACACACAAACAATAGCAAAGACCCGAGTGACGTCAACTTCATTCTATCTATATTATTTGTATTAAACACATTTATCTACACACATTTACACACCTACAAAGCATATATGGATTTACTACCTACTAACTTTTAACACAAAGAGCTACTCGCTTTATTTGTTTTTTTTAATTGTTCGAACCTTGGATATAAATAAATCTGAATTTATTTGTTAAGTATGTTAAAATCTTCTATTTCTAAATCAAATTTAAGGGAAAATAAAATGAAATTTGATTTTTAGAAATTAGAAATCAGGTCATCGGAATTCTTTTTAGGAAGGTGATTATCATAAAAGGGACAACTGTTAATTAATCTGTTGTTGATACACTTCGAAAAGAAAAAAAAAATCATTAGGTGAACATGAAAACTTAAGAAACAGGATTTAGTGTTATTGAAAACAAAAGCTACTATCTAGATATATAGAAACGCTCGTCTCATAAGTGGAGTATGATGTTTTAAAAAAATGTAATTCGAGGCTTCTCGGTTTTGAAATCTTTATATCAGGCAGAACAATGACGTAAAATAAATAAATAAATAAATAAATAAATAAATAAATAAATAAATAAATAATGATAATAATAATAATAATAATGATAATAATAATAATAATAATAATAATAATAATAATAATAATAATAATAATAATAATAATAATAATAATAATAATTTGTCGCTAGTACTCATTTAACACTGAAAACTAAAGGAACTAGAAACACACGTTTTAAGACGTGAGACATGTTGCTTTTATGTTTATTGAAAATTTGGCTTCTGGGGTTATAAAAGGTTTAAGTCAGACATAAAAGTAAAATCCCCTCCCAGAAATTGATCATTGTTTGTCGTTACTCATATCACATTGCCGTGTATTGTTTTTGGCCCAGTATCTTGAATAGCTTGCGTCTGTCTATCTTTTTTTTTTGTTCTGGATGAAATGATATTTTTATTGACTTGAGGTATGAGAGAGATGTGGAACCAGAAACCGAAGAGATTTGCGTTTGCGATACTTCTTGATGTACAATAGATCAAATTTATAAAAAGAAAAGATATCCTCCTGACGTATTTTCTAAGTATTTGATTTCCCTCCTTTAAATTATCAGTTAAAACACCAACTTGATGAATGTGCCAACTTTACTCTGCTGTTGATTTTGTTTTGTCATTGATCTGCTCACAATGATATTGCAGTTAAAGGATGCAGGTGTATTTGGGTTTTTTTCCGATTTTTTGCGGCTATGTGGTCTTGTGTTATGACATTCGGTTTCGGATCGGAAGGTCCTGGGTTCGAGCCTCGCTCACCGCATAGTTGCGTCCTTGGAAAAGACTCTTAACTCACATTCTCTTACCGTACTCAGGTGTACAATGACTACCTGGCCGTTAACAGTGTTGTCTCTGTTGGAAAAATATTGTATTATCGCCAAACAGTCGTCATGTCTCGTTCTTCATGTTACGTGTTGTTGTTGGTCAGGAACCCCTTGTAAAGCGCTTTGAGCAGGTGTAGTGGATATTATTGCGCGATGTAAAAGCTCAAGTTTTTGGGGGCCTTTTTTCCACATCTCGGCAGCTTTTCCTGTCTATAAGAAGAAGGTCCCTGACATATGCTCCTTCCTTTCAAGACATAAATGATATTAGTGTATTGGAATTGATGCAACACAGGCCCCATATACTTGCAAAGGAAAGGGAAGAGTTAAGAGTGATTTCTTTGCTTGCTTAATTAAAAAAAAATTACAATAAATAATAATAAAAAATAATAAAATTGAGCTTTATATAGCGCAATATCCACTAAATGTGCTCAAAGCGCTTTACAAGGGTCCCTGGTCAACAGCAACATTTAACATGTAGGACGGGACATGCCGCCTGTTAGGCGATATTACAATTTTTCGGACAAAGACAACGCTGTTAACGGCCAGGTACTAATTTTACACCTGAGTACGGTGAGAGAAAGTGAGTAAAGAGCCTTTTCCAAGGACTCAACTATGCGCCGAGCGCGAGGCTCGAACCCAGGAGCTTCCGATCCGAAAGCGAGTGTCATACCACAAGACCACATAGCCGCACAAGGTAAAAGTTGAGATGTGCTGATGCTCCGTTCATTTTCAGTCCCGTCCCCCCCCCCCCCCCCACTACCTCTAAATAACCATTTGGCATCTCTGTGATTACCTACCTTAATCCAGTGACCAGATGCGCGAAAATAAGTGCACAATTTATTAGATCTGCTTGCTTACGACAGAGTCATCTTGTTTATTTGTTCATTTATTTAGAGTTAATGAGTAAGCAACATTTTCATTAATGAACCTTTCTTTTCATTGATGAAACCAGCTTGTGTGTGGTGTTCTTATTTTGGTTCTCCACTCGATCGTTGATGTTTCTGTCTGTCTGTGATGCCATCACAACTAAAATAAATGCCGTCTGGGTCTCTTTGACTCGAGGAGGTCCCCTAGTACGAGCCTTTAGTCTGGGGAACCTTACCGGTCTGCCCTTTGGGAAATGCTTTTCAATACATCCCCCGAGAAATAAGAAGTAAAATTATGGCCCGTTTTATTAAACCGGCTTATATCGGGATGAACTAGGTGCCGGAATAAATCATTTATAGAAGGAACGAAATTGACGTCTTTCAGCTCGTTTCCATTGTTTTTAAACAGAAATTTTGGTGATTAGTTCTCATTAAATATGAAATATCAACCAGACTATAAACGTTCAAGGTTACACATAGTTTTTGTGTGTTTGTACGTTTTATCCGGCTGGCGGATGTTCTGAGTATTTTACCTA
>NC_088362.1:11123902-11126402 GCF_034508935.2 Berghia stephanieae
CGTAAATCTTGTAATTGCGTTTGGTTATCATACCTGCAAATGAGTTATTGAATCGTGTTGGATACAAATATGGTACGAATAGTACTCGACATATAACAATGGAACGAATTGTTATAAACACACACACACACACACACATATATATATATATATATATATATATATATATATATATATATATATATATATATATAGAGAGAGAGAGAGAGAGAGAGAGAGAGAGAAGGGGGGGGGGGGAGAGAGTAGGGAGACGGAGAGAGAGTAGGGAGACGGAGAGAGAGAGAGAGAGAGAGAGGATAGATAGGTTGACAGAGAGAGAGGAAGAGAGAGAGAGAGCGAGGTGGATAGATAGGTGGAGAAGGAGATAGGAAGAGAGAGAGAGAGAGAGAGAGAGAGAGAGAGAGAGAGAGAGAGAGAGAGAGAGAGAGAGAGGTGGATAGATAGGTGGAGAGGGAGAGAGGAAGAGAGAGAGAGAGAGAGAGAGAGAGAGAGAGAGAGAGAGAGAGAGAGAAACACATAGCATTTCGCAATTAATTTCAATTCTATCCTTTTTGTCTCTCCCCAGATGGAAGGTCTTATGCGGTGAGGTTCTTACAAGACAAAACAGGTACTGCCCTCCCTTACGGTCACAGACGGAATTTATCATTTTATTTTTTATATATAATTTGTTAAAAACTTTATGATTAATTAAATAATTAACAAATTGAGTTGTTTATTGGATTCAGTAGTCTGATGTTGCGCCACCCGGCAACGGCGGCCATCTTGGTTCTAAACAAAGAAAATCATTACTTTTTATTCTTCATGCTGGCTAGAACTTTTCATATGCCTTGTGATCAGACTGTGTTAAAGTCAAAACATGATCAAATTTATGTTTTTTTCTTCCTCGCCGGAGAAATATTTCATACGGGCGTCCGTCATTGTTCCGATAGTTTAGAGCCAGTGTTACTAAGTTACCATGCGTCTTTAGGAAGGAAGTGACGTTACGACTGTTGAAGAGTATTGGTTTATGAATTATTTTTTAAAATCCATATTTGGACCGTCAAATCCACGTATTTGGGATTCATAAATAATACAATTTGTTTGAGCTTGTAGGATTCTTTTTATATACAACGAATTCATGGATTGGACTCTCTCTCTCTCTCTCTCTCTCTTTCTCTCTCTCTCTCTCTCTCTCTCTCTCTCTCTCTCTTTCTCTTTCTCCCCATCTCTCTCTCTATCTATCTCTCTCTCTCTCTCTCTCTCTCTCTTTCTCTCTCTCTCTCTCTCTCTCTTTCTCCCTATCTCTCTCTCTCTTTCTCTCCCTCTTTCTCTCTCTCTCTATATATCTCTCTCTCTCTCTCTCTCTCTCTCTCTCATAGTTGCTTTGCAAGATCTTTTATTTGATCAACCTAATTATCCAATCAATATTTGATAATCAATTTTAAACAGGCAGGAAATAGAAGAGAAACATAAAAAAAGGAAATTCATGGCAAGCATGTCTAATAACTCGCATAATATAATAATAATAATAATATATAATAATAATAATAATAATAATAATAATAATAATAATAATAATAATAATAATATAATAATAATAATAATAATAATAATAATAATAATAATAATAATAATAATAATAATAATAATAATAATAATAATAATAATAATAATAATAATAATGTGCACAGAAAGGCACGCGTACTTTTAAATGATGGAAATGGATGAGATGGACGAGTGAATGAAGCATTGCACATACACGTCCATCTGGGGCACCTTGGTTCGAGTCCCACTGTTGACATCTCGTTGATTTTACGTTATATAAAAGCTCAAGTTTTTTTGGGTTTTTTTGGCACTAGTATTATGCCTTCCCCAGATTGTTTTTTTTGCTCACCGATGATATTCATAGTGTTTATTCATAGTGTTTATTCATAGTGTTTATTCATAGTGTTTATTCATAGTGTTCAATGCAACCTCCACTCTCTTCTCTCTTTTCATGTGTCAGAACCCCAGACAGCTCTGTAGAACCAGCCGAGTTCACCAACGAGATGGACGATCTCTTTTCTTGGATTGATGAGACGGAGAATATCCTGAACTCCAGCCTGAGACCCGAACTTGCCTTCCTGGAAGCCTTGTTGGAAAAAGTCAAGGTAAACCATATAGCAATCGTTTGTCTGCTTAGAAGAGGGATCTTATTCTTCTAGTACCAAGTCTGTGTCAGACATAGGTCAAGGTGATCATGGTACGCCATTCATCTCGATGATCAGACAACCGCAAAAACTAATATTACTCTTCTCTTTTATTCTTTTTCTTTGTCTCCTAGCTGTTCAAACTATTCAAATATGTTTTTCTTGGTCTACTTTTACTGTGAGAGCAAGAAAAGGGATAACTAATGTTATATTGAGATTTACATAGGTTTAATTTCAATGAGCACGAAATTTGACTCTCACTGCTAAATTAACAACACCACACAGATAGTAGACGATGTCTGTGTTACTTCAGACTTTAAATAAAAAAGAAT
>NC_088362.1:11131402-11135016 GCF_034508935.2 Berghia stephanieae
CTACTCGAATGTGCTCACTCAGATATGTGCAATCTCCTACTTTTCATTTCTTACCTTATGGTAACTGACTTTTTATTTCTCTCTTTAAGTTATAACAACATGACCGAATATAAATTCTTTTCAATTTAAGTAAATGAAGAAACAAACAAATAAAGCCAAAGTCTTCTCTTCTTCTTCTTCTCTTCTTCTTCTTCTTCTCTCTTCTTCTTCTTTCTTCTTCTTCTTCTTCCTCTTCTTCTTCTCTTCTTCTTTCTTCTTCTTCTTCTTCTCTTCTTCTTCTTCTCTTCTTCTTTTCTTCTTCTTCTCTTCTTCTTCTTCTTCTTCTTCTTCTTCTTCTTCTTCTTCTTCTTCTTCTTCTTCTTTCTTCTTTCTTCTTCTCTTCTTCTTCTTCTTCTTCTTTTCTTCTCTTCTTCTCTTCTTCTTCTTCTTCTTCTTCTCTTCTTCTTCTTCTTCTTTCTTCTTCTTCTTCTTCTTCTTCTTCTTCTTCTTCTTCTTCTTCTTCTTCTTCTTTCTTCTTCTTCTTCTTCTTCTTCTTCTTCTTCTTCTTTCTTCTTCTTCTTCTTCTCTTCTTCTCTTCTTCTTCTTCTTCTTCTTCTTCTTCTTCTTCTTCTTCTTCTTCTTCTTCTTCTTCTTCTTCTTCTTCTTCTTCTTCTTCTTCTTCTTCTTCTTCTTCTTCTTTCTTCTTCTTCTTCTTCTTCTTCTTCTTCTTCTTTCTTCTTCTCTCTTCTTCTTCTTCTTCTTCTTCTTCTTCTTCTCTCTTCTTCTCTTCTTCTTCTTCTTCTTCTTCTTCTTCTTCTTCTTCTTCTTCTCTTCTTCTTCTTCTTCTTCTTCTTCTTCTTCTTCTTCTCTTCTTCTTCTTCTTCTTCTTCTTCTTCTTCTTCTTCTCTTCTTCTTCTTCTTCTTCTTCTTCTTCTTCTTCTTCTTCTTCTTCTTCTTCTTCTTCTTCTTCTTCTCTTCTTCTTCTTCTTCTTCTTCTTCTTCTTCTTCTTCTTCTTCTTCTTCTTCTTCTTCTTCTTCTTCTTCTTCTTCTTCTCTTCTTCTTCTTCTTCTTCTTCTTCTTCTTCTTCTTCTTCTTCTTCTTCTTCTTCTTCTTCTCTTCTTCTTCTTCTTCTTCTTCTTCTTCTTCTTCTCTTCTTCTTCTTCTTCTTCTTCTTCTTCTCTTCTTCTTCTTCTTCTTCTTCTTCTTCTTCTTCTTCTTCTTCTTCTTCTTCTTCTCTTCTTCTTCTTCTTCTTCTTCTTCTTCTTCTTCTTCTTTCTTCTTCTCTTCTTCTTCTTCTTCTTCTTCTTCTTCTTCTTCTTCTTTCTTCTTCTTCTTCTTCTTCTTCTTCTTCTTCTTCTTTCTTCTTCTTCTTCTTCTGCCACCACCACCACCACCACCACCACCACTACTACTACTACTACTACTACTACTACTACTACTACTACTACTACTACTACTACTACTACTACTACTACTACTACTACTACTACTACTACTACTACTACTACTACTACTACTACTACTACTACTACTACTACCACCACCACCACCACTACCACTTCTCCTCCCCCCTTCTTCCCCCTCCTCCTCTAGCAACTACAAGATGCTTATATCACAATATAATGCTTAAAACCCAATCCCATTCAAGTTGTATGATTTGAGCTAAAATAAAATGAGGTGACTTTTAAAACCTGCGCTAAGTCACATCCAGAGAAAGAAAAACAAGAGTTAACCTTCTCAAGCAATCTCTTGGACAACGTCGGATCACCAGAGAAAATGTGAAGTTTTAAAACACTCAGGCTACTGCCTTATGCGGCAAACATGACAAGTATTTTCCTCTTTAAGTCACTAAATAAATGACAAAAATATGCAGTTTTCTATGAATGCGACCTAACAGATACTGAAAGTCGCCTCCTCATAAACGACATAATTTAAGAGAGGGAATTTTTTAAACAGTAAATTCTAAAAAGTACTAGAATGTCCTAATTCTGATTATTTTAACTTCTTAACTACATCTACTCCATCTAATATATTCCAATATAATGCCAGATTCTCTGGGGCGTGGGGAAGGGGGGGAGGGTGGTTGTCACATTTTTCGTATTATGAAGAGCTGGTATAATATTATTATGGCTTCTTACATGTCAAACACTAAGGCTGTGGTCTCATATTATTGTTTCCAACTATCTACAAAGGTTTTTGTTTATCTGTGGTTTAGGGTTTTCCTTTCAACTCTTTAATGACACATCAGTTATGTGTGTGAAGTAGGCAAGTCAAGGACAAAGTTGCTGCATGGTGACTTAAATAATAACGGCATTAGCGCACGGGAGTCCTGAGTTCAAAACCTGTTCAGAATAAAGTTGGGATATTTTTCTTCTTCTGGAACCTTGAAAACTATGCGTAATATAGAGAACATGGGCACCCCTTCATCATGCTCGATGCGCTCAACAATGCTCTATGCTCCCTTTAAATCCCTAGGCAGGCTGTTTGTTAGGTAGGGTCAGGGTGGCACAGCAGACTGGTCTTTGCTTCTTGTCCGACAGGGTTAGGGTTCGAGTCCCACCTGCCCCATTGTATAGTGTATAGCCACTGACATATCTTTCCTTGAAATAATATAATCTATTTATATATATATTTCCCTATATATAGTATGCGCTTGGCTAAGAAACTCACAACATTGCCATCCGGTGGTATAACGGACCAACACACAAAATTATGTGTAACCTTGAACGTTTATTGTCTGGTTAATACAGTTTAGTGGGAATTATTACTCATAAACGCGGATTGCAAAAAACAATAACAAAGACTCGAGTGACGTCAACTTCGTTCTATCTATAGGGATGAATAAAGTGATTAAAAAATATATTATTAGGGGGCAGCGTGGCTCAGTGGTACGGTCTTTGCTTCCCACCCGAAAGGTACCGAGTTCAATCACTCGCCGCTGCGTTTGTGTGGCCTTGAGCAAGTCACCTCGCCCTAGCTCACTTTGGGCGGCGCCTGCTCTGCTGCGGTTGACGCCTGGGTTATTTCAGTCTTTCCCTAGGAATAGACCCTAAAGACAAATTTCCCCTTGGGGATGAATAAAGGGAATTTTATTTTTATTTTATTTATTTATTTATTTTACCTAACCATGCAGATTGCACTGTGTGTGTCCATGTTTTTTTATGACCAGCTACGGAAATATTAAAGAATAATGAAGCTCAATGAGAATGATAATATACATCGTGAGTTTGCGCTATACAAGACTTCATGTTTACAATTCAACGCTGGTAATATTCTAAATTTGGGATCAGAGTATGCTTAATTCATTTGAAGGTAAAATCCCATTTGAATCGAAATATTTGATACAAAGTGGTTGAGAGAGAGAGAGAAAGAGAGAGAGAGAGAGAGAGAGAGAGAGAGAGAGAGAGAGAGAGAGAGTGACAGACAGACAGAAAGAGAGAGGAAATAAGAAAGAGAGGAACAGAGAGAGAACGAGACAAATAGAGAGAGAGAGAGAGAGAGAGAGAGAGAGAGAGAGAGAGAGAGAGAGAGCGAGAGACAGAAAGAAAGAAATACAGAGTGAGAGAGAGAAAGAAATAAAGAGATAGAGTGGAGAGAGAGAGAGATAGAGAGAGAGATAGAGGAGAGAGAAAGA
>NC_088362.1:11135114-11150114 GCF_034508935.2 Berghia stephanieae
TAAAGCGCTTTTAGCACTTTTAGCGGATATTGCACTATACAAAAGCTCAAGTTGTTTTTTTTTTTAATGTTACACCATTTTTATTATTGAACGCCGCCCCGACTTTTTTTTCCAACTTCTCTCCCTCTCTATTCCCCGTCATGAATCAATAACGTCTAACAAGCCTCACACATTCTATCGATCTCTCCCGAAATTCTGGTCTCCTCGACCTGTTGATGCTGCCGAGAGGGAGAGGGAGAGGCCCATGTCGAGATATCAGAGTTGAACACAGGCAGTAGTTATTGCTTGGCGCTTTGGGCTCCGTTGAATATGTAATCCTGCTCAGTGCGTTATCGGTTTCCTATTTGGCTACCCACGACAAAACGGAGAGAGAGAGAGAGAGAGAGAGAGAGAGAGAGAGAGAGAGAGAGAGAGAGAGAGAGAAAAAAAAAAAAAGGAATTACAGAATGTAACAGAATATTATAAAGCATAGAATAACGATATTGATGGATGATAGCTTTGGTGATGCTGGTGATTGTGGTGGTGGTGGTGGGGATGGTAATTGTGATGATGATGATGATGATGATGATGATAATGATGATGATGATTATGATGATGATGATGATGTTAAGGGTTTAAATGACAATGAAACTAACGATTAGAAAAACAAAAACGAGGGTTGAAAATATTAAAGTTGTCATTGTCGTGTCGTCGTCATCATCATCATCATTATCATCATCATCATCGGCATCAGCATCACCATCATTATCATCATCATCATCATCATCATCATCATCATCATCATCATCATCATCATCATCATCATGAACTGGATCACCATTCTTTCTTTCTTTTTAAAAAATTATTTATATATTTATCCATCTATTCATTTATATAGCATTCATTTAACTATTCATTGTGAAAACCACTGATAAAGAAACACCAAGGTCAGAGGGAGACCACCAATGTCCAATGCCAATATAGTTTTGTCTGCTATAATATAGGAACACAACCACCAAACTTAACATTCAAATCGTAACCCTTTGTGGTCCCAGCCAGCCAACACGGGCCCCGTATTTATTAAAGCGTGTAAAAAAACAAAAAACATTGATACATATTCAGCGCTCTCCTCCTTCTTCCTCCTATATATCCCCCTTTCTCTCCCTCCCTCCCTCCCTCCATTTTTCTCTATCACTCTCTCCCCCCTCTCTCTCTATCTTTTTATCTGTCTGTCTATCTATCTGTCTATCTATCTATCTGTCTTTCTATCTATCTATCTATCTATCTATCTATCTATCTATCTATCTATCTATCTATCTATCTATCTATCTATCTATCTATCTATCTATCTATCTATCTATCTATCTATCTATCTCATCATCCACCATCCACATCCATCCATCATCCTATCTATCTATCTATCTATCTATCTATCTATCTATCTATCTATCTATCTATCTATTATCTATCTATCTATCTATATCTATCTATCTATCTATCTATCTATCTATCTATCACTATCTATCTATCTATCTATCATCTATCTATCTATCTATCTATCTATCTATCTATCTATCTATCTATCTATCTATCTATCTATCTATCTATCTATCTATCTATCTATCTACCTACCTACCTACCTACCTATCTATCTAAACCACTCAAATATTTTATTTCTCCAAAAAGTTAGCCATTGCTCGCTCTCCAATAAGTCTCTGAGACCTTTGTGCTCTCTCTCTCTCTCTCTCTCTCTCTCTCCCCTCTCCATATCTATAGCATATCACACCACAACTCACCCACCCACCCAAACACACACATTCATTCTCCCATCTCTTCTTACATTTATTTTTTGGTTGACTGAAATTAGACTTGATGTGGTCTCTATGAATTAGTAATTGCTGGCGCGTGGGATATGCGAAGGGCTTCGATCACTTATTTACTCATTGTGTGAGTAAACACGGCATTCGGGTGGTACTCATCTTCTGTCGGGAATTAGAATGTTCTACAGTTTACTGTGTCGTTCTTAAGGATATACGTGCTTCTTTTGAACTGTTATATAGTGTGATTATTTGAATATGCTGTTCCTGTATAGTTTATATTACAGATTATAGTTTATTATTATATTTTTTAAAAATATGGGTTATTGAAATAATATTAAAGTGATGTCACGTCCGCCCATCAACGAGCAGCTTGGTTCCAAACAAAGATAATCGCTACTTTTTATTCTTCATGCTGGCTAGAACGTTTTCATATGCCTTGTGATCAGAATGTATGAAAGTCAAAACATGATCAGATTTAAAATGTTTTTCTCCTCTGGATACACTTGCAAAGGAGAAAATATTGATATTTGATATATGATTCTTAAATGTTTTGGTTTTTGGCCTATGTATTTCATTTAGCTGCATCCACACCTGAAACGCCTTGCTATAAGTGCACGTATTTACAAGGATAACTATGGGCTTGATTTAACATTGTTGTAATGGACATACTTTTGAGTTTGGTTTGAGATCATTTCCATTACAACAATGAGCCCTTAAATAATAATTTGGGTTTTCAGACCTGAAAATAAGAACACGTCGGCCTTGATTAATCCTTCTGATTGTCGTTTAGTTAAATATCTATTTAACTGAAATATGACCCGTTGCGCTAATATTATTGTTATAGATATTATGCGCTTGGCTAAGAAGCTCACAACATTGCCATCCGGAAGTATAACGGATCAACACACAAAACTGTGTGTAAACTTGAACGTTTATAGGCAGGTTAATACGCTTTAGTGAGAATTACTCATAAACGCGGATGGCAAAAAACAATAACAAAGACTTGAGTGACGCCATATTCGTTCTATTTATATATTGGAATGTACTAGATTGAGTAAACTGAGTATAGATAGAACGAACTTGACGTCACTCACCTTTTTGTAATTGTTTTATTTTTCGCCATGAGTAGTTCTCACTGTATTGTACTGATTAGAACACAAACGTTTAGGTTACACATAACTTTCTGCCTAATCACAATGCATCAGTAAAGTCAAAATGACAAGAAATGTACGTGTGAAGTTAAAGACAAAAAAAAAAATACAAAAAACAAAAACAAACAAAACCCAACCCCTGAATTGAATTTTAAATTTATATTATAATTCTTATTTCTTTTCTATATAAAAATTATTCCATTTGGTTATTATGTTAAATAGACGAACAAAATGGCTTTAAATTTGTTGAAGCACCGTTTTAGTAAAGAAGAAAAAAAAGAAAAATGAGGAACAAAAAATATTCATCGAAATACGGCATATTATTTTCTTCTATCCTTTTATAAACAGAGACATATAAATAAAAGCATCGGTTTGATTTTCTAGAGAGTGTGGTTCGGCGGCTAAATGCGGCCATTTATTTGTAATACCTTCCCAGATTTTAATAAACATGACACCCCATAAATATAAACAACGAATCAAGCCACTGTTTAACCTTCTCCTTACCAACTATAGGAAAATCGTCACTTTCGTTACGATGCAACCAACAATTTATTTTCTTATTTTGATTTCCTTTTGTTATGGTTATGTTATAACTATAAAAACTGGACACTTGCAGAGCTAATTTTTCTGAACAAAATATAGAATAAACTCATTACTTATCTGTTTAAAAAATCTATTTTTGTGTTGGGTTAGTGTGAAGCTTCGGGTAAAATTCTGAAAATAGCCGGTAAAGAGAGAGTTAAGCTCGTGTTTGTATTTTTATAAACCGTATCACTTGAATCCCAGGCTTGGCGCCCTGGCACTGTCGTGTTTTTATTCTTACAAAAAAATTATCTGGCACTTCTCCATCGATACCCCTTTTTTTAATCTCATAATTATTGATATATATGCCTGCTCCGCACTCTCATTTTCCCCCTATTTTATAAATAGCAGGGTATGAGTCATCCTGTTCCAATATTTGTTACAATATCAACAATTGCTCGGAGAGCTAAAGGGATATCTAGATTGGGTTTATGAATGTCAGGGCGAATTCAATACAAAAATGATAAGATAATAAGACAACTTAATATATCTGGATGATTTCTCTCTCTCTCTCTCTCTCTCTCTCTCTCTCTCTCTCTCTTTCTCTTTCTCTCTCCCTCTCTCTCTCTCGTTCTCTCTCCCTCTCTCTTTCTCTCTCCCTCTCTCTCTCTCTATCTATCTATCTATCTATCTATCTATCTATCTATCTATCTATCTATCTATCTATCATCATCCGAATACGATATTTGTTTCAATATCAACAATTGCTCGGAAAGCTAGGGGGATAGATTGGGTTTATGAATGTCAGGGCGAATTAAATACAAAAATGATAAGATAATAAAACAACTTAATATCTGGATGATTTCTCTCTCTCTCTCTCTCTCTCTCTCTCTCTCTCTCTCTCTCTCTCTCTCTCTCTCTCTCTCCCTCTCTCTCTCTCTATCTCTCTCTCTCTCTCTCTCTCTCTCTCTCTATATATATATATATATATATATATATATGTATAATGTATCATCATCATCATTGCCTTTTTCACCCTGGGTCAGATGGCAGGAGAATATTATGTCGGTTTACATAGTGTTAAAGGGATTACACCAATAGGAATCAATATTCTGATGTCACGTCGCCCAGCAACGGCGAGCAGCATGATTCTAAACAAAGAAAATCGGTACTTTTTTTTCTTCATACTGGCTAGAACTTTTCATATTGATTTATGGGGAATGTTTGGTGTGTTTTTTTCTTGTATCCTTCTTTTAAGTTTTGTCTGTTACTGAGATCTGAAAAAGTGATAAGAAACAGTAACAGACAAAACTTAAAAGAAAGATACAAGAAAAAAACCCACCAAACATTCCCCATAAATCAGCTTTTGTAATGAGACAGATTTCCGGCTTAGGTAGAGGATGCTATTATATTGAGAAGTTCAAGACACTTGAAAATTTAGATCCAGTTATTCAATAGACAGGTCCAGGTATCATGTGATCAGAATGTATAAAAGTGATCAGATTTATGTTTTTCTCCTCTGGATACACTTTTATGCTCGTCGGAGAAGTATTTTATAAGGGCGTCCGCCATTGTTCCGATAGTTTAGAACCAGTTACTAAGTTACTATGCGTCATTACGAGGGATGTTACGTCACGACTGTTGAAGCCTATTGCTTGGCTACCCTTTTAGGAAAGTATAGGCACATCTATTGTGATATTGTTATAGGGTATGCACCACTACCGCTTGGAGGACAGGGGGCCTTATATATAATATACTCTTTATTGCTTCTGTTTCTTTTAATCAAAATCATGGTTACATTAAAATATAAGATATAATTTTTAAACTAGAATCATTAGAATAAAGTCTCAGTTTGTTCTAGAATCATATGAAAAAAAGGCTAAGTTTGTTCTAGATTATTCATTAGAAAAAAGTCTCAGTTTGTTCTAGAATCATAAGAAAAAAAAGTCTCAGTTTGTTCTAGAATCATAAGGAAAAAAAGTCTCAGTTTGTTCTGGAATCATAAGGAAAAAAGTATCGGTTTGTTCTAGAATCATAAGGAAAAAAGTCTCAGTTTGTTGTAGAATCATAAGGAAAAAAGTCTTAGTTTGTTATAGAATCATAAGGAACAAAGTCTCACTTTGTTATAGAATCATATGAAGAAAGTCTCAGCTTGTTCTAGAACCATATGAAGAAAGTCTCAGTTTGTTCTAGAATCATAAGGAAAAAAGTCTCACTTTGTTCTAGAATCATATGAAGAAAGTCTCAGCTTGTTCTAGAATCATAAGGAAAAAAGTCTCACTTTGTTCTAGAATCATATGAAGAAAGTCTCAGCTTGTTCTAGAATCATATGAAGAAAGTCTCAGTTTGTTCTAGAATCATAAGGAAAAAAGTCTCACTGTTATAGAATCATAAGGAAAAAAGTCTCACTTTGTTATAGAATCATATGAAGAAAGTCTCAGCTTGTTCTAGAATTATTAGAAAAAAGTATGTTTGTTCTAGAATCAATAGAAAAAAGTCTGTTTGTTATAGAATCATTAGAAAAAAGTCTCAGTTTGTTCTAGAAACATTAAAAGACTCATTAGAAAAAAAAAATCAAGTTTGTTCTAGAACCATTAGAGAAAAAAAGTCTCAGTTTGCTCTATATTTGAAACTGTTCCAGAATCATTTGGAAAAGGCCTTAGTTTGTGAGAAAAAATGTCTCAATTTGTTTTCTAGATAAGTTTAAACGCACAGCCTTCCTATCGGTTTGTGAAGAGAGCTTGTAGCTTTCCACCGTAGCGAACGACTCAATATAGATTTTATGCAGATGACGTCACTCAGGCCTTTGTTATTGTTTTTGCCATCCGCGTTTGTGAGTTGTTCTCACTAAACTGTATTAACCAGACTATAAAAGTTCATGGTTACACAGAGTTTGTGTTGTTGGTCCGTTATACTTCCGGATGGCAATGTTGTGAACTCCTTGGCCAAGCGCATTCTATCTATAGATGGTTCGAAGATGACGTCACTCAGGTCTTTGTTATTGTTTTTTGCCATCCGCGTTTATGAGTAATGCTCACTGAACTGTATTACCTTGACTATAAACGCTCATGAGATAGTATGCGCTTAGTTAAGAAGCTCATAACATTGCCATCCGGAAGTATAACGGACCAACACACCAACTATGTGTAATCATGAACGTTTATAGTCTGATTAATACAGTTTAGTGAGAATCACTCACAAACGCGGATGGCAAAATACAATAACAAAGGCTTGAGTGACGTCATCTTCGTTCTATCTATAGTCTACACATCGCTCGTCGTGGGCTGTCTGTTGTTATTTTGCGGCGCGTCCCGGTGAATCGATAATGATTCAGTCATTGATAAAGATTTGATCAATAGCAATGGTCACTTTGACACGGCATGAATGAATGGAAGGGATAGGCGGGCGGGACTATTTATTTATGGACTATTCATTCATTTGATGCTACGGCGTTTGAGTAAAATACTCACCATTTCTGCCCACCAGATCAATCGTAGCAACATAACGATGTTGATCCAATGTTTATGTTGCTACTAATAGCAATGGTCAATCTGACACGGTATGAATGGAAGGGATGGGCGAGCGGGACTATTTATTTATGGACTATTCATTCATTTGATGCTACGGGGTTTAAGTAAAATACTCACCATTTCTGCCCACCAGATTGTGCGGCTATGTGGTCTAGTGGTATGACACTCGCTTTCGGATCGGAAGGTCCTGGGTTCGAGCCTCGCGCTCGGCGCATAGTTGAGTCCTTGGAAAAGGCTCTTTACTCACTCTATCTCACCGTACTCAGGTGTAAAATGAGTACCTGGCCGTTAACAGCGTTGTCATTGTCCGAAAAATTGTAATATCGCCTAACAGGCGGCATGTCCCGTCCTACATGTTAAATGTTGCTGTTGACCAGGGACCCATTGTAAAGCGCTTTGAGCACATTTAGTGGATATTGCGCTATATAAAGCTCAATTTTGATTTTTAATTTTTTTTTTATCAATCGTATGTAGCAACATAACGATGTTTATCCGTTAATGTTGATAGCTTGATTGAGGTCTGAAAAAGTAATAAGAAATAATAACAGTCAAAACTTAAAAGAAAGATACAAGAAAAAACCCCACCAAACATTCCCTATAAATCAGCTTTTGTAATGAGACAGATTTCCGGCTAAGGTAGAGGACGCTATTATATTGAGAAGTTTTAGACACTTGAAAATTTAGATCCAATTACTCAATAGACAGGTAGATAACCACGCCTCTCGGACAATCGTCATAATGTAAACAATGGCAGTGATTGGTAGACACAGCAAACTACACATGTTTTACTATTGATGGTTTGTGCTTAAGTAAGATACTCACTAATCTACCGCTTGATCAATAGAACCAACACAGAAAATTATGTGTAAACCCAAACCTTTATAATATTATCAAGAAAATCGTGTGATAACTAGTCACCCATTTGGCGGTATGAAAACAATAACAATGATCAGAGAGGGGTCGATTTCATTCACGTTACTGTTTATAAAGCAACCAACTATGTTTGTCCGAGCACGTGTGAGGGTGTGTTTTTCATGTTTTGATAGGTCAAAAATCTGCTGGTTAATTACTTTTAGCTAGATAGAGGGTACCGAGTTGAAAAATGCTGTTGCTGATTCGGTCTCGAATCGTTTACTTATAGATAGAACGAATATGACGTCACTCAGGCCTTTGTTATTATATTTTGCCATCCATGTTTGTGAGATATTCTCACTAAACTGAATCAACTAGACTATAAACGTTTAAGGTTACACTTAGTTTTGTGTGTTAGTCCGTTATACTTCCAGATGGCAATCTTGTGAGCTTCTTAGCCAAGTACACACTATCTATAGATTTTATGCGCTTGGCTTAGGAGTTCACAACATTGCCACCCGGAAGTATAACGGACCAACACACAAAACTGTGTGTATCCATGAACGTTTATAGTCGGGTAAATACAATTCAGTGAGCATTACTCACAAACGCGGATGGCAAAAAACAATAACAAAGACCTGAGTGACGTCATCTTCGAACTATCTATAGATTCTATGCTCTTGGCTTAGGAGTTCACAACATTGCCATCCGGAAGTATAACGGACCATCACACAAAACTGTGTGTATCCATGATCTTTTATAGTCTGGTTGATACAGTTTAGTGAGAATCACTCACAAACACGGATGGCAAAATACAATAACAAAGGCTTGAGTGACGTCATCTTCGTTCTATCTATAAGCCGTCATTTTTTTTGGTCTGTGTCAGGCTATCAGTTAACGAAGGTTACGGGCAGGCTATGGTTATACGAAGGCAGGTCGGTGAAGTGTTCAAAAGTGTCATTATAATGTATTTCTTCTTTCGTCATCAAGAGTGATAATATTATGATATAGAGTGATATAACAATATGAACTATGACATGACAGCCATCACAGAACATAATAATCAGACGGGTGTCATTTTACAAATGTCATCAAATCGTGTGCTTCATTCCTGTGTCACAGTTCAGGCGAATCAACTCCTGTTACAGTGAGACTATTACTATGTTACTCTGTCCAAATCATCCATCTGTTTGTTTTTTGTTTTTGTTTTGTTTTGTTTCTATTTTCTTCAAATGCTTTTCCTTCCATCCGTAATTAATTTATGAAGTCAATCATTCACCCATTCGTTTGTTTCTTTTCCAGTTCGACCATCCACAGATAGTTCCACCATGATCATGAACATAATCATCATCATCATCATCATCATCATCATCATCATCATCATCATCATCATCATCATCATCATATTCATCATCATCATCATCGTCATCATCATCATCGTCTTCGTCTTCATCATCATCATCATCATCATCATCATCATCATCATCATCATCATCATCATCGTCGTCGTCATCATAATAATATTCTGATTCATCATCAATTTTATCATCATTGTCGTTGTCGTCGTCGTCACCACTATTACCACCACCACAACTTGCTCCTCCTCCATCGACATCCTCATCCACCACCACCACCACCACCACCATTACTACTTCTGCTGCTGCTACTACGACTACTACTACCACCACCACTACTACTACTATTACTACTACTACCACTTCTACTACCACCACCACCACCACCACTACTACTACTACTACTACTACTACTACAACTACAACAACAACGACTACTACTACTACTACTACTACTACTACTACTACTACTACTACTACTACTACTACTACTACTACTACTACTACTACTACTACTACTACTACTACTACTCCTACTACTACTACTACTACCACCGCCACCACTACTACTACTACTACTACTACTACTACTACTACTACTACTACTACTACTACTACTACTATGCTCGGTGCATAGTTGAGTCCTTGGAAAAGGCTCTTTACTCACATTCTCTCACCGTACTCAGGTATGTAAAATGAGTACCTGGCAGTTAACAGTGTTGTCTTTGTCCGAAAAATTGTAGTATCGCCTGACAGGCGTCATGTCTCGTCCTACATGTTAAATGGTGCTGTTGACTAGGGACCCCTTGTAAAGCGCTTTGAGCACATGTAGTGGATATTGCACTATATAAAGCTCAATTTTAAAAAAACATTTTTACTATCACCAGTAGCATAACAATTTTATACATTGCCACACTCCATCCCGACTTATATTATATACTGTTCATTTCCCTTCCTCTGTAGGAAATGGCACCAGGCGATGGACCAATGGCGGACCTTGGACTCTGGCACCAAGGAGATGGTCGTGTGGTTGGAACGGGCCGAGGGAAAACTGGACACGGCTAGGAAAACTCTGGATTCTAATGAAGCTGAGGCTCTTTACAAAGTGAGTAGATTGTTCATAATAATGCAATCCTTTAGAACTAAAATGACGGTTAACAGACGATATCAATTGCTTGTTACCCTTCGGACTGGACGGCAGTTACATATTAAGGTTTTGATCTGACTGAAAACTGTTATTCTTTTACTGAAACGGGCCGAGGGAAAACTGGACACGGCTAGGAAAACTCTGGATTCTAATGAAGCTGAGGCTCTTTACAAAGTGAGTAGATTGTTCATAATATTGCAATCCTTTAGAACTAAAAGGACGGTTAACAGACGATATCAATGGGAGCGATCTATATTCATGTTTTCGTCCAACCAAGTCATCAATCACATGATTTGTCGCTGTCCAACGATTGGGTATTTCTTCAGAAATGTAAACACACTGTTTTGTTTATCTTCTTCTTCTTCTTCTTCGTTCCCGTCACGTCACATGGTCAGTCCGGTCTGGTGAATGAAGCCCACAGTGGTCCTGAGGTCGTCCTCACTGCCGTACAGCTTCTTTGAGTATGGGGTTGGGTCAGGCCAGAAGTTCCTTCTCAACTGGTTGTACTTTGGACATTCCATTAGGACATGATGTCCATTTTCATTTTCAAGTCCGCAGTCACATTGTCCAGAGGCACCTGCTCTGGACATCCTCCACATATGTTCCTTTAACTGGTTGTGTCCAGTTCTCAGTCTGAAGATGATGACCTGTTCCTTTCTGTCGAGCACCTTGATTGGGTCATTCATGTTGTATTCTGGCTGCTTCTCTCTCCATCTCTGAGACTGGATAAATTTGGCCATTTTGTTAATTTCTCCTGTTGAGTACATTGGGGAGGGTTGCTGCATGCGACTGCCTGCCTTTGCCAGTTGGTCAACAATCTGATTTCCAAGTATCCCACAGTGTTCTGGAATCCACTGCAGTATAAATTTGGTAAACTTGCTTAGCTTCATGAGGTCTTCCACCAAGGCGTCTATATCATCCGCAAAGGACATCATTATATCCTCCAGAATTTTCTTAGCATCTGTTAAAATCACTATGTGTCTTGGTTTTTCATTTTCTGAGAGGATTTGCTTAACAGCTTCATGGATTGCATCTGCCTCTGACTTGTAGATTGAAGTACGAGTACCAGTCGGTTTGCTGATCTCCTTTTGTTGACCATTTGTGTACTCGATGTGCACTCCCAGGCCCCCGCACGTGTGTTCTTTATTGCATGAACCATCGGTATAGATTCTTGTCCATTTTTTTCCAGGGTAGTTTTGATCAATGCACTTCTGTACAGACTTCTTGATTTCTTCACCGTGTTTTTGTTTTGTTGAAATGTCACCAACGGAAGTCTTGATTTTCAAGTGATTTTGCCTTTTCCAAATTGGTACTCTGATATTTGCTTTGCATTTTTGGATCATTATTCCGTCAAGTTCGTGATCTTTTTCAATTTGCTGGGCTCTTTCAATAAAGTGGGATCTTTTCAGCCGCCTAGTTTTCTTTTGTTGCGCTCTAGCGTGAAGAGGCTGATCTGTCATTGTTTTCACGTCTGTGTATTGTTTCAAAATTTTTGATTCTCTTCTTTCTGATAGAGATGTAAGTCCTGTTATGGTTTCCATTGCATGAATCGGTGTCGATTTCATTCCTCCACTTATTATCCTCATGTTGCTGTTTTGCAATTTGTCCAGTTTTTCCATTTGAGTTTTGGAGCAGTTTCCCCATGCAGATATCCCGTATTCTAGCGCTGGTCTCACATATCCTGTGTAAGTTTGTTTCAGTATATCGGAGCTAGCTCCCCAAGTTGTTCCAGCTAGTTTTTTCAAGAGTTGTGTTCGCTTTACCCCAACTTTCTGACTGTTGCTGATTTGATTTTTCCATGTTAGTCTTGGGTCAAAATGGACTCCTAGGTATTTTGGTGCGTCGTCTTTTTCCAATTTATGGTCTTCAATACGTAGCTTTGCTTTTTCATCTTTTGGGGAGAGGCTAAATATTGTGAACTTTGTCTTCACTGCATTTATTTTCATCGCCCAGTTGTCAGTCCATTCTTTGATATTATCCAGTGTGATTTGCATCCTGTGTTGTGCCTTGATTAAGTTTTGGTCAGAGCTAATCATAGCTAGGTCATCTGCGTACATCGACATTTTCACTCCTCGACATAGTGTTTCTCTTATATCATTTACATAGAGAAGAAATAGTGTAGGTGATAGTACTCCACCTTGTGGGACTCCATGTTTTAGTTTTGCTTCTCTACTTTTGTGACCTTGTGTTGTTACTCTTGCCTTTCTTGTTTTTAGGTAGTTTTGTATCCAGTTGAGCATGTTATGGGATACTTTTGATTTTTGCAGTTTATATACCAGACCTTTTTTCCACACTTTGTCGAATGCTTTTTCAAAGTCCACCCATACCACAATTTTTTTTCTTTCCATCCTGAAACGAGTCTTCTATTTCTTGGGATATGTAGGTTACTTGATTTTCAGTACTCCTGTGTCTTCTGAAACCAGCTTGTTCATTTATAAGCACATTATAGTTTTCAAAATACCACATCAGTCTGGAGTTGATAATTCTTTCTATCAGCTTGCACATGCAGCTTGTAAGACTTATAGGTCGGTAATTTGCGGCTTCATTTGCTTGTTTTCCTTCTTTCTTAATTGGGACAATAATAGCCTTTTTCCATATATCTGGTATTTTACCAGTTTTCCAAGTGCTGTTGTAGAGTTGTAATAGCTTCTTTTTCGCTGTCTTTCCAAGATGGATAAGCATCTCATTTGTTACTTCGTCTGGGCCTGGCGATTTCTTTGTTTTTAACACTTTGAGAGAGCTTTCTAGTTCTTCCATAGTTAGCTTCTTTGTCATTACTTCATCTATGGCTTCCTTGAGTTCCTTTTTTTGTTTTCTGCATTCTTTTCTAACTCTTTCCTTCAGTTCTTTTTGTATTGTGTTGTCACTAATTTTTTTGAACTGCTCCATGAATAGGTCTGAAGCTTGTTGTGGACTGACAAGTTCTCCTTCTTTTTCCAAACCGGGAGGGGCGTAGTGATTCGGTTCTCTATTTAGGGCTTTTGTAAGTTTCCAAAGTTTATTTCCATCTTTTTCGAAGTTAAGGCTATGCGTTTTTTCTTTCCATGCCATTTTGGATGTCGTTGCCATTTCTTTTTTAAAGGTAGCTTCTGCCTCTTTATATGCTGCAATATTGTCATCACAGGGGTCTGCTGCAGCCTTTTCTCTTGTTTCCGATACTTCATTACTTAACTGATTAAGATCGTCTGTCCAGAGTGGTATATAATTTTTTCTTGCTCCCCTTGGGATACTTTCTTTTGCTGCTTTTAGGATGGCCTTTGTCAGTTCTTTTGCACTTTTGTTGACATTCTTGGTTTTACAGTTTATGTTTTTGCAGTGGCTGTCTGTAAGTTGTTCAAAGCTTTCCCATTTTGCTCTTTTGTAGTTCCATCTTGGGATAGTTTGTGTTTTGTTTTCATTTTGATGATAGAGGTTTGTGATGATTGGCCTATGGTCGCTACCACCCAGTGGGGGCTGTACTGTTCTATTTATCGTCTTTGCTATATCATCTGTGGCAAACGTAAGATCTGGGGTAGATGTGGTTTTCCACGCTCTTGAGAAATATGTGTCCTCATCTTCATCGTCATACAATAGTTGAAGTTTTGTTTCAATTTGCCAGTTTTCTACTGTTTCACCACGTTTGTCCATATCTCCATATCCCCAGCTTTGAAAGTGACTGTTAAAGTCCCCTAGTACCAGACATCTTTCTTCCTGGATTTTTATCTTGTCTAAATGAAGCTCTTTGTTTGGTGGGCAATAGCAGTTAAAAATCAGGAGTTCTTTCTTTCCGATACATACTTTAATTTGCTGTATTTCTGATTGCTCTTGTGTATCAATTTTTATGCCTGCGGTGGGGTAGTCGTTTTTTACTAATGTCATCACGCCTCCTTTGTGATCCTTTCTATCATGCCTTATTACCTGGTACCCTCTGATGGCAAATCTCATGTTGTCCGTGAGGTGAGTTTCTTGAATGCAGACAATTTTGATGTCCTGCTCTTTGAGTTTCTTTTCAAGGGCTATTTTCTTCTTCGCAACGCCCTCAGCATTCCATTGGAGGATTTTAATTGTGTTTGGTGTTCCAGTCGCATGTAACCTTGATCCTCCTCCCCTGGTTCCGCAAGATGAAGTCAAGGTACCACCAGATCGCTTGGGTGGGCCATTGAGGCCCGGCACTAGGCCCGTCCGACGGGATTCCACGGGCTTCGCACCACATCGGATTTGATTATTGTGACGTGTCATATTGGGATTTAAGCATGCAGTGGCAGTTTCCAGTTTCCTGTGATATTTGCGCTTTCCGGCCCCGCTGCTCTGTCTTCGGCGTGCTGTTTTTCAGGATTTGCTTCCTTAGCCTTTGACCATCCAAGGTCTGTCCACAAGGCAGTGGCGGTTTTGCTTCAGAGTGTCCTTCTCCTAGATCGATTGCGGTCCCCCGTTTATGAACTCCATCTGTCCGGGTTTTTGCTCAGAGTGTCCTTCTCTTAGATGGATGTCGGTCCCCCGATGACGAGCTCCATCTACCCGTGGTCAGATGGTCTAAGTTGGGAATCCGGGAGGATGTCCTGTAGAGAGTCAGTCCCTTTTCACCCCTCCCCCACGTCGTGGACAACCCACACCCAAGGGTGTGGACTAGGGGAAGCTGAACTCGACGGTTGATTTCCTCCCTTC
>NC_088362.1:11155114-11175114 GCF_034508935.2 Berghia stephanieae
CTAAGAAGCTCACAACATTGCCATCCGGAAGTATAACGGACCAACACACAAAACTCTGTGTACCCATGAACGTTTATAGTTAGGTTACTACAGTTAAGTGGGAATTACTCATAAACGTGGATGGAAAAAAACCAAACAAAACAAAAAAAAAAAAAAAAAAAAAACAAACACACAAACAATAGCAAAGATCCGAGTGACGTCAACTTCATTCGATCTATATTATTTGTATTAAACACATATATCTACACACATTTACACACCTACAAAGCATATATGGATTTACTACCTACTAACTTATAACACAAAGAGCTACTCGCTTTATTTGTTTTTTAATTGTTCGAAGCTTGGATATAAATCTGAATTTATTTGTTAAGTATGTTAAAATCTTCTATTTTTAAAATCAAATTTAAGGGAAAATAAAATGAATTTTAATAAATCAGGTTATCGGAGTTCACTTTAGGAAGGTGATTATCATAAAAAAGGACAACTGTTAATTAATCTGTTGTTGATACACTTCGAAACAAAAAAAAAAAATCATGAGGTGAACATGAAAACTTAACTCTCTCCTTACCAGCTATTTTCAGAATTTTACCCAAAACTTCATATTCACCGAACACAAAAATAGATTTTTCAAACAGATTATCAAGGAGTATATTCTATATTTTGTTTAGAAAATGAGCGCTGCAACACAGTGTAGAGTTTTTATGGCTATAACTATAACAAAATGAAGTGAGAATAAGAAAATGGTTGGCTGCATCGTAACGGATGTGACGATTTTCCTATGGGTGGTTAGGAGAGGGTTAAGTAACAGGATTTAGTGGTATTGAAAACAAAAGCTACTAGATAGATAGAAACGCTCGTCTCAAGAAGTGGAGTATGATGTTTAAAAAAAAATTAGTGGCTTCTCGGTTTTGAAATCTTTATATCAGACAGAACAATGACGTAACATTAATAAATAGACAATAGTAATAACGATCATTGTTTGTCGCTACTCATTTAACACTGAAAACTAAAGGAACTAGAAACGCACGTTTTAACTCTTTCCTTACCAACCGTGTTCAGAGTTTCCCCCAAAACGTCACACCCACCCAACACAAACATATAAAATTCTGACTCAAACGCAAAACCAACAAGCACATTCTAATACACAATATTGTTCAGCAAAATGAGCTCTATAATACAGTGTCAAGTTGTTATAGCTATAACAACACATTTTCTTAAAATTTTGTGATGTGCAAAAGAAATCTGAATGATAAAAGAGTTGGTTATATCGTAACAAATATGACTATTTTCCTTTGGGTGGTAAGGAGAGGGTTAAGAAGTGAGACATCATGTTTTCTTGAAAATCTGGCTTCTATGTTATAAAACGTTTAAAAGTCATGCAGCAAAAAAAAATTTTTTAAAAATTAAAAAATCCCCTCCCAGAAATTGATCATTGTTTGTCGTTACTCATTTGACATTGCCGTGTATTGTTTTTGGCCCAGTAGCTTGAAGAGCTTGCGTCAGCCTATCGTTTCTTGTTCTCGATGAAATGATTTTTTTATTGACTTGAGGTATGAGAGAGATGTGGAACCAGAAACCGATGAGATTTGCGTTTGCGACAACTTCTTAATGTACAATAGATCAAATTTATAAAAAGAAAAGATATTCTCCTGACGTATTTTCTAAGCATTTGATTTCCCTCCTTTAAATTATCAGTTAAAACACCAACTTGATGCATGTGCCAACTTTACTTTGCTTTTGTTTTTGTTTTTCATTGATCTGCTCACAATGATATTGCAGTTACAGGATGCAGGTGTATTTGTTGTTTTTTTTTAGATTTTTTTTTGTGGCTATGTGGAATTTTTTTTGTGGTATGACATTCGGTTTCGGATCGGAAGGTCCTGGGTTCGAGCCTCACTCAGCGCATAGTTGAGTCCTTGGAAATGACTCTTAACTCACATTCTCTCAATTATGTACTCAGGTGTAAAATGACTACCTGGCCGTTAACTGCGTTGTCTCTGTCGGAAAACAAACTGTATTATTGCCAAACAATCGTCATGTCTCGTTCTTCATGCTACTTGTTGTTGTTGGTCAGGGACCCCTTGTAAAGCGCTTTGAGCAGGTGTAGTGGATATTATTGCGCGATGTAAAAGCTCAAGTTTTTGGGGGCCTTTTTTCCACATCTCGGCAGCTTTTCCTGTCTATAAGAAGAAGGTCCCTGACATATGGTCCTTCCTTTCAAGACAGAAATGATATTAGTCTATTGGAATTGATGCTACACAGGCCCCATATACTTGCAAAGGAAAGGGAAGAGTTA
The DNA here is from genome assembly GCF_034508935.2 of Berghia stephanieae. Classification (NCBI taxonomy): domain Eukaryota; kingdom Metazoa; phylum Mollusca; class Gastropoda; order Nudibranchia; family Aeolidiidae; genus Berghia; species Berghia stephanieae. The sequence goes on from NC_088362.1 coordinate 11,157,414, forward strand.
AGAGTGATTTCTTTGCTTGCTCAATTAAAAAAAAAATACAATAAATAATAATAAAAAATAATAAAATTGAGCTTTATATAGCGCAATATCCACTAAATGTGCTCCAAGCGCTTTACAAGGGGTCCCTGGTCAACAGCAACATTTAACATGTAGGACGGAACTTGCCGCCTGTTAGGCGATATTACAATTTCTCGGACAAAGACAACGCTGTTAACGGCCAGGTACTAATTTTACACCTGAGTACGGTGAGAGAAAGTGAGTAAAGAGCCTTTTCCAAGGACTCAACTATGCGCCGAGCGCGAGGCTCGAACCCAGGAGCTTCCGATCCCAAAGCGAGTGTCATACCACAAGACCGCATAGCCGCACAAGGTAAAAGTTGAGATGTGCTGATGCTCCGTTCATTTTCAGTCCCGTTCCCCCCCCCCCCCCCCACTACCTCTAAATAACCATTTGGCATCTCTGTGATTACCTACCTTAATCCAGTGACCAGATGCGCGAAAATAAGTGCACAATTTATTAAATCTGCTTGCTTACGACAGAGTCATCTTGTTTATTTGTTCATTTATTTAGAGTTAATGAGTAAGCAACATTTTCATTGATGAACCTTTCTTTTCATTGATGAAACCAGCTTGTGTGTGGTGTTCTTATTTTGGTTCTCCACTCGATCGTTGATGTTTCTGTCTGTCTGTGATGCCATCACAACTAAAATAAATGCCGTCTGGGTCTCTTTGACTCGAGGAGGTCCCCTAGTACGAGCCTTTAGTCTGGGGAACCTTACCGGTCTGCCCTTTGGGAAATGCTTTTCAATACATCCCCCGAGAAATATGAAGTAAAAATTATGGCCCGTTTTATTAAACCGACTTATATCGGATGAACTAGGTGCCGGAATAAATCATTTATAGAAGGAACGAAATTGACGTCTTTCAGCTCGTTTCCATTGTTTTTAAACAGACATTTTGGTGATTAGTTCTCATTAAATATGAAATATCAACCAGACTATAAACGTTCAAGGTTACACATAGTTTTTGTGTGTTTGTACGTTTTATCCGGCTGGCGGATGTTCTGAGTATTTTACCTAAACGCATCGCATCACAAAGCGCTTTACAAGTGGCCCCTATTACTCTAATAACATAATCGCGACAAGGGTATTTGTAACATGTAGTATGCCATATATAATAATTGATTTATACATCGAATTTAGTCCCAATTGGATTCAATAGTCTGATGTCACGTCGCTTAGCAACGACGGCCATCTTTGTTTTAAACAAAGAAAATCTGTACTTTTTGTTCTTCATGCTGGCTAGTTTTCATATGTCTTGTGATCAGAATTTGTAAAAGTCAAAACATGATCAGATTTATAATGGTTTTTTTTTTCATCTGGATACGCTTTTATGCTCGTCGGAGAAATATTTCATAAAGCCGTCCTCCATTGTTCCGATAGTTTAGAGCCAGTTAGTAAGTTACCATGCGTCATTACGAGGGAAGTGATGTTACGAATGTTGAAGCGTATTCCTCTTGTATTTCAGTTCTCACATTTTATAATATAAATTCCGTTTTTAAAATCCGGCACATCCCGGTATGGTACTAATTAGTGACGATAGGTCACATATTATTAATATTTTTCTTAACGAGTCCGGGTCCCCATTCATTCATAAATGAAATCCGTGTCCATTTACTAAATACTCATAAGCGGCGACCGTCACTCACTGACGAGAGCACAAGGCCAGGGGAGGGCGCATGAAATATTCATGCCCGGCCATTACGGTCAAGCAGAATGTTTCATCGTATCGGTAGGCGTATCGGTCAGTCATCACGACTACTGGAGTACATAATGGGATATTATGTAAAATGTTTGTCGGGCCAAACAAAGCTTAAACCCTTCTTTGGATTAAATACTGTAGGCTGCTTGCTGCATTTACAAAGGTGGTTGTCCGCGTCGCAAATTATTATTATTAGTGAGCAATTTTGAACCTGGGCAAGTCGTAACCTTGATTCATTATTGTATCGATTACTGAATAGAATAATTGGAGTAAATCAGCTTCCGAATAGAACAATATTATTCCTAACACTTAACGTTTTCGGTTCTAACACCTTCTTCAACCAAAATCTACTGTTGGCTGGAGAAGGGTTTTGTGCCCATAGCATAGCGGGTTCCATGTTGAGGTTTTTGTTAGAATCGCATTTGATCTAATTCGAAGCTTCGGCATAAGCGCTATATTAATGTACATTTGTTATTATTATTATTATTATTATTATTATTATTATTATTATTATTATTATTATTATTATTATTATTATTATTATTATTATAATAATAATAATAATAATAATAATAATAAATAATAATTATTATTATTATTGTATTATTATTTTTATTATTATTATTATTAATTATTATTATTATTATTATTATTATTATTATTATTATTATTATATTATATTATTATTATTATTATTATTATTATTATTATTATTATTATTATTATTATTATTAATTTATTATTATATTATCATTATCATTATTATCATTATCATTATCATTATCATTATTATTATTATTATTATTATTATTATTATTATTATTATTATATTATATATTATTATTATTATTATTATTATTATTATATTATTATTCATTATCATTATTATTATTATTATTATTATTATTATTATTATTATTATTATATTTATTATTATTATTATTATATTATTATTATTATTATTATATATATATTATATTATTATTATTATTATATTATCATTATTATTATTATTATTATTATTATTATTATTATTATTATATTATTATTATTATTATTATTATATTATTATTATATTATTATTATTATTATTATTATTATTATTATTATTATTTATTATTATTAATTATTATTATTATCATATTATTATTATTATTATTATTATTATTATTATTATTATTATTATTATTATTATTATATTATTATTATTATTATATTATTATTATTATTATTATTATTATTATTATTATTATTATTATTATTATTATTATTATTATTATTATTATTATATATTATTATTATTATTAATATATTATTATTATTATTATTATTTTTATTATTATTATTATTATTATTATTATTATTATTATTATTATTATTATTATTTATTATTATTATTATTATTATTATTATTATTATTAGAAAAGCTGTTTTACCCGTTTTTTTATTCATTTCTTTTTACATTTCACAACTTCTAACACTTAAGCATTCAATATGATTCAATGTAATAATATGCGTTTATTGCGGTTTCAGTGGACAGTAATAATTTCACATATTTGTTGCCGATGGATGTAAATTTAAGTGTTGATTCTTACTAAAACATAAGTTTGGATAATCTTAAGTCGTGTGATATTTGGAGTACCTACTATGTTCTAGGTGAGACAGCTTTGATATTTGATAACGTGAAACTGGGTAATACCTTTTTTTTCAAAATAAAGTGCAAATTCAACCATTTACGATGTTTTGATAAAATTCTCTTGCGAATTTTCATAATAATACTATGGGCATATGAAAAGTAAATAATTTAATACTATTTGATCATAAAGTTGTGTCTAAGAGAGAAAGAAAGAAAGAAGAAGAAAGAAAGAAAGAAAGAAAGAAAGAAAGAAAGAAAGAAAGAGAGAGAGAGAGAGAGAGAGAGAGAGAGAGAGAGAGAGAGATAGATAGATAGATAGAGATAGATAGATAGATAGATAGATAGATAGATAGATAGATAGATAGAGAGAGAGAGATAGGTAGATAGAGATAGATAGATAGAGAGAGAGCGAGAGAGAGAGGAGAGAGATAGAGAGAGAGAGAGTAGTGGAAAAGGAGAGGGGGTGTACATTCAAACAAACTGAGCTAGAGGTGCAACAGGAGATAAATTTGATTTCACATTAACTCAATAATGGATTGATTTCCATCTCTTCTGAGACGCTGCGAATAATTAGTGCCCTCGGTTATAGGCTACAGAAACTAGGATCATCTCCGACTTCATGAATCCTATAGATAGAACGAAGATGACATCAAACAGGTCTTGGTTGTTGTTTGTTTTTGTTTTTGTTTTGCCATCCACGTTTATGAGTAATGCTCACTGAACTGTATTAACCCGACTATAAACGTTCATGGATGCACACAGTTTTGTGTGTTGGTCCGTTATACTTCCGGATGGCAATGTTATGAGCTTCTTAGCCAAGCGCATACTATCTATACGAGAACGAAGATGACATCAAACAGGTCTTGGTTGTTGTTGTTTGTTTTCTTTTTGCCATCCACGTTTATGGGTAATTCTTACTAAACTGAATAAACCAGACTACGAATGTTTAAGATTACACACAGTTTTGTGTGTTGGTCCGTTATACTTCCTGATGGCAATGTTGTGAGCTTGTTAGTCAAGCGCATACTATCTATAAATACAGACGTGTCTACTTGAAAATCAAAAAATTCGTACATTTGGGAAATAAAAATTGTAGTCGCTTTAGTTGACTTTTAAAATAAACAACATATCCTCATTAGTATTACATAACACTCCAAAATCCTTTTAACTCACTCAACCCTGACACCGACCATATCCGTCGTTTACCCAGGTTACTTTTACCCCATGCCTATTTATTACATTTTATGAGATAAATTATAGGCGTAGTATCAACGCTATTGTTTTAGTTTTGACATGTTAATGGCAGTTGAATAAAACTATCTATGCACATGTTTATTTTTAATACATTTTTTTTTTCAATTTTGAAAAGTAGAAAAACACTCTAGGATTGAGTGAGGTAAATTATATTATTAACTTTCATTTTCATAAGTTTAAATGACTTAGACACGCTCATGAAGTTCTGATATCAGAGACAAAATTTTCGTAATTTTACGTTTTTTTCGTAATACGAATCAATAGTCTGATGTCACGCCGCCCGGCAATGGCGGCCATCTTGGTTCTAAACAAAGAAAATCATTACTTTTTATTTTGCATGCTGCCTAGAACTTTTCATATGTCTTGTGATCAGAATGTGTAAAAGTCAAAACATGATCAAATTTATGTGTTTTTTATCTCTGGATACCCTTTATGCTCGCCGGAGAAATATTCCATACGGCGTCCGCCATTGTTCCGATAGTTTAGAGCCAGTGTTACTATGTTACCATGCGTCATAAGGAAGGATGTGTCGTTACGACTGTTGAAGGGTATTTTAGGGAGATCTGTAAATATATTGAAGTGTAAACTTATACACACTTTATTTTACAATGTGTCACTTTCTTGTTTCATTCAGGAACTGGAAGTTCAGCTGCGTCAACACCAGACCCAAGTGACAAGGATGAACTCTGCAGGGGAGGAAATCTTAGAAGTTTCTAAGGATGACCAGGCTAGCACGTTGAGGTCAAAACTTGACGTCATCAACCAGAGGTAGGCGCAGAGAGAATTGGAAAGAAAGGGGGGGGGGGGGGGGGGGGGGGGGGGGGGGGGGGGGGTGTGGGGAGGCAGGAAGTGATGAATGAGTTTAAATTCACTCAAACTTATTTATAATATTATTATGTTGTTGTCAAGAAATAATGAATTGTACAATAAAAGCAACACCACTAACAGAAACTTATTTATCCAGTACAGCGACCAGTTGATCTCTAATCTAGCGCTTAGGTTTTGTGCCATAACGTAAAGTTTGTTGTCTTTTGTGGTTGTTCCAGGTGACAATGTGTTACTGATGCTTGGATTTGGTCAGCAAAAGAAGTCAAAAAATGATTTTGTATTGAGAAAGAGGGAGGGAGAGAGAGAGAGAGAAAAAGAGAGAGAATGTGTGTGTGTGTGTGTGTGTGTGTGTGTGTGGTGTGATACAGAGAGAGGGTGGTGGATAGATAGGTGGAGAGAGAGAGAGAGAGAGAAAGAGAGAGAGAGAGAGAGAGAGAGAGAGAGAGAGAGCGAAATAAATCGATAGACAGATAGAGAGAGAGAGAGAGTGAAGAGAGAGAGAGAGAGAGAGAGAGAGAGAGTGAGAGAGTGAGAGAGCATTTCGCAATTAATTTCAATTCTATCCTTTCTGTCTCTCCCCAGATGGAAGGTCTTATGCGGTGAGGTTCTTACAAGACAAAACAGGTACTGCCCTCTAAGACCTCCCTCACTGTCACAGTCGGAAGTTATCATTTTACTATTTATTAATAAATTTATTTATTTTTTGATTAATTCATTAATTAACGAATTGATTCGTTTATTGATTTATAAATGCTTGTTATAAATCTATATATTTGGACCGTCAAATCCACGTATTTGGGATTCATAAATAATACAATTTGTTTGAGCTTTGCTTGTAGGATTCTTTTTATATACAACGAATTCATGGATTGGACTCTCTCTCTCTCTCTCTATCTCTCTCTCTCTCTCTCTTTCTCTCCCTATTTCTTTCTCTCTCTCTCTCTCTCTCTCTCTCTCTCTCTCTCTCTCTCATAGTTGCTTTGCAAGATCTTTTATTTGATTGATCTAATTATCCAATCAATAATAGATAGTCAAATTAAAACGGGCAGGAAATAGAAGAGAAAAATAAAAAAGTAAATTCATAGCAAGCATGTCTAATAATATAATAATAATATATGATAATAATAATAATAATAATAATAATAATAATAATAATAATAATAATAATAATAATAATGATAATGATAATGATAATAATAATAATAATAATAATAAAAATAATAATAATAATAATAATGATAAGAATAAGGTGCACAGAAAGGCACGCGTACTTTTAAATGATGGAAATATGCTTGGATGAGATGGACGAGTGAATGAAGCATTGCACATGTAAATCCATCTGGGGCACTTTGGTTCGAGTCCCACTGTTGGCATCTCATTCTGCTCTTCCCCCCCCCCCTCTCTCTCTCTCTCTCTCTCTCTCTCTCTCTCTCTCTCTCTCTCTCTCTTGAGCAAGAAACTTAGCCTCTTTTGCTCACTTTGTTGTCACGTTGCCCTGGACTCTCTTTTCTTGGTCTTTTCTTGGCATCAACCCTAATTAAAGAATTATTTTTGCCAGAAAGATGAACACAGGGTATTTTATTAATTTTATAATTATTATTAACAACGGACACCCCTCCCCCCCCCCCCCCCCCCACACACACAAATATCAAATGAAAGTGTATATACACTATCTACTAGTGCAGCTATGTGGTCTTGTGCTATGACACTCGTTTTCGGATTGTAAGGTCCCAGTTCAAGCCTCGCTCGGCGCATAATTGAGTCTTTGGAAAAGGCTCTTTACTCACATTCTCACATCGTACTCAGGTGTAAAATGAGGACCTGGCCGTTAACAGCGTTGTTTTGTCGAAAACAATTGTAATATCGCCTAACAGGCAGGCGTCGTGTTGCTGTTGGCCAGGGACCCTTTGTAAAGCATTTTGAGCACGTTTAGTTGATATTGTTCTGGATAAAAGCTCAAGTTTTTTTTGTTTTTTTTTTCTGTTTTTTTTTTGTTTCGTTTTTTTTTTTACTAGTATTATGCCCTCCCCAGTTTTGCTCAACGATGATATTCATAGTGTTTATTCATAGTGTTCAATCCAACTCCCCTCTCTTCTCTCATTTCACGTGTCAGAACCCAGACAGCTCTGTAGAACCAGCCGAGTTCACCAACGAGATGGACGACCTCTTTTCTTGGATTGATGAGACGGAGAATATCCTGAACTCCAGCCTGAGACCCGAACTTGCCTTCCTGGAAGCCCTGTTGGAAAAAGTCAAGGTAAACCATATTATAGCAATAGTTTGCCTGCTTAGAAAAGGGATCTTCTTCTTCAAGTACCAAGTCGGTGTCAGACATAGGTCTAGGTGAACATGGTACACCATTAGAGCTTTATATAGAGCTTTATATAGCGCAATATCCCCTAAATGTGCTCAAAGCGCTTTACAAGGGGTCCCTGGTCAACAGCAACATTTAACGTGTAGGACGGGACATTACGCCTGTTAGGCGATATTACAATTTTTCGGACAAAGACAACGCTGTTAACGGCCAGGTACTAATTTTACACCTGAGTACGGTGAGAGAATGTGAGTAAAGAGCCTTTTCAAGGACTCAACTATGCGCCGAATGCCAGGCTCGAGCCCAGGACCTTCCGATCCGAAAGCGAGTGTCATACCACTAGACCACATATACGCCATTCAACTCTCTAATCAGATAACCTCAAAAAACTCTCTTTCTTTGTCACCCAGTTGTTCAAACTATTCAAATATGTTTTTCTTGGTCTACCTTTACCTTCAATCTCTTTCCTGTGAAAGCAAGAAAAGGGATAACTAATGTTATATTGAGATCGACATATGTTTATTTTCATTGAGCACGAAATTTGACTTTTAACTGCTAAATTAACAACACCACACAGTGTTACTATACTGTGTGACTGTGTTACTTCAGTCTTTAAAAAAAAAGAATGAACGCTTAAGACAACATTTTCCATTGAAATAAATGAATGTTTAATTGTTATTGTTGTTGCTGTTGATTTATTATTATTATTATTATTATTATTATTTATTATTATTATTATTATTATTATTATTATTATTATTATTATTATTATTATTATTATTATTATTATTATTATTATTATTATTATTATTATTATCATTGTTATTATAATTATTATTATTATTATTATTATTATTATTATTATTATTATTATTATTATTATTATTATTATTATTATTATTATTATTATTATTATTATTGTTGTTGTTGTTGTTAATGATAATGATCTAATAATGATCTTTTTTTTCATTTTTTGTTATTATATTTGTGTTAATAACATTTTTAATTTATGGCTATATTCATTTCTCATTAACGCTCAATAAAATTATTCCATGTATACTATTCCCCCAGGATCGAGAAGATGAGATCCCTCCGCGACAGACTAACTTGTTCTCCGTGGAGGCCAGTGGAGAGAAACTGTTGAAGTCTCCAAGGCTGACCAAGGATGACCAAAAGAATGTACAGAAGGACCTTGACAATCTAAATGGCGGATGGAAAAAGGTAAGATGATCTATGGTTTTTATTATTATTACGATACCACCTACGTTTTTGTTGGTTATAATAGTGAACGATAATAATGCTGGTAGTGTGTAACAACTAAGTATAAGATGATATGATGATGGCGAGAATGATGATGGTGATGAGGACGATGCTGATGACGATGATGATGATGAGGAGGAGGATGAGGAGGAGGCTGATGACGACGACGACGATAATATTGATTTAAGATGATGATGATAACTTTCATAATCATAATGATGGAGAATTATTCAAGCAAGAGATGTTACGTGAATCCACGATTTCTACCATTTGAAATATTTGTTTCAATAAAAGTCTTTTAACCCTTTCCTTACCACCTATTGGAAAATCGTCACATTTGTTACGATGCAACCTTCACTTTTCTCATCCCGATTTCATTTCTTTTCGCTACAGCTATAAAATCTTGACATTCTATAATAGAGCTCATATTGTCGAACAATATTATATATAGATTAGAATGTTCATGTTGCTTTTCTGTTTGAGTTAGATATGTATGTTTTTTTTGTGTTGAGTGGGTGTGAAGTTGTGGGGAAACTTCTGAAAATGGTTGGTAATGGTAAGGAGAGTGTTAAAATGTCCTTGTAACTAATTTGACATCTATTATTTAGAAAAATCATTTATGCATGGTACTGCGTAGATATGTGTGTTGTGTATTTATTTATTTAATATTATTTTCTTTTTATATCAAATCATAATATCGGTCACGTTTACAATTGTTATTCATTCTAAAGGTAGATAACTCGTTATATCCCATTCCATGACCACAGTCCCCATTCAGACACTATGAGTTATCTTTCTTAGGTCACAATGGAAATTCCAAAGAAGATTAAAGAACTCAGCGAGGAGATTCAAAGGCTCAAAACAGTTGAGGATGAAATAGAGGCCGTATTGAAGTGGACAGTGTCCACTAAGACGGTGCTGGCCACTCAATCGGAGCCGGTCAAGTCTTTGACAGATGTGGACGGAATGGACAGTGTTGTCTTGGACGATGAGGTTTGTGGATTTATGGAGCTAAACAAGTTCTTCTGTTTTTGTTGATATCTTTTTTGTCTCACTGTTAGTTGCTGCTCGAAGCTCGAAGAAATAAATAATAATGTGAAATTGATTGTAAGCTTGAATTTAATTACAAAAAACAGGTCAAATGTAATTATTTTTATGTAATTATTAGTTAATTACCACATTATTTCACTCATCTGTGATGTTTCATTCATTCTGATTTGTTGATAAAGGGGAAACCCGAAACGTTCATTTGATCTGTTTTTGTTATTAAATTTGAAGCTTAAAATCAATTTCACATTATTATTTATTTTTGTTATTTGAGGAGGAGGAAGAGGCGGAGGAAGAGGCGGAGGAAGAGGAAAGGAGGAGGAGGAGGAGGAGGAGGAGGAGAAGAAGAAGAAGAAGAAGACGGAGAAGAAGAAGAGAAGGAAGGGGAGGAGGGGGGAATAGAAGAAGGTTGAGGAAGGTAGAGGGGGAGAGGAGAATTGGATAAACTTAATGCATTATATATTCTTTGAACTTTCGGCCATCCCTAACCGTGTTTTTAGATCACGACTTACATGGACGATCCGGAAAAGGAATGAATATGATTTTTAAAAAAATAAAAAATTATGTTACATTATATAACATATATATATATATATATATAAGCATATTATAAATAAAATATATTAGTTCTGAATGTATTTAATTTGATCAAAATCCTATCTATTATTGTTATCCGAGCTGTTATGTTCTTAAAATGTAATTATCATTTATTCAAAATTGTCCTTAAGTGTTTCTGAAGATAAATTACCTGTTTGCTGTGAACCGCAACAGGGGTTTTATACTGGAGTGATCTAGATGCTGGAAATTTAATGTATAGCCACAAATATAAAGCTTGGAATGAATTTCTGTTCAGTATAGATAGAAGGAAGTTGGCGTCAGCACCCAGATTATTGGAGGTTTTTTGGGGGTTTTTTGCCATCCATTTTTCTGAGTATTTCTCATTGAATTGTATTAAACAGACTATAAACTTTCAAGGTTACACAAAGTTTTGTTTGTTGGTCGGTTATATTTCCCGATGTTAATGTTTTGATTTCTTAGCCAAGCGCACATTATCTATATAGGGGAGAATTGATACAAATTCTTACATTGTAAAAACGGGAATATGTTCATATTTCAGATATTATTAACTCTAAATTCATAGATAGGGGTCAGGTTCATTCCGAGATATTACCGTTTTGAGACGCTGGGTTACAATAAATATGAATTTGCATTGATAAAAATATTATACATAATATCACATTATGTGCTTTCTTTTGTTACATATCAGAACATTCTGGAAGCTATACAAGCGCAACAAGAACGGGTGGATAAGACCAAAAAGGAGTTCCAGCATTTGAAGGACCATTGGAAAGAGCAGGATATCGACCCGCCCAATGACATTGAAACCAAGGTCAAGGCCATGAATGCAGATTTCCAAGAGGTCAAGAAGATGGCAGAAAACATCAACACCCGTACAGAGCCTCAGGTGGTGGAGGTATTACAACAAGGTTAGTCGTAACTTTTGATTTTAATGGATAAGTATTAAATTTTATTCACTTCATATTTTTAAAAAATAAAATATAAAATTATCTTTATCCCAAGGGAACATTTTTCTTGAAGATTCATTCCAAGGGTGGATTGGAATTTCCGCAGTGCAGCACCGCTAATTGAACGAGCTAGGACGAGGTAACTCGCTGAAGTCCACACAACGCAATGGGGGATCGAACTTAGTACTTTCTACATATGAAGCTGCACTGCACCCCTTTCCCCATAAACTTGATTTTTAGAAAAAAAGACAAATCCCCCCCCCCCCCCCCAAAAAAAAAAACAAAAAAAAAAAAAAAAAACAACAACAACAAAGAAACAAAAACAAACTATAGTTTTAGGCTCACTTCCGTTTTTGAAGGGTAAAAAGACATTAAAACCTAGTTGCTACACTACCTTCTTGGTCAAAGTCCTGTCTACTTCAAGATTCCACATTTTCTTAAGGCGTTCTTCATCTTATTTTCCTTTTTTTTCTCCCTTTCTTATTCTTCATTTCGCAGTCAAGCTTGCTCAACAGCATGCTGAACCACAAGTTGCCTTAGAATCAGGTCAATCCCCTTGGCCCAATCTGGACAAATCCGTGCGCGAACTCCGTGATTGGTTGACTCTTTTGGATCACATGTTGAGAGCACAAAAGGTCACGGTCGGTGACATCAAGGACATCGAGCAGATGGTGAATAAGCAGAAGGTGAGATTTGTACATAAAATTTACAAAAAAAAAACAACAAAAAAAACACCCCCCCCCCCCCTAAAAAAAAAAGAAAAAAAAAGAGAAGACTTAAAAAGTGGTAAATTTGTAACTTTAATCAATTTATATTAGTTGATTTCTTCACAAAGTCTAGTCTAGCGCAAATTATTTTTAATGCTAAGTTTTGTGTAATGATGAATGATGAATGATGTATGCTTTCTATGTTATTCTTCCACTTCTTTGTTTGTTAGGTTGTTTGTTTGAATGTTACTTTTTTGTTTTTATTAAAAAAACAACTTTATATTCCATAATTAAAGAAAACAGCAACATTAGTTTGTGTATGGAGTTCATGGTTTCAGCTTTAATTACTACATTTGGTGGCAAAGTATCACCACTATGATTTCTGAAATGTGATATCGGTATCAAGATATAATATCCATAAATTCTGTAATTCTTGTTTGTCGCCATGATGGGTTTAATGGTGTTTTGTATAATGATATTTCTTGACATATATTGATATGTTAAAGCACTACTCTAATGTGCTCATTCAGATATGTGCAACCACCTATTTTTCATTTCTTACCTTATGGTAACTGACTTTTTATTTCTCTCTTTAAATTATAACAACATGACCGAATATAAATTCTTTTCAATTTAAGTAAATGAAGAAACAAACAAATAAAGCCAAAGTCTTCTTCTTCTTCTTCTTCTTCTTCTTCTTCTTCTTCTTCTTCTTCTTCTTCTTCTTCTTTTTCTTCTTCTTCTTCTTCTTCTTCTGTCACCACCACCACCACCACCACCACCACTACTACTACTACTACTACTACTACTACTATTACTACTACTACTACTACTACTACTACTACTACTACTACTACTACTACTACTACTACTACTACTACTACTTCTACTTCTACTACTTCTACTACTACTACTACTACTACTACTACTACTACTACTACTACTACTACTACTACTACTACTACTACTACTACTACTACTACTACTACCACCACTACCACTTCTCCTCCCCCCTTCTTCCCCCTCCTCCTCTAGCATCTACAAGATGCTTATATCACAATATAATGCTTAAAATCCAATCCCATTCAAGTTGAAAGATTTGAGCTAAAATAAAAGGAGGTGACTTTTAAAACCTGCGTTAAGTCGCATCCAGAGACAGAAAAACAGGAGTTAACCTTCTCAAGCAATCTCTTGGACAACGTCGGATCACCAGAGAAAATGTGAAGTTTTAAAACACTCAGGCTACTGCCTTATGCGGCAAACATGACAAGTATTTTCCTCTTTAAGTCACTAAATAAATGACAAAAATATGCAGTTTTCTATGAATGCGACCTAACAGATACTGAAAGTCGCCTCCTCATAAACGACATAATTTAAGAGAGGGAATTTTTTAAACAGTAAATTCTAAAAAGTACTAGAATGTCCTAATTCTGATTATTTTAACTTCTTAACTACATCTACTCCATCTAATATATTCCAATATAATGCCAGATTCTCTGGGGCGTGGGGAAGGGGAGGGGGGGGGGGGGGGGGGGGGGGGGGGGTGGTTGTCACATTTTTCATATTATGAAGAGCTGGTATAATATTATTATGGCTTCTTACATGTCAAACACTAAGGCTGTGGTCTCATATTATTGTTTCCAACTATCTACAAAGGTTTCTGTTTATCTTTGAATTAGGGTTTTCCTTTCAATTCTTTAATTACACATCAGTTATGTTTGTGTAGTTAGTAGGCAAGTCAAGGACAAAGTTACTGCTTGTTGACTTAAATAATAACGGCATTAGCGCACGGGAGTCATGAGTTCAAAACCTGTTCAGAAAAAAGTTGGGATTTTTTCTTCTTCTGAAACCTTCAAAATTATGGACAATATGAGAACCAGTGCACCGCTTCATCATGTTCGATGCGCTCAATAATGGTCCCTTTAAATCCCTAGGCAGGCTGTTAGATAGGGTCAGCGTGCACAGCAGAGTGGGCTATGCTTCTTATCCCACATGATCCGGGTTCGAGTCCCACCTGCCACATTGTGTATCCACTGACGTCTCTTTCCTTGAAATAATATAATCTATTTATATATTTCCCTATATATAGTATGCGCTTGGCTAAGAAACTCACAACATTGCCATCCGGAAGTATAACGGACCATACACAAAACTATGTGTAACCTTGAACGTTTATAGTCTGGTTAATACAGTTTAGTGAGAATTACTCATAAACGCGGATGGCAAAAAAACAATACCAAAGACCCGAGTGACGTGAACTTCGTTCTATCTATAGGGATGAATAAAGTGATTTAAAAATATATTATTAGGGGGCAGAGTGGCTCAGTGGTACGGTCTTTGCTTCCCACCCGAAAGGTACCGAGTTCAATCACTCGCCGCTGCGTTGTGTGGCCTTGAGCAAGTCACCTCGCCCTAGCTCACTTTGCGGCGCTGCTCTGCGGCTGACGCCTGGGTTATTTCAGTCTTCCCTTGGAATAGACCCTAAAGACAAATTTCCCCTTGGGGATGAATAAAGGGAATTTTATTTTTATTTATTTATTTATTTATTTTACCTAACCATGCAGATTGCACTGTGTGTGTCCATGTTTTTTTTATGACCAGCTACGGAAATATTAAAGACTAATGAAGCTCAATGAGACTGATAATATACATCGTGAGTTTGCGCTATACAAGACTTCATGTTTACAATTCAACGCTGGTAATATTCTAAATTTGGGATCAGAGTATACTTAATTCATTTGAAGGTAAATTCCCATTTGAATCGAAAAATGTGATACAAAGTGGATGACAGAGAGAGAGAGAGAGAGAGACAGAGAGAGAGAGAGAGAGAGAGAGAGAGAGAGAGAGAGAGAGAGAGAGAGAGAGAGACAGACAGACAGAAAGAGAGAGGAAATAAGAAAGAGAGGAACAGAGAGAGAACGAGACAAATAGAGAGAGAGAGAGAGAGAGAGAGAGAGAGCGAGAGACAGAAAGAAAGAAATACAGAGTGAGAGAGAAAGAAATAAAGAGATAGAGTGAGAGAGAGAGAGAGATAGAGAGAGAGATAGAGAGAGAGAAAGAGAGAGAGAATGAGAGAGATCGATAGAGAGAGATATAGAGAGAGAAAAAGAGAGAAAGAGAGAGAGAAGGAGAGAGAGAGAGAGAGAGAGAGAGAGAGAGAGAAATATCAAAACGTGTGTTTACTGCTTATTTTACTTTATGGAGCATGCAACATTCTTCATAGCTTTTAAAATACAGGGAGCAGGTGATAATAGATTTTAAAACTGTAATTAGAATGTTTCCCCATCACAAAACCTGTTGTTTACTAGGAGGCTATTGATTTCACGTCACGCTATGACAACAGTCGGTTTAAAAAGAAATTTAAATCAACAAAATAAAATACAGGGGAACGAAGCGAAAATTATTAACAAACATGGAAAAGTCTAAATTTATAAAACAGTTTTAAAAAACTTGTTTTGCGTCAATTCCGTTGTTTTTGGGTTTCCTTCTATCTTTCCTTCTTCTTTTTTTTTAACCTTGAAAACGAACTTCATGTTTTTCTGTTTCTTACCTCAGTATAATAAGAGTTTAGCAAGTTGAAATTTATGTAGATGTGTATCTTTTCATTTCGGTGCAAAGTGTGTGGATTACTTTTCACTAAATCATTTGAATTTTAACACAGATAAGTCTTGAGTCCATTAACAGTTCTCACTAAAATTCACAATGCTTGTTTGTTAATCTGTGTGCTTTTTTTTTTATTACTTGGCTCTCTTTCATAACATGCTTTTTAACAAACGCTTTCTTGCTTGCTTGCTTTTTTGTCCCAATTGCAGTTTCCATTGTTTTCTTCTAAAACTTCAGAAGTCTTATATAAAACATCTGTATATTATCTTATTTATATCTATATTGTTTTTCTTTTTTCATTCATTAATTCAGAGTAATTAATCCTTTGGTGACCGTAATATTTCTCACCTCAAGATTTACATTATCGAAAATACTTCGGGATTTTTTTATGCATATAGAGCAATATCCACTTAACGTGCTCAAAGCGCTTTACAAGGGGCCCTGATCAACAGCAACACTTAACATTTAGGACGGGCATGACGCCTGTTGGACAGGGACCCCTTGTAAAGCGCTTTGAGCACGTTAAATGGATATTGCGCTATAACAAAAACTCAATTTAAAAAATATATAAATATTTAGTCTGTAGAACAGTGTATCGGAGTTTGTACTGTCTTGTTTTTTTTACTAATTTTTAAAATCCCACATATGTTCAATGGGATTCTTACCAGGTGACACAGCAGGCCACGGGTTCATCACTTTTACATTTGAGTTTTTTAGGAAAGCTGGTGTTTGTCGAGCTCTCTGTGCTGGGGCTTTTCTAACTTACTTACTTAGGCCGCCCCTTGGGGCGCCCAACATGAGCGACAGGTCTTCGCCATTCTGTCCTGTCCTCCATAAGCAGCAGCCTCTTATCGTTCTCACACTACTATGTTATGACGATCGACCCAATCAGCAAAGTCCGGTCCGCATTCGTGCACCGTCGCGAACCCGCCGGGTAGCATCGTCACAACACACCTTTCGACTAGATACTCTGCCGTCTCGGGTTCTTGCCCACAGCGGGTACTTATTGGACAGGTAGTAAGACCCCACCGATGTAACGTACTTACCATAAGCGTACGCAGCTCCCGGGTGTTGTCCATTCCTGTGTCATCTAGCAGACAGTCAATGTAAGTTTTATTCTGCCTTCCTCTGCTTCTGGTTCTATCAGGTGGTTCCCATAGCACAAGACTGTTCAGTCTTGTGCTGGGGCTGTATCATACTGGAATATCACCACTTGATTACTCTTGATTCCGAATAACGGGAGGACGATTGGTTGCATGTTTTGAAATATTTTTGGTGGGCATATGGAGCATGTAAGGTTAGTGCCGACCTGTTTGGCAATCCGCATCACCTCCTCACTTGTGTGATTAAAGGCTTGCGATATTGTGTCAGTGCATGACATCACCAGTGGCAAGGTGAAAATGTTGGATTTACATTTATTTTTTTATGCATTTCTGAAAGAATACGCTCCCCAGGGCATTTTTATCTTTATTTGAAGTAAATCGGGTGGTTTTTCATGAAGTTATGGTCAGATGTATGGGAAAGGTATCCAGCAACTTTTCTCAAATTTCATACTTTTTCAACTTGATTAGCTGTAAAAAAATATTTAGAAGTGAAATTAATCTTTGGTATTTCCCGAAGATGAACAAAACGGTTGATTTAATCATTAATGACAAAAACTCATTTTGGATAAAAATAAAACTTGGCAATATTTCAGTTCAAACCTTTTCACCATCCGACTGATTATGTCATTCATTGTAACATCAGAAAGAAATATCTGTCTACTT
>NC_088362.1:11177614-11180114 GCF_034508935.2 Berghia stephanieae
TGCTGCAAAGATGTGCATGTCAATTGTTTACTTAGAGATTTTGAGATCAATCGCCTTAAAACAGTGTTATGTGGGAATGGATCTGGTCTTTACTACGTACGTATGTGGTACTGAGTTATGTGCAGTGTTGCCAGGGTGGCGGATTGTCCGCCAAATTAGCGTTTTTTTTATCATTGCATGACGGATGGCTGATTTTTTTTTGGCGGATTTTTGATGATTTGTATAGGTGATTTAAATCAAATGGCGGATTTTGGGCAAACGTCGCAGGTGAAGTAGGATAACGTTTGCGGTTTTCTGACATAAAGTTGGCGGGATTTTTGCAAAGGCACCTGGCAACACTGGTTATGTGCCATTGAGCAAATCACTTCGCACTAGCGCACTTTGTGGCAACGCACTGCGGCTGTTTTTGTTGTTGTTTTTTTTTTTTATTTTATTTTATTTATTTTTTTTTTTTTTTTACCCAATCATTCCTAGAAGTAGACGCTGGTGTCAAATTCCCCCCTGGGCTTGAATAAAAAGAGTTGTTTTTTTTAAAACTTGGTAATAAATCTCAAACCCTAAATCACATAGATGTATTCGTTTTAAGACATTTTGATAAACGATACTATTTTTCTGGACGCAATGATATAAATAAAACGGTATGTCAGCGTATGAAACATTACGACGTTTACATATATGCAGGTCTAGCCATCCTAATGCAATTATGGACCTAGTTTAAAACTGTTGTAATGTACAACATTTTGGGTCATTTTTCGAGATTTCCATTACAGCAATGAGCCCATAATGAATTGGGTTATCAGACCTACAGTTAAGTGCACGTCGAGTATATACATTTTATTGTATATTTCAGGAGACAGACCTTAACATTTTAATTTGTCGTATATAGACTATGTGTTCATAAATTTGAAATAACCCAAATAATTATTCTTATACATTTCACGATATTGAGATTTTAAAAAAGATATATCATCTGGAATGGTGGTCTCTTAATCGCCTATGTGCTTAATATATATATATATATATATATATATATATATATATATATATATATATATATATATATATATATATATATATATATATATATAATATGGATGAATATTGGGTAAAATTAACTTTTGATTAACCTGCCCTGCCATGTCCATGATCAGTGTACTAATGTCGTAAAATTGAGTGTCTCCTTATGATTGTTTCAGGAAAAAAAAATACAAACTGTTTAGTCTGTGTCACACAGCTCTACCGGACTAACATTATTATTATTATTTTTATTTTTTTTTGGCATTTACTGGTCAAGTCAATTGAAAGTTATACAGTCAATACTACGAATTTTCTTTTAAAAACAACGAGAAATCACACAATTTTACGACATTCAGCTCACCAAAATAAGTGGGCACCACTGGACGGGTTAACTAAAAGATACCTTCATGCACCCAATGTTGAAGACTTGATATTCCGACTGTTTTTACCAACGCATGTGTGTACATTCACTCAATGTTGAAGACTTTGATATTCCGACTGCTGCATCAACCAACGCATGTGTATGAATTCCAGTAACATGTCACTGTCCATGTGTGCATTATAAATAAGCTTCTGATCGTGTTTGACATTGCTTAATTAACAACACTTAAAATAACTGCTGCATGTTTTGTTATTATCAATCTATCTTTTCAGCGTCATTTATTTATAGATCTGAATTGATCTTATATTAGTTGTTATTGTTTTATTTTTGTATTTACCTTACTTACTTACTTATCCGAACCAGCAACCCGCTAAGCTCTAACTCTTCGGTTTGTGTTGCTCTTAGAATCTTCTCCTCTGGTAAAATCTTCAAAGTCGTGTATTATTCCTCCTCCTCCTCCTCCTCCTCCTCCTCCTCCTCCTCCATCTCCTCCTCCTTCTCCTCCTCCTCCTCCTCCATCTCCTCCTCCTCCTCCACCTCCTCCTCATCATCATCATCATCATCATCATCATCATCATCAATTTCATCTTCATCATCATCGTCGTCGTCGTCGTCATCATCATCATCGTCATCATCGTCATCATCATCATCATCATCATCGTCATCCTCATCATCATCATCATCATCATCATCATCATCATCATCATCATCGTCGTCGTTGGCAAGGTCTATCTATCTATCTATCTATCTATCTATCTATCTATCTATCTATCTATCTATCTATCTATCTATCTATCTATCTATCTATCTATCTATCTATCTATCTATCTATCTATCTATCTATCTATATATCTATCTATCTATTTTTTGTGTCTATCTCTTTATCTATCTATCATTTATGTCAATGCGTTAAAAACTAAATCTGATATACTCACTGACGTATTAATCTGTGAAGGATATATGTGTGTATTGTGATTGAGTAACTTTTGTTGTCACCACTATATATATCTCTAATATTCACATATTTAAATGCTTATTCTATTTGTTTGAGCAATGTAAATCGTTGGAAATTTCCATATTGTGGACAATGAAGATCTATCA
>NC_088362.1:11185114-11188927 GCF_034508935.2 Berghia stephanieae
ACTTTAGTCCATAGAAGTAGGCTGATTTTAACTTTCGCAATTGGATACAATAGTCTGATGTCACGTCGCCCAGCAACGGCGGCCATCTTGGTTCTAAACAAAGAAAATCGGTACTTATTATTCTTCATGCTGGCTTGAACTTTTCATATGTCTTGTGATCAGAATGTGTAAGTCAAATCATGATACTATTTATAATGTTTGTTTTATTTCCTCTGGAAATACGCTTTTAATAAGCTTTTATGCTCGTCGGAGAAATATTTCACAAGGACGTCCGCCATTGTTCCGATAGTGTAGAGCCAGTTACTAAGTTACCATGCGTCAATACGAGGGAAGTGACGTTACGTTACGACTGTTGAAGCGTATTTACATTCTCAACGCATACTGTGACAAGAATATGTTTTAACTTTCCCAATGCAGCCATGGACTGGATTTAACTTTCCTAATTTGCATTCTCATGACAACCCTAGGAATATTCTAAAGTCCCTGCAGGAAGATGTTAACTGGTTTTTAATCCGTAGTAATATGAGCGGCTACGTGGTCTAGTGGTATGAAACTCTCTTTCGGATCGGAAGGTCTTGGGTTCGAGCCTCGCTCGGCGTATAGTTGAGTCCTTGATTCAGAAAAGTGAGTGGAGCAGGCACTTATGTTGGTAACAACAAGATATGAAGTGAGTAGAAAAGTGCCAGAAGACAATAGAGAATAAAAATTTGTTTCGCGGCGGTGGTGGGTTTGAACCTGCGACCTTATTGGTACGACAACTCCGCCTGGCAGGTGAGAGCGTGGCTCTACCGTGTGAGCTATCCACGAACACAAAAATATTCGTTCAAACCCAAAGTCATTTCTAGATCCCTCTCTCACCCACTTCTTGAGATCGCCGATTCGTTCGCCACCATCACGAAGTAATTTTGACCAGCAGTTAAGCTTAATAGCCAATATTCTCATCACAAACATATAACATAGAAACGATTGAGACATTGAGTATGCTCCGGTGTATGGGGTGAATTTTTAATTCAGAAAAGTGAGTGGAGCAGGCACTTATGTTGGTAACAACAAGATATGAAGTGAGTAGAAAAGTGCCAGAAGACAATAGAGAATAAAAATTTGTTTCGCGGCGGTGGTGGGGTTTGAACCTGCGACCTTATTGGTACGACAACTCCGCCTGGCAGGTGAGAGCGTGGCTCTACCGTGTGAGCTATCCACGAACACAAAAATATTCGTTTCAAACCCAAAGTCATTTCTAGATCCCTCTCTCACCCACTTCTTGAGATCGCCGATTCGTTCGCCACCATCGCGAAGTAATTTTGACCAGCAGTTAAGCTTAATAGCCAATATTCTCATCACAAACATATAACATAGAAACGATTGAGACATTGAGTATGCTCCGGTGTATGGGGTGAATTTTTAATTCAGAAAAGTGAGTGGAGCAGGCACTTCCCTACACCGAGCATACTCAATGTCTCAATCGTTTCTATGTTATATGTTTGTGATGAAATTTTGGGCATTAAGCTTAACCGGTCAAAATTACTTGCGATGGGGGAACGAACGCGATCAAAAATGGGGGAGAGGGGGATCAAAAAGTTTTTGGGGTTTGAAACAAATTTTTTGTGTTCGGGTACTCACACGTTAAGCCCGCTCTCACCTGCCGGGCGGGGCGTACCAATAAGGCGCAGGTTAAAACCCCACCACCGCCGCGAAAAAATTTTTATCTCTATTGTCTTCTGGCACTTTTCTACTCACTTCATATCTTGTTGTTACCAACATAAGTGCCTGCTCCACTCACTTTTCTGAATTAAAAATTCACCCCATACACCGGAGCATACTCAATGTCTCAATCGTTTCTATGTTATATGTTTGTGAGAGAATTTTGGGCTATTAAGCTTAACTGCTGGTCAAAATTACTTCGCGATGGTGGGAACGAATCGGCGATCTCAAGAAGTGGGTGAGAGAGGGATCTAAAATGACTTTGGGTTTTGAAACGAATATTTTTGTGTTCGTGGATAGCTCACACGGTAGAGCCACGCTCTCACCTGCCAGCGCGGAGTTGTCGTACCAATAAGGTCGCAGGTTCAAACCCCACCACCGCCCGCGAAAAAATTTTTATTCTCTATTGTCTTCTGGCACTTTTCTACTCACTTCATATCTTGTTGTTACCAACATAAGTGCCTGCTCCACTCACTTTTCTGAATTAAAAATTCACCCCATACACCGGAGCATACTCAATGTCTCAATCGTTTCTATGTTATATGTTGTGATGAGAATATTGGCTATTAAGCTTAACTGCTGGTCAAAATTACTTCGCGATGGTGTCGAACGAATCGGCGATCTCAAGAAGTGGGTGAGAGAGGGATCTAGAAATGACTTTGGTTTGAAACGAATATTTTTGTGTTCGTGGATAGCTCACACGGTAGAGCCACGCTCTCACCTGCCAGGCGAGTTGTCGTACCAATAAGGTCGCAGGTTCAAACCCCACCACCGCCGCGAAACAATTTTTATTCTCTATTGTCTTCTGGCACTTTTCTATCACTTCATATCTTGTGTTACCAACATTAAGTGCCTGCTCCACTCACTTTTCTGATTTTAAAAATTTACCCGAGCAAACTGCAAGCTCGGACCTCAAGGACAACCAGGAGTTGGTAGCTGAATTTTTGGATCAATACAGAGTAAGTCTAAACTTCTTATTATTATCTTGCTAAAATTTTAGTTTCTTCTCTCACAAATTCCGTCGGATCACTTGTTCATACGTACACTGGATCTATACTTCTTTACTCACTTTGCTAAGGTCTTCAACTGTGGCACATATATAGTGTCCTCTTTAGTACATTTCGTCTCTTATCCAACACCCCCTTCTCCCCTGCCCCCCTCACCCATACTCTTTACATTTTTTTTAAACTTTCGTTTTTTATTTTTTTTTTTATATATATTCTTTTTTTTAACATTGCCCACTTTGGACAACATGGGGTGGATCCTGTTGATATCCGAGTTTGTTTGATGTATTATCTATATTCCTTTTTAAAAAAATATATAAATTGATCTTTTATATAGCGTGCTCAAAGCGCTTTACAAGGCGTCCTGGCCAACAGCTACATTTAACATGCAGGACGGGACATGACGCCTGTTAGGCGATATTCCATTTTTTTCGAACAGAGGACAACGCTGTTAACGACCAGGGGGTACTCATTTTACTCCTGAGCACGGTGAGAGAATGTGAGTAAACAGCCTTCTCCAGGACTCAACTATGCACCGAGCGAGGCTCGAACCCAAGACCTTCCTATCCACTAGACCACATAGCCGCACATTCCTTCATTGAATGCCTAGGCGACGGCATCCAAAGACTCCGCTCGGAATGCTGTAATATAGTATAATGATAAATATAAAAACAAATAGATCCATATTATGTTCGAAATAAATGGAAATAAGATTATTATGTTTTTGTTTTTAGGTGTTTAACGGCGCTTTCGACACTATTTAGGTCATTTAAGCGCCCGAAAATAAGATTATTAAAAGTCGTAGCATTGTATTGTTTGTATATAAATGAGTCATCCTTACTGTTTTGATACTTTGTTCCAAGAATAAAAGGAGAAACAAGAAGGTTAGGTTGTCATTATATGGAATAAATTGAGTTTCCCTTAGGCACGAAGGAAGGAATAAGATTGAATGTGATATCTTGTGATTGTTAGAAACAGTGTAAGCCTCATTAGAGACCGGCTCACTGAGAGAGAAAATGAGAGATAGAGAGGAAAAAAAGAAAGATTGAGGGGAGAGATAGAGAGAGAGAAAGAAAAGAGAGAGGGGAGAGAGGAGGAAAAGGGGGGA
>NC_088362.1:11189027-11196527 GCF_034508935.2 Berghia stephanieae
GTCTGCGATTTATGAGGAAAATATATATATTTTCGAAAAGACAACTTAAGATAGCAATATTTAACCATATGCAATGGTTTACTGAGATCCTAAACCGCTCGTCTTATAAGTTTACTTCATACACATTAATTGACCTAAACCCTAATCTGAAATAGCCCTTCAAGCTACACGCCCATAGAGTTAAAGTTTATCCCGGTTTTTATAGCGTGAAAGGGACAATAGCAACTACATTCTTCGCTTTGGATATGGTGCAAAGTAGCCTACTTTCCCTAGATCTAACAGACCCAGTAGCTATCCAATCAATGCTTGGTGGACTGGGGGTCGGTTCTACCAACTGATCTATCGGGACCCCATACATTAATTGATATTTTTCTTTTCCTTTTTTTTTGTTCTCTTTCTTTTCTATTTTGTCTTCAATTTTTTATTTTTTGGTCTTTTTTTTTTTTTGTTGTCCTTTTTTTTTTTTTTTGTATGAAAGATATATTTTATACCCTATTTGCTAAATTTTTGAGTACTTTTCAAAAATGTCTTCTTGAACCTATATATTCTGCAGCGGACAAGTTAAAGGCAGACTTCGAACAGACTCTAGATCATATGAATCATCGTAAGATGCTGCTGGATCGGATGTTGACACGTGCCGGGATTTGACGTTGCATATGCCGAAATGGAGACGTGCTGTCCCATGTAGAAGGCGTTCTGGATGGGTTGCAAGGAGCGGAGCATACCAAAGACTCGGAGAATAACGAGCTTTATACAAACACGAGGTGAGATTTTATTTTAAAACAAAAGGGGAAACGAAAAAAAAAAATGTTTCCATCAATTTTGTGCCGTGCTATTTTCTCTAATGCAGGTCACTCGGGCTCTATAGTGTTTTAAACCCTCTCCTTACCAGCCATGTTCAGGATTTTCACAAAAACTCAACACCCAACTAACACAAAAATAGATTGTTATTACTCTGACATAATAGCAGTAAAGTTCTTGCCATACATAATTTCTATAGCAAAACATGCTCTAAAACACACTGTTCATTTTCTTTAAATTTGAAAAGAAATTTGAATAAGAAAAATGTTGGTTGTATCGTAACGAATGTGACGATTTTCCTATAGTTGGTAAGGAGAGGTTAAACCAAATACCAAAATTAATTTTCTTAGTTAATTATAATATTATTATTACGCATTTTAAATGCGTAATTCAGTGTTTTGGGGTCATAAATAAAACCATGCGATAATCTAATGTCACTGGTTTTTAGATTTCCCACTTGACATTCGCATTGCACCCTCTGGTAAAAAACTTTAGTCCATAGAAGTAGGCTGATTTTAACTTTCGCAATTGGATACAATCGTCTGATGTCACGTCGCCCAGCAACGGCGGCCATCTTGGTTCTAAACAAAGAAAATCGGTACTTATTATTCTTCATGCTGGCTTGAACTTTTCATATGTCTTGTGATCAGAATGTGTAAGTCAAATCATGATACTATTTATAATGTTTGTTTTATTTCCTCTGGAAATACGCTTTTAATAAGCTTTTATGCTCGTCGGAGAAATATTTCACAAGGACGTCCGCCATTGTTCCGATAGTGTAGAGCCAGTTACTAAGTTACCATGCGTCAATACGAGGGAAGTGACGTTACGTTACGACTGTTGAAGCGTATTTACATTCTCAACGCATACTGTGACAAGAATATGTTTTAACTTTCCCAATGCAGCCATGGACTGGATTTAACTTTCCTAATTTGCATTCTCATGACAACCCTAGGAATATTCTAAAGTCCCTGCAGGAAGATGTTAACTGGTTTTTAATCCGTAGTAATATGAGCGGCTACGTGGTCTAGTGGTATGAAACTCTCTTTCGGATCGGAAGGTCTTGGGTTCGAGCCTCGCTCGGCGTATAGTTGAGTCCTTGATTCAGAAAAGTGAGTGGAGCAGGCACTTATGTTGGTAACAACAAGATATGAAGTGAGTAGAAAAGTGCCAGAAGACAATAGAGAATAAAAATTTGTTTCGCGGCGGTGGTGGGGTTTGAACCTGCGACCTTATTGGTACGACAACTCCGCCTGGCAGGTGAGAGCGTGGCTCTACCGTGTGAGCTATCCACGAACACAAAAATATTCGTTTCAAACCCAAAGTCATTTCTAGATCCCTCTCTCACCCACTTCTTGAGATCGCCGATTCGTTCGCCACCATCACGAAGTAATTTTGACCAGCAGTTAAGCTTAATAGCCAATATTCTCATCACAAACATATAACATAGAAACGATTGAGACATTGAGTATGCTCCGGTGTATGGGTGAATTTTAATTCAGAAAAGTGAGTGGAGCAGGCACTTATGTTGGTAACAACAAGATATGAAGTGAGTAGAAAGTGCCAGAAGACAATAGAGAATAAAAATTTGTTTCGCGGCGGTGGTGGGGTTTGAACCTGCGACCTTATTGGTACGACAACTCCGCCTGGCAGGTGAGAGCGTGGCTCTACCGTGTGAGCTATCCACGAACACAAAAATATTCGTTTCAAACCCAAAGTCATTTCTAGATCCCTCTCTCACCCACTTCTTGAGATCGCCGATTCGTTCGCCACCATCGCGAAGTAATTTTGACCAGCAGTTAAGCTTAATAGCCAATATTCTCATCACAAACATATAACATAGAAACGATTGAGACATTGAGTATGCTCCGGTGTATGGGTGAATTTTAATTCAGAAAAGTGAGTGGAGCAGGCACTTCGGCGATCTCAAGAAGTGGGTGAGAGAGGGATCTAGAAATGACTTTGGTTTGAAACGAATATTTTGTGTTCGTGGATAGCTCACACGGTAGAGCCACGCTCTCACCTGCCAGGCGGAGTTGTACCAATAAGGTCGCAGGTTCAAACCCCACCACCGCCGCGAAACAAATTTTTATTCTCTATTGTCTTCTGGCACTTTTCTACTCACTTCATATCTTGTTGTTACCAACATAAGTGCCTGCTCCACTCACTTTTCTGAATTAAAAATTCACCCCATACACCGGAGCATACTCAATGTCTCAATCGTTTCTATGTTATATGTTTGTGATGAGAATATTGGCTATTAAGCTTAACTGCTGGTCAAAATTACTTCGCGATGGTGGCGAACGAATCGGCGATCTCAAGAAGTGGGTGAGAGAGGGATCTAGAAATGACTTTGGGTTTGAAACGAATATTTTTGTGTTCGTGGATAGCTCACACGGTAGAGCCACGCTCTCACCTGCCAGGCGGAGTTGTCGTACCAATAAGGTCGCAGGTTCAAACCCCACCACCGCCGCGAAACAAATTTTTATTCTCTATTGTCTTCTGGCACTTTTCTACTCACTTCATATCTTGTTGTTACCAACATAAGTGCCTGCTCCACTCACTTTTCTGAATTAAAAATTCACCCCATACACCGGAGCATACTCAATGTCTCAATCGTTTCTATGTTATATGTTTGTGATGAGAATATTGGCTATTAAGCTTAACTGCTGGTCAAAATTACTTCGCGATGGTGGCGAACGAATCGGCGATCTCAAGAAGTGGGTGAGAGAGGGATCTAGAAATGACTTTGGGTTTGAAACGAATATTTTTGTGTTCGTGGATAGCTCACACGGTAGAGCCACGCTCTCACCTGCCAGGCGGAGTTGTCGTACCAATAAGGTCGCAGGTTCAAACCCCACCACCGCCGCGAAACAAATTTTTATTCTCTATTGTCTTCTGGCACTTTTCTACTCACTTCATATCTTGTTGTTACCAACATAAGTGCCTGCTCCACTCACTTTTCTGAATTAAAAATTCACCCCATACACCGGAGCATACTCAATGTCTCAATCGTTTCTATGTTATATGTTTGTGATGAGAATATTGGCTATTAAGCTTAACTGCTGGTCAACATTACTTCGCGATGGTGGCGAACGAATCGGCGATCTCAAGAAGTGGGTGAGAGAGGGATCTAGAAATGACTTTGGGTTGAAACGAATATTTTTGTGTTCGTGGATAGCTCACACGGTAGAGCCACGCTCTCACCTGCCAGGCAGAGTTGTCGTACCAATAAGGTCGCAGGTTCAAACCCCACCACCGCCGCGAAACAAATTTTTATTCTCTATTGTCTTCTGGCACTTTTCTACTCACTTCATATCTTGTTGTTACCAACATAAGTGCCTGCTCCACTCACTTTTCTGAATTAAAAATTCACCCCATACACCGGAGCATACTCAATGTCTCAATCGTTTTCTATGTTATATGTTTGTGATGAGAATATTGGCTATTAAGCTTAACTGCTGGTCAAAATTACTTCGCGATGGTGGCGAACGAATCGGCGATCTCAAGAAGTGGGTGAGAGAGGGATCTAGAAATGACTTTGGGTTTGAAACGAATATTTTTGTGTTCGTGGATAGCTCACACGGTAGAGCCACGCTCTCACCTGCCAGGCGGAGTTGTCGTACCAATAAGGTCGCAGGTTCAAACCCCACCACCGCCGCGAAACAAATTTTTATTCTCTATTGTCTTCTGGCACTTTTCTACTCACTTCATATCTTGTTGTTACCAACATAAGTGCCTGCTCCACTCACTTTTCTGAATTAAAAATTCACCCCATACACCGGAGCATACTCAATGTCTCAATCGTTTCTATGTTATATGTTTGTGATGAGAATATTGGCTATTAAGCTTAACTGCTGGTCAAAATTACTTCGCGATGGTGGCGAACGAATCGGCGATCTCAAGAAGTGGGTGAGAGAGGGATCTAGTAATGACTTTGGGTTTGAAACGAATATTTTTGTGTTCGTGGATAGCTCACACGGTAGAGCCACGCTCTCACCTGCCAGGCGGAGTTGTACCAATAAGGTCGCAGGTTCAAACCCCACCACCGCCGCGAAACAAATTTTTATTCTCTATTGTCTTCTGGCACTTTTCTACTCACTTCATATCTAGTTGAGTCCTTGGTTCTTTACTCACATTCTCTCACCGTACTCAGTTGTAAAATAGTTACCTGGCGGTTTTCAGCTTTCCTAATGTATTTCCTCTTGGCACCCTATGGTATATTCCGCAGTCCCTACAAGAAGACGTGGACAATCACCAAAATCAAGTGGACGACCTGAAGAGACAAGGAGAACAACTGGTCGCAGATTACAGCAGGGATGATGATACGTATCAGGTCTCAAAGCAAATGGAACGCCTCAACAATCGATGGTCAAACTTACTCAACAGGTCAGTGCGTTGTATTATACACGTTCTATATTTCAGGATATTTACTGTTGTTGTTGTTATTATTATTATTATTATTATTATTATTATTGTTATTATTATTATTATTTTTATTGTATTGTTATTATTTTTATTGTATTGTTATTATTATTATTATTATTTTTTTTTATTATTATTATTATTATTATTATTATTATTATTATTATTATTATTATTATTATATATTATTATTATATTATTATTATTATTATATTATTATTGTTATTATTATTATACTATTATTATTATTATTATTACCAATATTAATTTGTTCTTGTTTTTTAAATCGTCAAATATTGTAATTTCTTGAGAAAAGTGCAGTTATTCTTCAAATGTGAATAACAAAAAAAATTGTAAAAAATCGTTCATTGTTTTGATCTCTTAAAAGGTTTAAATGTAATCTCTTGTCAACACATACGATTGTTCTAAAGACAGTTGACTACATCCATTTTAAATTTCGTCTTTAATGGAAACTTGTGATCTTAGTTATGTTCTAAACTGCGCAGTCATATGAATATTCCAATTCAAGCCAACAGCTACCCGCTCCAAGAGGGAGTATGTTACTATTAAATGCCGTCCTCTGGTCTTTTTTTTTTCTTCTTCTTTTTTTTGTTTCTTTCTCCAACTTACTATTCAAAGGTCAGAAGTGTAGAAACATACTACCCCCTCCCCCCGCCCCTCCATTTTCCTCCCACCACCCCCAAGAAAAACCCAAAACAATACACAATCTAACAAAACCCAGCTTACTAGATGTTCTCTTATTTTTATTTTTTTAGACTGGCCAGCCATTGGAAAACATTGCAACATGGCAAGGACAACGATCAACAGTTGGAAGTTCAGCTCGACAAGTTCCTTGCCTGGCTAGATGCTACAGAAGGATCCTTCCAGTCTTTATCCGAGCAAACTGCAAGCTCGGACCTCAAGGACAACCAGGAGTTGGTAGCTGAATTTTTGGATCAATACAGAGTAAGTCTAACTTCTTATTATTATCTTGCTAAAATTTTAGTTTCTTCTCTCACAAATTCCGTCGGATCACTTGTTCATACGTACACTGGATCTATACTTCTTTACTCACTTTGCTAAGGTCTTCAACTGTGGCACATATATAGTGTCCTCTTTAGTACATTTCGTCTCTTATCCAACACCCCCTTCTCCCCTGCCCCCCTCACCCATACTCTTTACATTTTTTTTAAACTTTCGTTTTTTATTTTTATTTTTATATATTTCTTTTTTTTAACCTTGCCCACTTTGGACAACATGGGTGGATCCTGTTGATATCCGAGTTTGTTTGATGTATTATCTATATTCCTTTTTAAAAAAATATATAAATTGATCTTTTATATAGCGTGCTCAAAGCGCTTTACAAGGCGTCCTGGCCAACAGCTACATTTAACATGCAGGACGGGACATGACGCCTGTTAGGCGATATTCCATTTTTTTCGAACAGAGACAACGCTGTTAACGACCAGGGGGTACTCATTTTACTCCTGAGCACGGTGAGAGAATGTGAGTAAACAGCCTTCTCCAAGGACTCAACTATGCACCGAGCGAGGCTCGAACCCAAGACCTTCCTATCCACTAGACCACATAGCCGCACATTCCTTCATTGAATGCCTAGGCGACGGCATCCAAAGACTCCGCTCGGAATGCTGTAATATAGTATAATGATAAATATAAAAACAAATAGATCCATATTATGTTCGAAATAAATGGAAATAAGATTATTATGTTTTTGTTTTTAGGTGTTTAACGGCGCTTTCGACACTATTTAGGTCATTTAAGCGCCCGAAAATAAGATTATTAAAAGTCGTAGCATTGTATTGTTTGTATATAAATGAGTCATCCTTACTGTTTTGATACTTTGTTCCAAGAATAAAAGGAGAAACAAGAAGGTTAGGTTGTCATTATATGGAATAAATTGAGTTTCCCTTAGGCACGAAGGAAGGAATAAGATTGAATGTGATATCTTGTGATTGTTAGAAACAGTGTAAGCCTCATTAGAGACCGGCTCACTGAGAGAGAAAATGAGAGATAGAGAGAGAAAAAAAGAAAGATTGAGGGAGAGATAGAGAGAGAGAGAGAAAGAAAGAAAGAGAGAGAGAGAGAGAGAGAGAGAAAGAGAGAGAGAGAAAGAGTGAGAGATAGAGCGATAGAGAGAGAGAGAGAAAGAGTGAGAGAGAGAAAGAAAGAAAGAAAGAGAGAGAGAGAGAGAGAGAGAGAGAGAGAGAGAGAGAGAGAGAGAGAGAGAATTGTATCCCAGTAGAGGACTCGCTT
>NC_088362.1:11203700-11208700 GCF_034508935.2 Berghia stephanieae
GGGGTTTTCCTTTCAATTTTTTAATGACACTCTTTTATGGTGTAAAGTAGGCAAGTCAAGGACAAGTTGCTGCATGGTGACTTAAATAATAACGGCATTAGCGCACGGGAGTCCTGAGTTCAAAACCTGTTCAGAATAAAGTTGGGATATTTTTCTTCTTCTGGAACCTTGAAAACTATGCGTAATATAGAGAACATGGGCACCCCTTCATCATGCTCGATGCGCTCAACAATGCTCTATGCTCCCTTTAAATCCCAGGCAGGCTGTTTGTTAGGTGGGTCGGGTGGGACAGGCCAGGACTGGTCTTTGCTTCTTGTCCGACAGGGTTAGGGTTCGAGTCCCACCTGCCCATTGTATAGTGTATAGCCACTGACATATCTTTCCTTGAAAAAAATATAATCTATTTATATATATATTTCCCATATATAGTATGCGCTTTGGCTAAGAAACTCACAACATTGCCATCCGGAGGTTTTAAGGGGACCAACACACAAAATTATGTGTAACCTTAAACGTTTATTGTCGGGTTTTAATACAGTTTAGTGGGAATTATTACTCATAAACGCGGATTGCAAAAAACAATAACAAAGACTCGGGGTGACGTCAACTTCGTTCTATCTTAGGGATGAATAAAGTGATTAAAAAATATATTATTAGGGGGCCAGCGTGGCTCAGTGGTAGGGTTTCTTTGCTTCCCACCCGAAAGGTACGAGTTCAATCACTCGCCGCTTTCGTTGTGTGGCCTTGAGCAAGTCACCCCGCCCTAGCTCACTTTGCGGCGCTGCTCTGCGGCTGACGCTGGGGTTATTTCAGTCTTCCCCTTTGGGAAAAGGAAACCTAAAAAACAAATTTCCCCTTGGGGATGAATAAAGGGGAATTTTATTTTTATTTATTTAATTTATTTATTTTACCTAACCATGCAGATTGCACTGTGTGTGTCCATGTTTTTTTATGACCAGCTACGGAAATATTAAAGAATAATGAAGCTCAATGAGAATGATAATATACATCGTGAGTTTGCGCTATACAGACTTCATGTTTACAATTCAACGCTGGTAATATTCTAAATTTGGGATCAGAGTATGCTTAATTCATTTGAAGGTAAAATCCATTTGAATCGAAAATTTGATACAAAGTGGTTGAGAGAGAGAGAGAAAGAGGAGGAGAGAGAGAGAGAGAGAAGAGAGAGAGAGAGGAGAGAGGGAGAGAGAGAGTGACGACAGACAGAAAGAGAGAGGAATGAAGAGAGGACGAGAGAGAACGGAGACATGAGAGAGAGGAGAGAGAGAGAGCAGACGAGAGAGTGGAGAGAGCGAGGACAGACAGAAGAAACGAGAGAGGAAGATAAGAATAGGGAGAGGAGAGAGAAGAGAGAAAAGAGAGAGAGGAGAGAGATGAGAGAGATCGATGAGAGAGAAAGAGAGAGAGAGAGAAGAGAGAGAGAGAGAGGGGGAGGAGAGAGAGAGGAGAGAGAGAGAGAGAGAGAGAGAGAGGAGAGAGAGAGAGAGAGAGAGGAGAGAAGAGAGAAGAGGAAACAGAGAGAGAGACGAGAGAAGAAATAAAGGAAGAGGAGAGAGAGAGAGAGAGAGTGATGATATGAGAGAGATAGAGAGAGCAGTAGAAGAGAAAAAGAGAATGAGAGGAAAAGAGAGAAGGGGGGAAGAGGAGAGAGAAGAAGAAAGAGAGGAAAAAGAGAGAAAGGGAGAGAAAGAGAGAGAAAAGGAGAGAGAAGAGAGAGAAAGGAGGAAGAGGAGAGAGGGGGGAGGGAGAGGAAGAGAGGAGAAGGAGAAGGGGGAGAGGAGGAGGAGGAAGGAGGGAGAGGAGAAGGAGAGGGAGAGAGAGAGGGAAGAAGAAATATCAAAACGTGTGTTTACTGCTTATTTTACTTTAGGAGCATGCAACATTCTTCATGCTTTTAAATACAGAGCAGGTGATAATAGTTTTAAAACTGTTAATAAGAATGTTTCCCCATCACAAAACCTTTTGTTTACTAAGGAGGCTATATTGATTTCACGTCACGCTATGACAACAGTCGGTTTAAAAAGAAATTTAAATCAACAAAATAAAATACAGGGGAACGAAGCGAAAATTATTAACAAACATGGAAAAGTCTAAATTTATAAAACAGTTTTAAAAAAACTTGTTTTGCGTCAATTCCGTTGTTTTTGGGTTTCCTTCCATCTTTCCTTCTTCTTTTTTTTTAACCTTGAAAACGAACTTCATGTTTTTCTGTTTCTTACCTCAGTATAATAAGAGTTTAGCAAGTTGAAATTTATGTAGATGTGTATCTTTTCATTTCGGTGCAAAGTGTGTGGATTACTTTTCACTAAATCATTTGAATTTTAACACAGATAAGTCTTGAGTCCATTAACAGTTCTCACTAAAATTCACAATGCTTGTTTGTTAATCTGTGTGCTTTTTTTTTTATTACTTGGCTCTCTTTCATAACATGCTTTTTAACAAACGCTTTCTTGCTTGCTTGCTTTTTTGTCCCAATTGCAGTTTCCATTGTTTTCTTCTAAAACTTCAGAAGTCTTATATAAATCTATATATTATCTTATTTATATCTATATTGTTTTTCTTTTTTCATTCATTAATTCGGAGTCATTAATCCTTTGGTGACCGTAATATTTCTCACCTCAAGATTTACATTATCGAAAATACTTCGGGAGTTTTTTTGCATATAGCGCAATATCCACTTAACGTGCTCAAAGCGCTTTACAAGGGGTCCCTGATCAACAGCAACACTTAACATTTAGGACGGGCATGACGCCTGTTGGACAGGGACCCCTTGTAAAGCGCTTTGAGCACGTTAAATGGATATTGCGCTATAACAAAAACTCAATTTAAAAAATATATAAATATTTAGTCTGTAGAACAGTGTATCGGAGTTTGTACTGTCTTCTTGTTTTTTTTTACTAATTTTTAAAATCCCACATATGTTCAATGGGATTCTTACCAGGTGACACAGCAGGCCACGGGTTCATCACTTTTACATTTGAATTTTTTAGGAAAGCTGGTGTTTGTCGAGCTCTCTGTGCTGGGGCTTTTCTTACTTACTTACTTAGGCCGCCCCTTGGGGCGCCCAACATGAGCGACACGTCTTCGCCATTCTGTCCTGTCCTCCATAAGCAGCAGCCTCTTATCGTTCTCACACTACTATGTTATGACGATCGACCCAATCAGCAAAGTCCGGTCCGCATTCGTGCACCGTCGCGAACCGCCGGGTAGCATCGTCACAACACACCTTTCGACTAGATACTCTGCCGTCTCGGGTTCTTGCCCACATGCGGGTACTTATTGGACAGGTAGTAAGACCCCACCGATGTAACGTACTTACCATAAGCGTACGCAGCTCCCGGGTGTTGTCCATTCCTGTGTCATCTAGCAGACAGTCAATGTAAGTTTTATGCTGCCTGCCTCTGCCTCTGGTTCTCTCAGGTGGTTCCCATAGCACAAGACTGTTCAGTCTTGTGCTGGGGCTGTATCATACTGGAATATCACCACTTGATTACTCTTGATTCCGAATAACGGGAGGACGATTGGTTGCATGTTTTGAAATATTTTTGGTGGGCATATGGAGCATGTAAGGTTAGTGCCGACCTGTTTGGCAATCCGCATCACCTCCTCACTTGTGTGATTAAAGGCTTGCGATATTGTGTCAGTGCATGACATCACCAGTCGCAAGGTGACAATGTTGGATTTACATTTATTTTTTTTATGCATTTCTGAAAGAATACGCTCCCCGGGGCATTTTTATCTTTATTTGAAGTAAATCGGGTGATTTTTCTTGAAGTTATGGTCAGATGCATGGGAAAGGTATCCAGCAACTTTTCTCAAATTTCATACTTTTTCAACTTGATTAGCTGTAAAAAAATATTTAGAAGTGAAATTAATCTTTGGTATTTCCCGAAGATGAACAAAACGGTTGATTTAATCATTAATGACAAAAACTCATTTTGGATAAAAATTGATCTTCTAACTAAACTTGGCAATATTTCAGTTCAAACCTTTTCACCATCCGACTGATTATGTCATTCATTGTAACATCAGAAAGAAATATCTGTCAACTTCCTGAAGATACATGCCATGTACTAATATGTTTTCTCTTGTGTGAGATAATACCAAATACAAACTGTCTCTTTTGTCAGTGACTATATATATATATATATATATATATATATATATATATATTTATGAGTGTTGGCGGGTACTTGTAGGTACGAAAGTGCTCGATAATGGTGGTTAGAGCTAATATATAAATGTAAATTTTCACTCACATTATTCTTGCCAAGACGATTTCGTTTCTGTGTTCCCACTTCATCAGTCGGCAGAATCCATTTGTAAGTAATGTCCGTAGAGAACTCCAAACTAACGTTGTTTCGCTGCTTAGTGGTGACTAGTTTTGATGTGTTTGTGTTCTCGTGTTTATATTTTGAGTTGTGTGTGTGTGTGTGTGTGTATGTGTGTGTGTGTGCGTGTAGTTGTGTTGTGTGTTGTGTGTACATGTGTGTGTGTGATATTGTAGTGGAATGTGGTTGCGGCGGGGGGGGGGGGGGGGGGGGGGGGGGGGGGGGGGGGGGGGGGGGGGGGGAGGGTATAGCTCTTTGAGGTAAGTGTATTTGTTTGGGGTGGGGACGTTTTTCATGGAGTAGTCTACGGTTTTTTTCTTCAATGTTGTCATGTTGTCATGACTTCAACAACAACCCATCATGCAGATTAATAAACCCAGCCAAATCAGAAATAGGTATTATAAGCAAGCACTACCTCCAAGAAATCAACAACACAATTAGAAAAAACACAAACATACAACAATGGACAAACACACAAGCAGTCATCAAATGGTTTAAAACCCTCACCAACAAAAGCAACCTACAATTCATACAGCTTGATATCTCGGATTTTTACGCCAGCATAACAGAAAAAAACATTCACCAGAGCCATCACATTCGCAACAGAGCACACCGACATCGACCAAAATACCATAAACATAATCAAAC
>NC_088362.1:11216200-11233700 GCF_034508935.2 Berghia stephanieae
ATGTATGTATGTATGTATGTATGTATGTATGTATGTATGTATGTATGTATGTATGTATGTATGTATTTGTGTATGTATATATGTATGTATGTATGTATGTATGTATGTATGTATGTATGTATGTATGTATATATTAATGAATGAATATGTATAGATAGTATGCGCTTGGCTAAGAAGCTCATAACATTGCCATCCGGAAGTATAACGAACCAACACACAAAACGTGTATCCGTGAACGTTTATAGTCAGGTTAATACAGTTCAGTGAGCAATACTCATAAACGCGGATGGCAAAAAAACAATAAAAAGACCTGAGTGACGTCATCTTCGAACTATCTATAGATAGTATGCAGATGACGTCACTCAGGCCTTTGTTATTGTTTTTGCCATCCATTCTCACTAAACTGTATTAACCATAACTATAAAAGTTCATGGTTACACAGAGTTTGTGTGTTGGTCCGTTATACTTCCGGATGGCAATGTTGTGAACTCCTTGGCCAAGCGCATTCTATCTATACATGCATAAACGTGTGTTTATGTGTGTGTGTGTGTGTGTGTGTGTATGTGTGTATGTGATAGTCAACGGGATGCGAACCAGGAATTATTTTCGTGTCAGTCATGAGCTCAATCGAGAGAGCCACCGGATCCCGCCCGAATCAGGGGACAGCTAGATTTTAATTTTGAAAGGAAGATCACGAGATGTCCAAGGGAGCGAATTTAATACGCATGGGCGATGGCATCTTATCACGAATGCTATTTATTTTCTTCTATCTTTTTTTTTTTTTTTCTGTCAAAAATTGCTTTAGAAATTCCGAGATAGAATTCCGAATCTCAGACTGTGTAAATTGATATGCGTGAGTGTGTGTTTTTGTGTGTATGTGTGTGTTTGTGTGTATACTCGTATATATATATATATATATATATATATATATATATATATATATATATATATGTGTGTGTGTGTGTGTGTGTGTGTGTGTGTGTGTGTGAAAAATGGAAAATAGAGAGGGAGAGAGTGGGGGGGGGGAGGGCGAGAGAGAATTAGGGAGAAGGAGGAGGAGAAGAAGAAGAAGAAGAAGAAGAAGAAGAAGAAGAAGAAGAAGAAGAAGAAGAAGAAGAAGAAGAAGAAGAAGAAGAAGAAGAGAAGAAGAAGAGGGAGAGAGATAGATAGATAGATAGAGAGAGAGAGAAAATAGATAGATAGATAGAGAGAGAGAGCAAGAAAGAGAGAGAGAGAGAGAGAGAGAGAGAGAGAGAGAGAGAGAGAGAATAGATAGATAGATAGATAGATAGAGAGAGAAAGAAAGAGAGAGAGAGAGCGAGAGAAAGAAAGAAAGAGAGAGAGAGAGAGAGAGAGAGAGAGGGAGATACTTGAGAGAGATGAACTAGCGGGGAAAACTGATATAGTCGACGTTAACATGGTTTATGGCACAGGTCAAATATCATTCTATCATCATCATATTATGTAAATATCTGATTATTTTAAAGAGAAAATGAGTAGTATAACTAGGTTGTAATAATTTGCTGAATCATATCAATTATGTTAATACGTTTGTAACATTTTAAGAAGATTGAGACAATCATCGTTGTCATAAAAATGTACACAGATTTAGAAAGTGATGCGGGCAAATAAACCCCGTTGTACTACTGAATAGAAAGACTGGACTCGGAACCATAGACCATTGGGGAGGGTGTGTGGGGGTGGGGTCGGAGAGAGAGAACAATAGATATAGTTTTTAAAAACGTTGTCTCGTATATTTACAATTTTCTCCCCCTGTTTTAGAGCATTGTCTGAAGTTATACAGAGCCATAAGGTCCACGGTGCCAGATATTGAAAGAATTTCTGTCGAGTAAAATGGACACTTACGACAGTATACTAACTTTTGATAGACGCTAGTTTGTAGCAAAATTCCTTCCACCGGAAATATAGCTGACCCAGCTAAGCAATCATTGATGAACGATAAGATGGTGGAGGGGGGGGGGGGGGGGGGGGGGGGGGGCGGAGTAGGTGTCATAAGGTGTCAGAACTTTACCTGGATTTGAAAATGTAATGTTTATGTATTTGTGATTACGTTGCTTTCCTAATTGAAAAATAAAAAGTGACTTTCAAATTCTAGCAAGTCTCATTTTCATCATTCAGAAAACATTGCCGGTTCGTTAAGGCATCACTAGTTTTTAGTATTGCTAATTGAGCTATTTTCCTAAATGGTTTAATGTACGTATATTCCACTTGGCCAATGTGATTTCGCATTTCATTTCGCACCATTTTGAAACGTTCAACGTGTTCTGGACAGCTGATGTCCTGGGAAAGTTTGTTAGTGACGGTGGTTTTCCGTTGCCTTCCGCCATTGCCATTAGTAGAATTTAAATTATTGCATTTTAATTTGACTGAGTTGTTTTTAATGTTTTCTTTGGCTTCGACTTTCACATATTTGCAGGTCTGAGAACTGAATTCAATTTTAGGCTTGATTTAACATTGTTCGAATAGACAATATTTTTGCCTAGTTTTAGAGTTTTTTAAAAACAACAATGAGCCCATTATAATTAGGATTATCAGATCTGACCTGCAAATAAATACACTTCTGACCTGATGATAGGATATCATTACATATTAAGAATTGACTTACTCGATATTTTAAACTCCATATTCAACAGTCGTTGTTGTCAGACATGGAAGGAAAGCGTGGACAGTTAGACGAGGTCATGGCCACGTCTGGTGATCTTCAGAAGACCATGGACAGCAAGAGAGACAGGCAAGCTCTCAAAGAAAGAAGTAAGTAGATAACTGATATTTGTTGTGAACGACAGTGCCAATCTATTGTTAGTTCAGAAAGAATTTGAAGATGAAAATGTAGTTTACATTCCGAATGATCAAGATCTGAATTCTGAATGTTTATCGAATGTGGCTGAATTCTGTGTATTTTGTATTCGAGGGCCGAGAGAGTTGTTGAATGTGGCAGCCATTGTTTTGGCTATGTGGTCTTGAGGTATCGGAAGGTCCTGGGTTCGAGACTCGCTCGGCGCATAGTTGAGTCCTTGAAAAATACTCTTTACTCACATTCTCTCACCGTACTCAGGTGTAAAACGAGTACCTGACCGTTAACAGCGTTGTGTCTGTCTGAAAAAAAATGTATTATCCCCGAATAGGCGTCATGTTTCGTTCTGTACGTTACGTGTTCCTATTGGTCAAGGACCCTTTGTAAAGCGCTTCGAGCACGTTTAGTGGATATTGCGCTATATAAAAGCTCATTAAAAAAATTCAGGCTGAAGTAGTTTGAAAGATGATGATCTTCAAGTCCTTTAAATATAAAGAAACCAAACTCAATGTCACAAAATAGGGAACAGGTATCTACAGATTATGTAAGATAAAGATATAATTTTTTTTTTATAATACAGTGCCAGGCAATGCAGAAAGTAAAATATAAGGAAAAAAAACCATCCCCAGAGTTCAGCCCGCTTCGACCCAGGGAAGGCAGATTTTTTGGGACAGTTTTATTCTTGTATTTATCTTTCACCTTTGTCTGGCACTGTTTCAGACACGCTTTTTCATATCAAGAGATGCTTTATGCCTAATTTGCTAAATTTTTAAATACTTTTAATAAATGTCAAATTGGACCTATATTCTGCAGCGGACAAGTTAAAGGCAGACTTCGAACAGACGCTAGATCACATGAATCATCGTAAGACGCTGCTGGACCGGATGTTGACACGGTGCCGGGAGTTTGACGTTGCATACGCCGAAATGGAGACGTGGCTGTCCCATGTAGAAGGCGTTTTGGATGGGTTGCAGGGAGCGGAGCATACCAAAGACTCGGAGAATAATGAGGCCTTATACAAACACGAGGTGAGATTAATTTTTTTTTTTTAAAAGGGGAAACAAAAAAAAGTGCCGTGGCTATTTTCTCAAATGCATGTCACTCAGGCTTTATGGAGAGTTCGAAGATGACGTCACTCGTCTTTGTTATTGCTTTTTGCCATCCGTGTTTATGAGTTATGCTCACTGAACTGTAGTAACCCGATTATAAACGTTCATGGATACACACAGTTTTGTGTGTTGGTCCGTTATACTTCCGGATGGCAATGTTATGAGCTTCTTAGCCAAGCGCATACTATCTATAGTGTTTTAAACCAAATACCAACATTAATTTTCTTAGTTATTTACCAAATTATTATGCATTTTAAATGCGTACTTCAGTGTTGTGGGGTCATAAATGAAACCATACGATAAGCTAATATCACTGGTTTTAGATTTCCCACTTGACATTCGCATTGCACCCTCTGGTATATACTTTAGTCCATAGAAGTAGACTGATTTTAACATTCGCAATTGGATACAATAGTCTGATGTCACGTCGCCCAGCAACGGCGGCCATCGTGGTTCTAAACAAAGAAAATCGGTACTTATTATTCTTCATGCTGGCTTGAACTTTTCATATGTCTTGTGATCAGAATGTGTAAGTCAAATCATGATACTATTTATAATGTTTGTTTTATTTCCTCTGGAAATACGGTTTTAATAAGCTTTTATGCTCGTCGGAGAAATATTTCATAAGGACGTCCGCCATTGTTCCGATAGTGTCGAGCTAGTTAATAAGTTACCGTGCGTCAATACGAGGGAAGTGACGTTACGTTACGACTGTTGAAGCGTATTTACATTCTCAACGCATACTGTGACAAGAATATGTTAGACTGATTTTAACTTTCCCAATGCAGCCATGGACTGGATTTAACTTTCCTAATTTGCATTCTCATGACACCCCGTGGAATATTCTAAAGTCCCTACAGGAAGATGTTAACTGGTTTTTAATCCGTAGTAATATGAGCGGCTACGTGGTCTAGTGGTATGAAACTCTCTTTCGGATCGGAAGGTCTTGGGTTCGAGCCTCGCTCGGCGTATAGTTGAGTCCTTGGTTCTTTACTCACATTCTCTCACCGTACTCAGTTGTAAAATAGTTACCTGGCGGTTTTCAGCTTTCCTAATGTATTTCCTCTTGGCACCCTATGGTATATTCCGCAGTCCCTACAAGAAGACGTGGACAGTCACCAAAATCAAGTGGACGACCTGAAGAGACAAGGAGAACAACTGGTCGCAGACTACAGCAGGGACGATGATACGTATCAGGTCTCAAAGCAAATGGAACGCCTCAACAATCGATGGTCAAACTTACTCAACAGGTCCGTGCGTTGTATTATACACGTTCTATATTTCAGGATATTTACTGTTGTTGTTGTTGTTATTATTATTGTTATTATTATTATTATTATTATTATTATTATTATTATTATTATTATTATTATTATTATTATTATTATTATTATTATTGTTATTATTATTATTATTTTTATTGTATTGTTATTATTATTTTTATTGTATTGTTATTATTATTATTATTATTATTATTATTATTATTATTATTATTATTATTATTATTATTATTATTATTATTATTATTATTACTACTACTACCAATATTAATTTGTTCTTGTTTTTTAAATCGTCAAATATGGTAATTTCTTGAGAAAAGTGCAGTTATTCTTCAAATGTGAATAACAAAAAAAAATTGTTAAAAAATCGTTCATTGTTTTGATCTCTTAAAAGGTTTAAATGTAATCTCTTGTCAACACATACGATTGTTCTAAAGACAGTTGACTACATCCATTCTAAATTTCGTCTTTAATGGAAACTCGTGATCTTAGTTATGTTCTAAACTGCGCAGTCATATGAATATTCCAATTCAAGCCAACAGCTACC
Source organism: Berghia stephanieae (assembly GCF_034508935.2). NCBI lineage: Eukaryota > Metazoa > Mollusca > Gastropoda > Nudibranchia > Aeolidiidae > Berghia > Berghia stephanieae. Next base: position 11,221,952 of record NC_088362.1, read on the forward strand.
CGTTCCAAGAGGTAGTGTGTTACTATTAAATGCCGTCCAATGGTCTTTTTTTTTTTCTTCTTTTTTTTTTCTTTTTTCCAACTTACTATTCAAAGGTTAGAAGTTGTAGAAGCATACTACCCCCCCCCCCCCCCATTTCCCCCCACAAAGAAACAAACAAACTAGCAAAACAAAACACAATCGAACAAAACCCAGCTTACTAGATGTTCTCTTATTTTTATTTTTTTTTTAAGACTGGCCAGCCATTGGAAAACATTGCAGCATGGCAAGGACAACGATCAACAGTTGGAAGTTCAGCTCGACAAGTTCCTTGCCTGGCTAGATGCTACAGAAGGATCCTTCCAGTCTCTATCCGAGCAAACTGCAAGCCCGGACCTCAAGGACAACCAGGAGTTGGTAGCTGAATTTTTGGATCAATACAGAGTAAGTCCGTCATCTTATTATTATCTTGCTAAAATTTTAGTTTCTTCTCTCACAAATTCCGGCGGTTCACCTGTTCATACGCACACTGGAACTCTACATCTTTACTCACTTTGCTAAGGTCTTCAACTGTGGCACACATATAGTGTCCTCTTTAGCACATTTCGTATCTTATCCAACACCCCCTTCTCCCCCCCCCCCCCCCCCCCCCCCCCCCCCCTGAGACACACACACATACTCTTTACATTTTTTTTAAACTTTCGTTTTTTATTTTTATTTTTATATATTTCTTTTTTTTTAACCTTGCCCACTTTGGACAACATGGGTGGATCCTGTTGATATCCGAGTTTGTTTGATATTCCTTTTAAAAAACATATATAAATTGATCTTTTATATAGCGTGCTCAAAGCGCTTTACAAGGCGTCCTGGCCAACAGCAACATTTAACATGCAGGACGGGACATGACGCCTGTTAGGCGATATTCCATTTTTTCGGACAGAGACAACGCTGTTAACGGCCAGGTACACTCATTTTTCACCTGAGTACGGTGAGAGAATGTGAGTAAACAGCCTTCTCCAATGATTCAACTATGCGCCGAGCGAGGCTCGAACCCAGGACCTTCCGATCCGAAAGCGAGTGTCATACCTCTGGACCACATAGCCGCACTTTCCTTCATGGCGACGGCATCCCACCAAGACTCCACGCGGAATGCTGTAATTTAATATAATGATAAATATAAAAAAAAACAAATAGTTAGATCCATATTATGTTCGAAATAAATGAAAATAAGATTATTATGTTTTTGTTTTTAGGTGTTTAACGGTGCTTTCGACACTATTTAGGTCATTTAAGCGCCCGAAAATAAGATTATTAAAAGCCGTAGCATTGTATTGTTTGTATATCAATGAGTCATCCTTACTGTTTTGATACTTTGTTCCAAGAATAAAAGGAGAAACAACAAGGTTAGGTTGTCATTATATGGAGTAAATTGAGTTTCCCTAAGGCACGGAGGAAGGAATAAGATTGAATGTGATGTCTTGTGATTGTTAGAAACAGTGTAAGCCTCATTAGAGACCGGCTCACTGAAAGAGAAAATGAGAGATAGAGAGAAAGAAAGATTGAGGGAGAGATAGATAGAGAGAGAGAGAGAGATAGAAAGAGAGAGAAAGATAGAAAGAGAGAGAGAGAGAGAGAGAGAGATAGAAAGAGAGAGAAAGATAGAAAGAGAGAGAGAGAGAGAGAGAGAGAGAGAGAGAGAGAGAGAGAGAGAATGAATTGTATCTCGGCAGAGGACTCGCTTGACACGCAAAGCCCCCTCCCCCCCCCCCTCCCCCTTTCCCCCATGTTCACCCAGCAGTGATTGGGTAACTGGGTCTATGAGACATGTCGGAAAATGCTTTGCGATAGACTAGCAACCTATCCACACGGTACCAAGCAATGTCCATTGTCCGTTTCACGCTATAGGGACCGGGATTGCTTTAATGGCTCTAAAGGACTATTTACAATAATTATTGAAAGGAGCAAGTTTCGATTCTTTAACTTCAAACGCTCAAAATTCCTCATTCGAATCTTAAAAGTCAATAAATATCTAAAACTTTTCATCCGACATAATACGAAATTGACGTGGCGGCTCACAGTTGTAACTTGTTTTGTTTAAAAAAGAAAAGATTTCTATAAATAATAAAAAATAGATTATTCTTGCCATAAGTTTGTTTGTTTTGAAATAAACCAAACAAATTGCCATCACAACACATTGTGTGCCCTGACAAAATGCACAAAGCGGCAATTTTTGAAATACACGATTTATTTATTGAATTTTATTATTCTTTTTTTTTTCGTTTAAAAGGGTCATTATTTTCCTAGTTTATTCTGTTAATTGCCGCTGTACTCTGGAAAAAAACATGTATGTAAAAAATTGGCCAGAATACTTATCTTTCAACTAATAATCGATTTAAATGACCCTCATCTTGACAAAAATCGCGAACCTCACGGAAGTCTCGCCCAGGTTTGAGAGTTTTTGCCAAGATGAGGGCCATTTAAGTCGATCGATATTTGAAGGACAAGTTTTCTGGCCAAATGTTTAGATATATGTTTTTCCAAAGCGCGGCAGTTAACACATTAAACAAGAAGTGTGTTTGCTTTTGAAATTTGTGTTGTGATCTGGCAAAACCAGTCGGATATTGGAAAAGTTCGAATCCCTCTTTTTCATATTTCAATACTGGCACTTTTACTGGACAAAATGCAATTTGAATTTTGTAATTATCTTAATTAGGACCCACGGTATTCACATTTCATTATTTGACGGGAGGGGATCAAAAATAGTTTTGAAAACGGAAAAAATCGCGTTAAAAGACAAGGCATCCATATTTATTACGCTTCGATAGAGGTCAGAAAAGAAATTAAATTTGATTATCTATACGCTTCAAACTGTAAAATGCTTTCGTGAGAATGTAGTTAGATGAGTATTGAAAACGATGAAATGAAAAAAAAATCACCTTTATTCGCTCTTATATCTAAACTAGCTAGATAATGCGACATCCGAGGGGTTTTGCCAGATCAGCCATCATTTTTCTTCTTTGATGCTAACTCCAAAAATCAATAGCTTTGATATTTACTCTCGAGTTTATTCACCAAAACATGGAAGAAGAGTTATTTTGCCATCATTTATTCTGTTTGATTCTGGTCCTGACATTGTTTCCTTGGGCAATTCTCTTTACACACATTACGCCACTCGACTCAGGAGTTAATGACTACCTGGACACAGACAGTGACGTATAATTGAACAATGTTAGTATGAAAGGCGACTAATATAGGTCTTTTGGGGAAATAAATGATTATTGTGAAACGAATTGAGAATGGTTAATGCGTAGAAATGTGTTTATCTATATTATGATCTTTTGAAATTCATTGATGTTTGTTTCTTTGTTTGGGGAAGGGTGTTTATTCTTTGTGTGTTGTGTGTGTGTGTATGTGTGTTTGTGTGTGTGTGTTGGCGTGTGGTGCACATTTTAGTGCATTTTCGTCAGGTTTCAAATATAGATAGTCCCTTGTGTCCTCCCGTTAACATATTACAGAGACAACATTAATTCAATTGACACGCTGAGACAGACAGATTGCTTTGGCACGATAAATTGTTCAATATCAAGGGTTTATATTACTCATTTATACCTAACCTTTTCAACCCATAATGGTGGTTCAAGCTCTCTTTACTACTACTACTACTACTACTACTACTACTACTACTACTACTACTACTACCACTACTACTACTACTACTACTACTACTACTACTACTACTACTACTACTACTACTACTACTACTACTACTACCACTACTACCTACTACTACATATACTACTACTACCACTACTACTATCACTATTACTACTACTACTACTACTAACTACTCACTACTACTACTACTACTACTACTACTACTAACTACTATACTACTACTACTACTACTACTACTACTACTACTACTACTACTACTAATCTACTACTACTACTACTACTACTATACTACTACTACTACTACTACTACTACTACTACTACTACTACTATACTACTACTACTACTACTACTACTATACTACTACTACTACTACTACTACTATACTACTACTACTACTACTACTAACTACTACTACTACTACTACTACTACTACTACTATATACTACTATACTACTACACTACTACTATACTACTTATATACTACTACTACTACTACTACTACTACTACTACTACTACTACTACTACTACTACTACTACTACTACTACTACTACTACTACGGACTCGATGTGTGAGTGTGTGTGTGTGTTGTGTGGGTGTGTGTGTTGTGTGGGTGTGTGTGTGTGTGTGAGAGAGAAGGATTTATTTTATTTTACACCTAACTTTTTCCACCCATAATGGTGGTTCAAGCTCTCTATAATACCAACTACTACTACTACTACTACTACTACTACATCATCATCATCATCATCGTCATCATCATCATCATCATTATTATTATTATTATTATTATTATTATTATTATTATTATTATTATTATTATTATTATCATCATCATCATTATTAAATCTTTAGTTGTAAAACAAAACTTCCAACTCTTTTGTAGAATAATAATAATAATATTAGTTACCCTTCTCTCTTTCCAATCTAATCCATTTTCATCACACCCCAGTTATTCTCCCACATCTTCCATAGCCGGAAGGGCGTATCTCATTTCCACATTTTCAGGAATTCTATTTCCTGTTTATCTTGTCATCCGTCTCCTTTCATATTATCGAACTTGCGTAATATTTTGTAGGTTTCTCTTTTCACAGCAGCTGTGTCATTCCTATTGTCATCACGTATATTTAAATAAGAAGATAACAAGTTTTGTATTTTTTGAAACATAACAAGTTTTGTATTTTTTGAAACATAACAAGATTTGTATTTTTTGAAACATAACAAGATTTGTATTTTTTGAAACATAACAAGATTTGTATTTTTTGAAACATAACAAGATTTGTATATAACAAGATTTGTATTTTTTGAAACATAACAAGATTTGTATATAACAAGATTTGTATTTTGGAAACATAACAAGATTTGTATTTTTTGAAACATAACAAGATTTGTATTTTTTTGAAACATAACAAGTTTTGTATTTTTTGAAACATAACAAGATTTGTATTTTTTTAAACATAACAAGATTTGTATTTTTTGAAACATAACAAGTTTTGTATTTTTTGAAACATAACAAGATTTGTATTTTTTGAAACATAACTAGATTTGTATTTTTTTAAAACAAAACAAGATTTGTATTTTTTTAAACATAACAAGATTTGTATTTTTTGAAACATAACTAGATTTGTATTTTTTGAAACAAAACAAGATTTGTATTTTTTGAAACAAAATAAGATTTGTATTTTTTGAAACAAAACAAGATTTGTATTTTTTGAAACAAAACAAGATTTGTATTTTTTGAAACAAAATAAGATTTGTATTTTTTGAAACAAAATAAGATTTGTATTTTTTGAAACAAAACAAGATTTGTATTTTTTTGAAACTTAACAAGATTTGTATTTTTTGAAACGTAACAAGATTTGTATTTTTTGAAACAACAAGATTTGTATTTTTTGAAACATAATATGTGACCCTTCGCCTCAAAACGGTATTAAGTCGGGATGGTTAAGAAAATTCAATTTATAGGCAGAAATATCGGACTTGTGTTGAGTTTGTATGTTTTATTGAGGAGAATGGATACGATATTTTAGGGTGCTGATGCCAACAGTTTATATTTTTGACAAGTTTTAACATTTAATCCACCTTTTAAGCATCTGATTCGTTCCGACATGATACCGTTTTGATATGATGGGTCACATAAGGAAGGAATGTAAATCGCACAATGGGTTGTTTTGTAAAGATATCGAATAGTGTTGTATGATACAGTGCCGGACAAAGCAAGAAAGAAAAATTCAAGAAAAAGCAAAACATCCTAAAAAAATTAGCATATCTCGACTGGGGATCTAACCTCAGATATCCTGATAAAAAAGTTGAGGTGTTGTATAGCGCAATATCCACTAAACGTGCTCAAATCTCTTTACAAAGGGTCCTTGACTAACAGCAACACGTAAAATACAGAACAACACATGACGACGACTGTTAGACGATAATACAATTTAGTTTTTCGACACAGACTACGTTGTTAACGGCCAGATAATCATTTTACCCCTGAGTACTGTTAGAGAATGTGGGTAAAGAGTCTTTTCCATGGACTCAACTATGCGCAGAGCGAGGCTCGAACCCAGGACCTTCCGATCCGAAAGCGAGTGTCATACCACCAGACAACATAGCCGCACACAACAAAATATCTCTCTATTTCGCGAATACATAAAATCTGAAGTGAAATTTTGCATATTATTATTATTATTATTATTATTATTATTATTATTATTATTATTATTATTATTATTATTATTATTATTATTATTATTATTATTATATTATCATTATTATTATTATTATTATTATTATTATTATTATTATTATTATTATTATTATTATTATTATTATTAGTGTTATTATTATTATTATTATTATTATTATTATTATTATTATTATTATTATTATTATTTTATTATTATTATTATTATTATTATTATATTATTATTATATATTATTATTATTATTATTTATTATTATTATTATTATTATTATTATTAGTCTTATTATTATTATCATCATCATCTTCATCATCATCATCATCATCATCATCATCATCATCATCATCATCATCCGTCCCCTTTCATATTATCGAGCTTGCATGAGATTTTGTGTGGTTTATTTCTGGACAGCTGTGTCATTTCTATTGTCATATGGAGTCGTTCAGATTGATTGCATCTTGATCATTCTGTGAATGTTAATTCTATTTTCTATTATATATATATATATATATATATATATATATATATATATATATATATATAATATATATATATATATATATATATATAGTATGCGCTTGGCTAAGAAGCTCATAACATTGCCATCCGGAAGTATAACGGACCAACACACAAAACTGTGTGTATCCATGAACATTTATAGTCAGGTAAATACAGTTCAATGAGCATTACTCATAAACGCGGATGGCAAAATACAATAACAAAGACCTGAGTGACGTCATCTTCGAACTATCTATATTTTAAAACAACATGTTCAGTTTGTCTTTAATTTGCTCATTGCATAATGTCATTTTGTTTTATCAAAAGCCCTGCTCATTGCATAGTATGTCATTGTGTTTTATCAAAAGCCCTTTACTCATCAATTTCTTGTATTTACTTTAGTATTAATCCTTGCCCTTAAACCATAAGTCAGAAGAGATAGCTTTTTCTTTCTCAAAACATTACATTTCCGAAAGCAAACAGATTTCTCTCTTTCTTTCTTTCCGCTTTTTTATTTTTAATGATTATTTTGGATAAATCAATAACCGGTTCTTGTAGTACTGTCGTATTGTCAGTGTTGATGTCGGTGAGTGGTGCCTGTATTGTTCTGAGGAGCCCGCCCTCGGGGTTCCTGTAGGCGTTGTACTATGAGGGAGGGCGGAAAAACGGAGGGGGGGGGGGGGGGGGAGCTTTCAAAGGGTCCTCGCTGAAGGGTTAAAGTCTCGGGGTGGGTGTTGTAAAGGGTTGTAAGGGACCAGAAATGGAAGCATTGAGCCTCATTAGTCCTAGACGGTTTTGTCACGACTAAAGGCTAAGAACATTTTCATCCACCCGTATCTCTCTCTCCCCCCCCCCCCTCCCTCTCTCTCTCTCTCTATCTATCTATCTATCTATCTATCTATCTATCTATCTATCTATCTATCTATCTATCTATCTATCTATCTCTCTCTTTCTTTCTCTCTCTCTATCTATCTCTCTCCCCCCCTCTCTCTCTCTCTCTCTCTCTCTCTCTCTTGCTTTCTTTCTATCTATCTCTCGCTCTGCCTCTCTCTTTTCCTCTCTCTCTCTCTTTCTCTCTCTCTCTCTCTCTCTCTCTCTCTCTTTCTCATTCTCTCTCTCTCTTTCTATCCATGTGCCTCTCTCTCTCTCTCTTTCTATCCATGTGCCTCTCTCTCTCTCTCTCCATCTCCCTTTCTCTGTCTCCACTTCTCTCACTCTCTGTCTTACTCTCTCTCCCCCCTCCCTCTCTCTCTATTTATCTACCTACCCATCTACCTATCTATCTATCTATCTATCTATCTATCTATCTATCTATCTATCTATCTATCTATCTATCTATCTATCTATCTATCTATCTATCTATCTATCTATCTATCTATCTATCTACAAATCTATCTATCTACCTACCAGTAGCATTCATTTATCACTCCGACATTGAATATAATGGAATCCTACCCACTCACCATCTGCAGAAGCCCTCGCCACTTTATTCCTATATATATATCGAAATCCCCGTTTCAATTAAAAGGATAAAAATAGACACGCCTACCTAATGTGATTCTAAGCATACTTAAAGCCCTTCTCATTATACTCGCTGTATTGAAGAGGCGGGAGTCATTGACCAATTGTGACCCTTCGTCTCAAAACGGTATTATGTTGGAACGAACCAGATGCTTAAAAGGTGAATTTAATGTTAAAACTGGTCACAAATATAAATTGTTGGCATCAGCACCCTAAAATATGATATCCATTCTCCTCAATAAAACATACAAACTCAACACAAGTCTGATATTTATGGTATAACTTCAATTTTCAACATCTTAACCATCCCGACTTAATACCGTTTTGAGGCGAAGGGTCGCAGTTCCTTCTCTTCGATATTATCGCTAGACGACATGCGCTGTTTCAACAACAGTTGTTATTTTAACAATCTCGCTCTTCACTTTACACACTAAATATTCATTCCTGTGTTCCTTCCTTAGTTATTGATCGATAATAATATGCTTAAAATCACTTGAACTGTGAAATGTCAAGATCGAATTCAACATTTGCTATGAAATATTTGTGTTTGTGTAGACTTCAGATGAAATGCGTTGACGTCATATTTATTAATTTTTATTTAAATTTTGTCAGTCAAACAGATTGTCTGACCTTTGAAAATTCGTTCGTCGTTAAAATCACTCACACAAAATTGTTTTTAATTCATTCCAAGTTCTTGAGCATTTTACAAAACTCCTTAACGACATTTACTACGTTTCGTTATATTTAATCATTTATTTCGTCGTCGTCGTGCGGCTATGTGGTCTAGTGGTATGACACTCGCTTTCGGATCGGAAGGTCCTGGGTTCGAGCCTCGCGCTCGGCGCATAGTTGAGTCCTTGGAAAACGGTCTTTACTCACTTTCTCTCACAGTAATCAGGTGTAAAACGAGTATCTGGCCGTTAACAGCACTGTCTTTGTCCGAAAAATTGTAATATCGCCTAACAGGCGTTATGTTCCGTCCTACATGTTAAATGTTGCTGTTGACCAGGGACCCCTTGTAAAGGGCTTTGAGCACATTTAGTGGATATTGCGCTATATAAAGCTCAATCATCATCATCATCATCATCATCATCATCATCATCATCACGTCGTCATACTATTTGTCTAATGTTAAAAGACACACAGCAAGGCGGTTGCAATAAGACCGACATCTCACGCGACAGTCTTCAGCCTGTGACAAGACGAGAGCCAGCCGATGGCAGTGTGAATAGAATATATTATTATAACATAAACGATTCCAGCGTGAGTTAGTTTTTCACAGTGATTACGAGATGGCAGTAGTTATCTGGATGGCCGTATTCTTTTACACGTGAGTATATTACGCTCATGGTGGTCATGATGTTGGTTGGTAGTGGTTGCGATTTTGCTGCCGGTGACTATGATAATACTGTTGTTGTTGTTGTTGATGATGATGATGATGATGATGATGATGATGATGATGATCAAGATGGGTAGGATTGTAGTCGTCTTGGTGGTAGTGGTGCTGGTGCTGCTGCTGCTACTGGTGGTTACTACCGGTGTTGTTTGTCAGTCTTGTTCTATCGAATGATAGCACCACCACTGACGACAGTCGTCGCGTGCTCTGCGATTCCGTGAATCGTGTCGCAGCCCCTTTTACCTCGTTGTTGCCGATGCTATTGTTAAAACAACTTCTAGCTACTACTAGATACTACTACTACAACCAGCAGCTATGTGGCTGTTGTCTGAGCTGTGAACAAAAACAAGTACTAGAGTACCTACCTCGCATTTCGTCGAGAAACCAACCAGTGCTGTTAAAGTTATTGATTTCACGACGAGATATATACCACCTGATGCTATATTATATTACCACTCCAGGTACACTACGGTTATAGTTGAATTGATGTTCTTGTTCATCATCATCGTCATCATATTATTTCATCGATTTATTTGTGATTAGTGACGTTTTGGATATTTCTGGATTAGATAGTGATGTACGAAATATTGGATTATGTTTCTTAGAAGACAGAATATTTTTTTTATGATTCGTCGTATTTACAAAATAATGGAATCGGAGTAAAAATATCGTTGCATAATATGTTGTGTGATCCTTTCTCGGAATCGATTAATTTTCTGTTTCTCGATATTAAGTGGAAGGAATCATTTCTTTGGACTATATTTGTCCTTCCGATGCGACATTAAAAATAGTTCCTCTCTCTCTCTCTCTCCTTCTCTCTCTGTCTCTTTCTCTCTCTCTCTCTCTCTCTCTCTCTCTCTTTCTCTCTCTCGTCTCTCTCGCGCTCTCTCCTTCTCTCTCTGTCTCTTTCTCTCTCTCTCTCTCTCTCTCTTTCTCTCTCTCTCGCTAACTCTTTCTCTCACACACACAAGCACACACACACAACACACACACACACATGCATTCACTCTTTGCTGTTCTCTCTCTTTTCATCTCTCTTATCAATCTATCTATCTATCTATCTATCTATCTGTCTGTCTGTCTATCTATCTATCTATCTATCTATCTATCTATCTATCTATCATTGTCTTCTCATCTGTGTCTATCTATCTTCTATCTATCTATTTACCTATCTACTACTACTACTATCTATCTATCTATCTATCTATCTATCTATCTATCTATCTATCTATCTATCTATCTATCTATCTATATGTTTATCTGTCCCGGAATTTTCTGGAAAGCTGCTGATTTCTCTTGGAAGATCGAATTATGTTTGTTTTTTTTTTAAAAATCTTTTTGAGTTGAATAAACAAAATTCAATGTCCACGAGGAAGGCATTTGTTTGAACGGATATGTTGATATTGTCTAGAATCCAACTATAAGCATCATATTATTCGGCTATGTGGTCTTTTTTTTTAGAATTGAGATTTATATAGCGCAATATCCACCAAATATGCTCAAAGCGCTTTACAAGGGGTCCCTGGTCAACAGCAACATTTAACATGGAGGACGGGACATGACGTCTGTTAGGCGATATTACAATTTTTCGGACTAAGACAACGCTGTTAACAGCCAGGTACTCATTTTACATACCTGAGTACGGTGAGAGAAAGTGAGTAAAGAGCCTTTTCCAAGGACTCAACTATGCGCCGAGAACGAGGCTCGAACCCAGGACATTCCGATCCGAAAGCGAGTGTCATACCGTAAGACCACATAGCCGCACTGTTTTGTTGCTAGAGATAGTATATAAAGGATTTTAAAGCATTAATTTAACGTACTTAAACACATTTGATAATTAATAAGGGTAGTTTTAATGTCTACTATGTCTATTTCCCCTGAAAACTAATATTTTCTTCCCATTCCTAATAGGCCTCTTCTATCGGAACCCCCATGTACTTGGGAGTGAAGCAAAGAAATCGTTTGGCCTTCCCTTTCAGTA
>NC_088362.1:11243700-11256200 GCF_034508935.2 Berghia stephanieae
TCTTACAAAATGAATCAATATTAAGATGTCTATATTAAGATGTCTATAATATTATTCATAACTTCCCTCCCTGTTTGATGTTCTTAACTGTCGTAATCTGAAAAAAAAAAAATAACATTTTAGAATTAAATTTTGGCCAGAAAACACTTTCTTCAAATATCTTTCTATAAAATCTTTACAGACGATACAAGTTATTTTGCATTTTATTTTATTTTATTTTACTTTATTTGTTTTCCACGTTAATTTGTGTATTGTTGTGCTGACGAAACGTCCATTGTATGTATCGTTCCAATACGAAGCCTCTCCATTTTCACTTTTTCGTTAGTGTTTTCAGCATAGGACGAGGCCGAACGTCTGTTAACTGTAAGGAGATGTTGCATTATTATTTATATCTGCTACAGACAACTCCGTTACCGGCTGGATAGTCAACTAAGTAAGGTGAAAAAAAATGAATAAAGAACCGTTTCTAAGGACTCGAACTCTGAGCGGCCCATTTCAGGACTCGTGACAAGAACCTCTTGGTCAGACATCGGCTGTCAAAGCACAAGCACTATAAACCATAAAGAGAGGCAAACCGGGACTATGATATGGTTTTAACTGTTTAATAGGGAATGAGATTAGCGGAAGAGTAGCGTCCCTTGATTAGGAAGTCGCGAGCGGAAAAGTTATTAGAGAGAGAACGTCATGTTTGTTGTGCGGCATGAGACACTTCACCGAAAGCGAGGAAGAGAGAGACGCATGCGCAAAACCATTTTGACGTTCTCTTTGTAAGTTGACGTCCAATCAAGGGACGCTACTCTTCCGCTAATCTCATTCCCAATATTATATGACCAGTCACATCTAAAGATGGCAATATGCAGGAGTGAACCTAATCCTTGAAATTGAATTGCGATCGAATTTGATTTAGAACAAACGGCTTAATTGAGGAGAGTGAGATTATTTCTTTGATTTTGAAAACCTTGAGATATCCTAATTCTGATCACAATAATTGTTTTTCCCCAGCCAGTTCATTTCGAGATAATTAATACCAGATTGACACGATAGGTAACATATATTTTCCTGGACACCGTGTCACGATATCGTTGTGATGGCATTAATGAATATCCCTCGCTTCTTTCTCCTGTAATTGTAATTAATGAGATGGGTTACATATTATGAGTTGACATCTACATCACTCCTGGCTTGACATCACCCTGTGACACACCTCCTGTAAGGGGTTTTAGCATTTCCGGCGAAAACGTCATGACATGCTAATTTAAACATGTATGCCATTGTTTTACGGTATTGTCATTCGTCCACGCGCTTACACCCCAATCTCTCTCTCTCTCTCTCTCTCTCTCTCTCTCTCTCTCTCTCTCTCTCTCTCTCTCCCAGTCTTTTTTCTCATTAAGCCCATGCATTATTTGTGAATAATGGAAAACATTGACACAATAAGTAATCACATTTGTGCTAATTCTGTATGTACTGACATTACCTACACCAAAAAATAGCTTTGTTCACAGTCGCTCATACTCATCCTTTTAAAAAAAGATAACATATTTCTTTTACAAGCTCAGTTCAGCCTATTCTCCTTTCCCTTTCACTGTTATTCCTGTAAAGCAGAGAGGCATTTCAGAATCCAGCGCCGATGCCTGGACTTTAATGATAGCTTTATGATTCCTCTTGGCCCGCTGTCTACTGTTATAGGAATATCATATTATTCCTCTCTTGCATGTCATCAGCAGCAACTGTTGTTTTTAATCGTCACTGCCTTTTCAACACCGACTTGTACCCACAGAAGATAGTGCTTATTATCGATAATGGCTGCCCCGGTTTGTTATCAGTAGCTCAAGCTTCCTTGCTAATACTGAAAGACGTTCGTTGAGTGATCAATAAAAGGCAGACGGATGCCCTCGAGAAGATTCTCGGTGAAATGAAAACTGGACTCTCTTGTCTTGTGTACCAAGCACTCACATTATGGAAACGATGGTAGTGGTAACGAGATTTTGGTATTGGTCCCTTTTAATTTATGATTTTGTCATTTATTTAGTCTTTCCAATTACGTCCAGGCTGTGAGTCCAGTCACACGGTCTGTATTTATTATATTTATGCTCAAACCCAACAGGCGATTATTACAGTTTATGCGAAAATGTAATTAATTATTGCCTGCAAGGAACTGAAACATTTATACGCATGAAGTAATTTGAGACGACAGAAATGCCCTAAATATCTATATATGAATCTACATTTTTGTGCGGCTATGTGGTCTAGTGGTATGACACTCGCTTTCGTATCGGAAGGTCCTGGGGTCGAGCCTCGCGCTCGGCGCATAGTCCTTGGAAAAGGCTCTTTACTCACATTCTCTCACCGTACTCAGGTGTAAAATGAGTACCTGGCCGTTAACAGCGTTGTCTTTGTCCGAAAAATTGTAATATCGCCTAACAGGCATCATGTCCCGTCCTACATGTTAAATGTTGCTGTTGACCAGGGACTCACATTGTAAAGCGCTTTGACCACATTTAGTGGATATTGCTCTATATAAAGCTCAATCTTTAAATATACAAATTTCATGATAATCCTGATGTTTGTGTCAACAATTGTATGCATACAAATACGGCGGTCCCTGTCCTTACGATTCGATATCCAGTCTTCAGATAATTATTAGATCTAAAAATATTCTTGAGCCGTATGGGATGTTTGCTTGTTTGTGAGTCATAACCACCTTCATTACATCTCTACCTCTAATCACAGTTTTTAAAAAATACAATAGAGTCTGAAATATTTTGCACCATAATACAATTCAATACAGCGCATAATTTATCTCGCTGTTTTCAAAATTTATGAAAAATGCTCATAGTGAAACGCATAGAGCATGGGAAGTTCGTGGAAATATGCGATATAAATGTTCGTAATTATTTTATTTTTTTTGTTGTTATTTATTTAATCTAGATCACCCACAATTTCGGCTAGCTCGCTGGCATGTATTGAAGACAGCTATGCTTTTGGTACATCTAAAGAAAAATAAATACATTTCTGTCTCGGGTACATCATCTTAGAGGGGGGGGGGGAGGGGGGGAATGAGTCTTTATATGAACTGTTTACCTAATTATGTTACAAGTTCTTTATAAAGCCTGTCATATTGATTAGTGGTACTTACAGCATTTTGAGATGTGGAACCAAGCGTGGTCTCGTCACTGGCCATTTATTCCGTTATTTTTCTTGTCAAAACTGTAGAAAAAATCATTTTTTACCACAAGAAGTAGTTAGTAACAGCGATGCGTCTCATTAAAGCTCAGCTCTCACAATAACCACTGTGCCATCTTCGGTTTTCAGACCAAAGTAAAATATCAAATCTTGCCAGGTCAACGTGGCTCAGTGGTACGGTCTTTGCTTCATACCCAAAAGGTACCGAATTCGGTAACCCGCCGCTGATCTGTGTGGCCTTGAGCAAGTCACCTCGCCATATCTCAAATTGCGGCGCTGCACTGCGGCTGCCGCCTGGATTATTCCAGTCTTCCTTTATCAGATGAATAAAGGGAATTTTATTTAATATTTATTTACTTATTTTAAAAATTCAATCTAAGGATTATGCGTAGCCTTCGTTAACTTATAAAAATAGCGTCACTTATTAGGCTTAAAAGAGAGTGAAAAGTGAGTTGTTTGTTGCAAGTAGGGCTCAAGGAAATATTTGATCCCAGTGGTTGAAATACTCGATACAACTCACTATTTACTAGTTTGATTGTCGGCACCTTGTATTGTGACGTAATATTTTTGGTGAGCGTTAGGCTATGAGTGTGAGTTTACAAAGGCTACGGGAATGTCAGTCGTTTCATTCCTACTGAATTATGAACCGAGTTGTCAGATAATTTTGTTGTTTTGGGTTTATTTTCTTATTGCCTCTGTATTTTGGTTACAAAAACCTTACCATAGTTATTACTGAATTCCGTGTAGGCGCAATTATATTTTGGTCGTCAACCCCAATTTTATTAAGCATCAGGTGTTAAGCACAATGTAAAGATAAATTTATTGTTACTTATATCTTGACATTTCAATAAAAAACTTTTTTATTTATGATTTTAGCCGAAAAGAGGTGAGAAAAAATAAATGAAAGGTTCAAAAACTAATATGGGCGCTTCCGGTTGGAAACCTTTATTCTGTGTTCATTAAAAATAGCCTTTTCTATTTTGCCGAGAACGTTTGTACTTCTAGTCGTGAAGATTTAGATTGTGTCGTTGACTTTGAAGTATTAAGACTTTTTTTTGACAATTGTGTGTTTTATATTTGAAATAGATCTATTATCTGGTTAAAAAATGAAAATAAGCGTTTTGTCGGTGCATGGCGATATGGCTCTCCTCCAAACCTCAAATATTTATTTCTGAACTTCGGTTTTGTATATTTACTCGTATGGGACGGGTTTTATTTTTTGTATAATATAGTATCTTTTCCCACCTTTCGTTTCATTTTTACTTTCCTTCTCTTACGTTTTCCAGTATTGTCTCATTACAACATTTTTAGGCATACTACTATAGCATTTTGAGGAGACACACTTTAAAAAAAAAAAAGGAATATACACATTCTTTCTCAAAACAGCTGTCTATAAGCCTTACTATATTTATGCTACTCTGTGTGAAACATAATAATAAACAAGCACAGATAAATTAAACAGACCTGCTAAAAAAATGTAAACTAAATAACATTTAACTTGATCATCCGTATTCTCATTCAAGTGCTGGACGTTGCTCGTCCTCGGGGTGGAGTCGAGCGTTCCGCTGAACCGAAAACTTGTTCACCCGGGACTTTTTGTAACCGATTCCATTCCAAGAGTGACAATTCTGACCCAAGCTCGTAAACAATCAATATTTTGAATGCGGGTAGTTGCTCACGCCCGATCGTTGTTTTATATTATATTCTACATATATATTGTATATTAATATAGAAATTAAATCGTATACTAACCATTTGGTATGTTATCATTAAGAGCGACTAGAGATGTAAAAGGTCAATAAATAATACTTAAGGTCGGGTCGGGTCGGGTCGGGTCGAGAATCGAGTTTTGAAACTTGTTTATTCTAACAGTCAGGAATACAATCCATTCGTAGTTCTGCCCAGCCCTACCGCCAGGTATTCTATTCTTTCCTTGTTGTTTATACGTCCTAGCCATTCACAAACAAAATTCTTCTTCTGGATGGAAGATACACCGACTTACCTGTGCGTTTCTACATTTTACAATGCATATTTACAAACCGTGTAAACGGAAAGCTCCGTTACTCGTAGATGCACACCTTTTATCCACAAGATGTGAGTAAAAGAACTGTGATTGAATTCGAAGAAACACGTTACCAGCTTTTTGTTTTGTTGTTTGTTTGTTTGTTTGTTTATGTGTTGTGTGTGTGTGTGTGTGTGTGTGTGTTTTTTCTTCCAATGTTAACCACGGTTCACATTAATTTGATGCAATGTTCAATGGGGTTTTATTTTCATGTTGTCTGAAATCGATTGGATGACGGAGGCCTAGTCCGTGTTGCGAAATATATTTCCGTCATCGGGACTTAAAAACAAAACAGTTTAAAAATTATATTTCCACTATTACCAATGATACCTCTTTAGCTTAATGGAAAGGCAGCCTTGCAATTAAGAATTTCGTGTTTTTTTATCTGTGTTTATTTGTTTATGTCTAATTTTCTTGTATGTCCCCTAAAATTAGAACTTCAAATAGGGTCGAATCTACATTGAATTGCACTTATAAGGCTATTCATTGTACATGGATCCATTTTAACTCTTTCCTTGCCGGCCAGTTTCAGAATTTCCCCCAAAACTTCACATCCACCCAACCCAAAAATAGATTTTTCTTAGTCAAACAGAAGATTAACAAGTACATTCTATGCATAATATTGTTCGGCAAAATGAGCTCTACAATGCAATGTCAAGTTTTTTAATGGCTTTCATAAACAAATTTTCTTCAAAGTTTATGAGAAACAAGAATAATCAGATGAGAAAGGTATTGGTTGCATCCTAACGAATGTGACGATTTTCATGTAGTTGGTATGTAGAGGGTTAATCAAGACCTCTTTTATAACGTACAGGAAGTTACTGGTTTTGTGTTTTCGATGTCGTTCATGTAAACAGGCTAAATGTAAAGCTTTTATTTAAAATAACCAATTAACGGTACTATTGAGTTCACGACAACTTCCCTTGTATCCGTTGAGTCGTTTATTGAGGTCGGCTTTCAACAAGCAGTCATCTACTAGGTATGAATGTACGCAGTTTTTCCATTGCCTACAGTATTGTGCCGTCACTCATAAGTTAGTATCTAGACCCAGTGATGGTCTTGTTTTCTGGTCCATTATATACGAGAGTCGTGGTTTGATTCCGTAGAAGGTTGGGATTACCTCGTCTATTACTTATTATTAATATTATCGTCAATTCGTGAGTTAGATTGTGGTAGAGGTTTGTGGATTTCCTCGTCCGTTACTAATTCATTATTGTTTATTGTGAGTTAGATTGTGGTAGATGTTTGTGGATTTCCTCGTCCGTTACTAATTCATTATTTATTGTTTATTGTGAGTTTAGATTGTGTGGTAGAGGTTTGTGAATTTCCTCGTCCGTTACTAATTCATTATTGTTTATTGTGAGTTAGATTGTGGTAGAGGTTTGTGGATTTCCTCGTCCGTTACTAATTCATTATTGTTTATTGTGAGTTAGATTGTGGTAGATGTTTGTGGATTTCCTCGTCCGTTACTAATTCATTATTGTTTATTGTGAGTTAGATTGTGGTAGAGGTTTGTGGATTTCCTCGTCCGTTACTAATTCATTATTGTTTATTGTGAGTTAGATTGTGGTAGATGTTTGCATATCTTCGTCTATTTCTAAGTACTTATTAATATGAATATTGTGGTAGAGGTTTGAATTCCCTCATCTGTTACTTTTTAATATTATCGCCAACTGTGAGTTAGATTTTGACAGAGATTTGGATTTCCTTGTCCGTTGCTTATTAATTATTGCCAACTGTGAGTTAGATTTTGACAGAGATTTGGATTTCCTTGTCCGTTGCTTATTAATTATTGTCAACTGTGAGTTAGATTGTGGTAAACATTTGGATTGCATCGTCTATTACTCATTATTATTACCCCCAACTGTGAGTTAGATTGTGATTCAGGTTTGACTTCCCTCATATTATTATATTACGTATTAATAGTATCGTCAATTGTGATATATATTTATATTGTGCTAGATGTTTTGATATCTTCGTCAATTACTTGGTACTTATTAATATTATTGTCAATTGTGACCCTTCGCCTCAAAACTGTATTAAGTCGGGATGGTTAAGATGTTGAAAATTGAATTTATAGCCATAAATATCAGACTTAAAGTTGGGTTTGTATGTTTTATTGATGAGAATGGATACCATATTTTAGATTGCTGATGCCAACCATTTATATTTTTGACTAGTTTTAACATTAAATTCACCTTTTAAGCATCTGGTTCGTTCCGACAGTATACCGTTTTGAGATGAAGGGTCACAATTGCGAGTTAGATTGTGGTAGACGTTTGGATTTCCTCATTTATTACTTATTGATGTTATTGTCACCTATAATATGTTCGATTGTTGTAGTTTTGTGGTCGTGTCGATTGGATATTTGATTAGAATTTTCTTTGTGATTATATTAAAATTAGATATGTGTTGTAATTTTGGGAAAGATTGTGTTTTGCTGATATGGATGTTAGAATCTTTAATTAGTGAATCGTGCTCCTTTGTTGATAATGTGTTATTATTCATTTATTTGTTTAATCCGGATTAAGGTTTCCACGGCTATAATGATTAGATGAATTCTTGACTTTTATGATTTAACATTCCAATTCTTTCTATCTCTCTCTCTCTCCCTGTCTCTCTCTTTCTCTCTCTTTTCTCTCTCTCTCCACCACATTTGTCTCTCTTTATTTTCTTTTCATTTTGTGATTTCACTCTTCTAATGTGGAATTGTTTTTGATAACACCATGACCATCACCACCACCACCGCCACCACCACCACCACCACCATCATCATCATCATCATCATCATCATCATCATCATCATCATCATCATCATCATCTCTTGGAATCTACATCTGTTTCTTATTTGAAGCAATTCTCCTTTGTCTTACCTTTCCTTGGGTGCTTTAATTGTAATTCTAGAACTTTTTACTTTCCCATTTTCTTCCTTTTTACTGGCGCTGATATGACCTTAATGTGTTGCAAGCGCCGTAAAACCCATAAAGACAAAAAACAAACATCATCCTCATCATCATCATCATCGTCGTCGTCGTCGTCATAGGCGGTTTTAGCTTAACCACCACCAACTTGTATAAAATCGGCATCATCGCCATATTTGTTGCTGTCATCCGAATCATTATACTCGTATCACGAATAAAATCGCCGTCGCGTTCGTGCCTTCTATTACATTTTTTCCCCGACAGAGACAAAGCTATCCATATGGCCAGGTACTCATTTTACACATGAGTACGGTGAGAGAATATGAGTAAAGAGCATTTTCCAAGGACTCAACTTTGCGCCGAACCCAGGACCTTCCGATCCGAAAGCGAGTGTCATACCACTAGATAGACGACATTAAAACTGGCACAGCTGTGTAAAAAACGTAGGAATTCCTTTTCCCATCCATTTTGAACATCGGGAACAAGTAATATTATTAGAATTAATTGGCCTTGAAAAATTCTATCTATATCAATGGTTACTTAGTCTCAGCAATGACCATTGAGTTTCGTAGGACACGCTTGGGAAGATAAAGAGAAATGAAGAAAGCGAAAGGCGATCCCAGCTCCAGATAAAAAAGGTCAAACCAATTATTGTTTGTACCGACCCTAGCAAAGCCATTTCCTGGCCTCCCAAAACTAATAGACGAGTCATAGTCCTATTTCAGAAAATGTGACCCACTGCATCTAAAAGGTATTATCTATGTTGAGTTGGTGAACAATTAAACGTATTGTAGTCAGAGTTGAAGCTTAAGTTATTTGTTGTTTTTTGTTTGTTTGTTTGTTTTTGTTTTTTTGTTTTTTTTGTATGTTTTTGTTTTTTTTTTAATTAGTCCTTCAGAGCCTTTGGGCTGGAGTTATTCCAGTTCTATAGCGTAAAGTTGACAATAGCTGTTTCTTGCTACCCTTTGGATATGAACGCTCGTATATCGCAAAGTACTTTCCGCCAGATCTAACAGACCCACTGGATCAGAAAAGATATCGACTGCACCCGCGATCGATCTCGGTTCCTTTGCCTGTGAAGCGAGTGTTCTATTAATTGAGCTTAGGTTAAGTTTGTTTATTTTATTGAAGCCACAAATTGTGTATTTATTTCACACAGATTAAATTTCTTAATAATATTTTGAATAAACTCCTTTCTTAACTCCCCCCCCCCCCCCCCCCACCACACACATATGTATTATATATGTTCAATGTAATATCATACATTATACATATGTTTAAAATTGGATTGCGTGGTACGTGAGTTTGTGTGTGTGTGTGTGTGTGTGTGTGTGTGTGTGTGTGAGAGAGAGATAGAGAGAGAGTAGAGAGAGAGAGAGATGAGAGAGAGAGAGAGATAGAGAAGAGAGATAGAGAGATAGAGAGAAGAGAGAGAGAGAGAGAGAGAGAGAGAGAGAGAGAGAGAGAAGAGAGATAAGGGGGTAGTGTGGAAAAATGATAGGGACTTATGTCTTGCACAAACTAATTATTATTATTATATCATCATCATCATCATCATCATCATATCATCATCATCATCATCATCATCATCATCATCATCATCATCATCATCATCATCATCATCATCATCATCATCATCATCATCATCATCATCATCGATGATTTTTTAATATTAATGTTTTCCCTTATAACATCAGATTCTAATCTCGATTACCACGCACGACTCCATTTCTCCCACTTGAACGCCCAATCGTTCAGCCAAATCTTTTTCGTTCAAATTTAGTCTAGACACACACAGAGAGAATAGTGTTACTCGTAAAAGAAGGCGTGATCTACCTGTTTATCTCATAGATCTAAAATAAATAATGACATTTATTAACCTATGAAACATCTTGATATTAGAATAATGACATTTTTAATATGGAAACGTTCCCGACACCTATAGAATATTAATTCAGCTATAGTCTCTTGTATGATTTAAGATGACTCTAATGTCAAAGGAACACCAAAGGCTAATATCTTTCTTAACTTGGAGATGGCAATTAAATAGATTATTCCCTATTTTATTGCTTTGAAATGGAAATGGTTAGAATAATAATAATAATAATAATAATAATAATAATAATAATAATAATAATAATAATAATAATAAATAATAATAATGATAATAATAATAAATAATAATAATAATAATATAATAATAATAATAATAATAATAATAATAATAATAATAATAATATAATAATAATAATAATAATAATAATAATAATAATAATAATAATAATACGTACATACTTAAAATTCACTTAAATTTATACATTCCCAAGGGGAAATTTGTCTTTTGGATCTATTCCAAGGGAAGATTGGAATGACCAGGTGTTAGCCGCAGTGCAGCGCCGCAAAGTGAGCTAGGGCCTCACAGCGTGGCGGGTAGTCGTCGAACATAAGGACCATAAGGCTGATCACATTGCCCCATAATGATAACAGGTTGTTATTTCGTAATGATTTGAGCGATATTGTGTTGTCAGTGAAAAAAACAATCTTACTTTTTTGTTCTGTAATTGTCAAACCACAGC
Source organism: Berghia stephanieae (assembly GCF_034508935.2). Taxonomy (NCBI): domain Eukaryota; kingdom Metazoa; phylum Mollusca; class Gastropoda; order Nudibranchia; family Aeolidiidae; genus Berghia; species Berghia stephanieae. The sequence goes on from NC_088362.1 coordinate 11,254,443, forward strand.
AAACTAGTTATTGTAGGCTGGGTTTTTTTTTTTGGTCTATAATTGTCCATTAAACTCACGTCAACAGCTTATTAGATTTAATAGTACTCTATAGCTTCATTATAGTATTATGTCTGGGGGAATTTTATGATAAGAATAGAATTTATCGACAAAATATAAAACCTGATTTAAGGTTACGAATTCTATTGAAGATGTAATTTCTTAAAGTGACAATATCTAATATATTATGACATTTATGGCCATTTATTTAACTTTGAAATCACATTAATTTTAGCACCTAGTCCATGCCGATATGATACTGGTTTTATGCGTTAAGCCAGGAATAGTATTGTTAAAAACGTTGCTGTATACAGTTAGCTCTCCCCTCCCCTCCCCCCTCCCTTCTCTCTCCTTCTTCCCCCCCCCCCCCTCTCTCTCTCTCTCTCTCTCTCTCTCTCTGTCTCTCTCTCTCTCTCTCTCTCTCTCTCTTCTCTCTCTCTCTCTCTCTCTCTCTCTCTCTCTCTAATCCATGCCTATCAAAACAGTTTGGGGCATCGGTTTGGGGGCCATCAGATGGAATCGCGTCGTGAGCAAATTGGAATTGGGAATTCCTGGTATGGCCGTGTCCGTGTCCGTGGCCGCCTGTGTTTGATAGCCCTTCACCATGTGACCAAGGGCCACCTGTCAGTTATTGTTAGTAGCGTCAGATTGACGCGTGAACGAATTCCTGGCAGTTTTTTTTGTACGGGCCCCATATCGCACGACCTGACACGGGGTCGTGATTTATCGTTATCGTCTTTAGTATTGGTCTATAATAATGTCATACGTAGAACTCACCTACAAACAGTTTGGTGATTATGATATCTAGACCAAAGTCCTGGGGGGATAGGAAAATACAATATTACCTACGCACGGTGCTAGTTGTGCCAAAAGGTCATTTTCGTGACTTTTGACACTAAAAGATATCAGTATTAAGATTTACCTCCCCCCCCCCCCCCCCCCCCCCCCCAAACACACACACTCCCTCAAACAAACAAAAAAGAACAACAAATATTGAAACTGTACCTCTGGGTTGAATTATGAAAATTATTTTGAGATCAAACGATTTGCTACCATTATTATAATATCAGTTCTAGCTTTTTAAAATGTCGAAAGCGAAAACGTGCGGACAAAGTCGATCGTTTTTCCACATGTTTAAAAAGTCTTTTAGAAGCTGTACATTTTGCTTTTGCTTTGGTGCTAGGCAGGCTGTCAAGTTTTGGATTATTTCCCATCATTGAATTATTTTTTTAATGATTAAAATATTTTTTTAATAACAGATTTTCAAAATTTTTTAATGTTGATATATATTTTGGGCCGAATGTCACGAAATTTACCCTAAGCCACAGCCTCATATATATTTCTTAGTGAATAAGAAAATTCTTTGATTTCTTAACTTACCAGTATAGATAGTATGCAGATGACGTCACTCAGGCCTTTGTTATTGTATTTGCCATCCGCGTTTGTGAGTTGTTCTCACTAAACTGTATTGACCAGACTATAAAAGTTCATGGTTACACAGAGTTTGTGTGTTGGTCCGTTCTACTTCCGGATGGCAATGTTGTGAACTCCTTGACCAAGCGCATTCTATCTATAGAAAATAAACTCTACAACCAGTGCAGATGATAAAACAAAATAAAGAACGAACAAACAAACCAATAAATAACTCAGTCCAAGTACTTTCTGATTTCAAAAGAACTCGACTAGAATTAATTTAGTAAAAACAATGTATAGATAGTA
>NC_088362.1:11266200-11284103 GCF_034508935.2 Berghia stephanieae
ATAGGTATGAAGCTTAAAGTTTATTCTTGTCTCTTGGGTAATAAAAGTATTTTTATTTCTTTTGTCTGTGAAAGTCTGACAATCTATAATTGACTAAAGGAGCACGAAACGTTAAGTTAACATTTAAATATATATGACCCACCGTGTCAAAGCGGTATTATGTCAGGACGGACTAGATGATGGAAATTGAATTTATAGCTACAAATATGAAACTTGGGTTTAATTTATGCTCGCCATGATGGAAAATAGAAATACAAGCCAATCACTTAAAATCGACGTTCTGGCTCAAAAAAAAAAAAAAAAGAACAAAAAAACAACAGAAATTGAACATTGAGAATGCAGATTACGTTTTATAAGTACAAAGTTGACATGATTGCTTGGATCAATGTTATTCGTATAAAAGTTCATAGGTACATTATACGAGTATTTGTTATGACATTATTTAACAGGTTTACTCATCGCGCCTTAGTTTTCTTATGATAATTCACACTGTTGCTGTTATGACTAAGTAATGCGATTATATAGAAGTAATGAACAGACCAAAAGAAAAAAAAATATCAAAAATAAATATTAAAAAAATAAAAAATTCAACTGTTTATACCCGGTCATAGAATAACTCTTATTATAGTAAGTAAGGTATGAATACTTTTTATAATGCTATAAAAAAAACACCCAAAGGTTAAGGTATTGATTATTTGTGACTGCCAATGTGTTACCACATATCGATTGAAGATTATACTCATGCATCTTATTTCACATATTAGGATTAGATAGTTTTACCGTACGGAGTCTAAATGTGACCCTTCGCCTCAAAAGGTATTAAGACGTGTTGGTTAAGATGTTGAAAATTGTATTTATAGCCAGCAATATCAGACCTGTGTTGAGTTTATACTATTTATTGAGGAGAATGGATATCATTTTTTAGCGTGCTAATGCCAACAATTTATATTTTTGACCAGGTTAACATTTAATTCGGCTTTTAAGCATATGGTTCGTTCCGATATAATACCGTTTTGAGAGGATGGGGCACAAATACCATGTAAATAAATATATATACAACAGCCATATTGCTCTATATATCTTCCCGTCTGTCAGGGTTTTCCCATTTCGATTTTTTTCGTTACGGGTGGTGGATTCCAGAATAAAAGGTTTTGTTATTTGCGTGTGTGTGTTTGTATGTTTGTTTTCTTTTTTCATTAAATTTTAAGGCAGGAATGCCCGTGATTTGATCCAATTGTTTTGTAAAATGTTTCAGCTAAACCATTTTGCCCTCCAGTAATTTAGTTTATATTCTCACGCTTTATCTAAAACTAGAATCGATATTTTCTTGTGTAATTACATTTTAATATTTAGATATTTGAATTGCTCCAATTAAAACGATTGCTTTCGATTTCCATTGATCGTAGCATTGTCACTCTAACAGCGATTTATATGCTATTTGTTTAAAACTAATCGAACATTTAGATTTTAGGTTTAGATTCACTGTATGCAATTTGTTATTATAGCTTAAATTCTCACTGGCGTAATATGTACATGTTGTGTAACATAACCTGTATGCTGTCTTCGTTACTCTTCATATTTCCTTTTATTACGAAATATATCTGAATTTTTCGCGTGTTTTGGAAATTGTTTTAGAACCTGGTTAGTCTATTTCGTCGCAATTAGTTTTTAAGATTCGTTCGAATAATTCTTCTTTGAGTGTGAAATGATTTTTATCGACTAGTGATTTTTCTATTTATGGATAGATCAGATATGATGTGATTCATACTGTGTTTGGAACAGCCATGGTATTTTATTGGTGATAAATTACGACACAGCTGGTAATATATGTGTGTTAAAGGCTACATGAAATAACAGCGAAACATTGTGTTAGAATATAGTAAAGACTAAACGGTTATGGGTGATATTCTTGGTTGGATTACTTACATATATTTTTTGTGATTATCTTGAGCTGAATTGTTAGATTTGTCGGAAAGTACTTGGTGATAGACTAGCTCCTATCCAAAGGATAGCAAACAATTGTTATTGCCCGTTTCACGCTATAGAAACCGGGATAGACTCCCGCTCCGTTGACCGAAATGCTCTGAAGGACTACTAAGAAGAAGAAGAAGAATCTCTTGAGAGCAGAATATGTAATGTCACAATGAAGTTGGTCATTTTACCAATGCGATTATGTTCAACGTAAACCAATGTATTATAATCATCCCACGACACTCTCATCTTTGTTACACACGACATCTTAACTTTGGCAGCAGCTGTTATCATCGATATAATTATCAATCCCGTCGTCGTCACCACCGTCACCGTCGTCATATTGTAGTGACAGAGTGGAAGACGACCAGCGGTCAGATACTACTGCCACCACGGGTACCGGATCTTGCGAGCTGCTGGCGATGGGCACGGGGGACAGTCGGTGGAAGATTCTACATCAACGACTGCATCGGCTGCAACAACAGCTTCAGCAGCGAGTGAAAGAAAGCCAGCAGCCTCTCCAACTACAACGTCGTGAGAACAGACCACCCGTGGGCCTTGACGCCGGTCTGCAGCACAATGAGGGGTTGTTGGGAGGAAGATCCTGGCAGGAACGACGAAAAGACCATCAATATCAACATCAGCATCATCAACAACAAGAACAAAAACAACAACCACCCGTGGGCCTTGACGCCGGTCTCCAGCACAATGAGGGGTTGTTGGGAAGATCCTGGCAGGAACGACGGAAAGAACATCAAAATCAGCATCATCATCACCATCAACAACAACAACGGCATAAACACAAACAACAACAGCAACAGCAACAACAACAACAACAGCAACAACAACAACAGCAACAACAACAACAGATACAACAACAACAACAGCAACAACAACAACAGCAACAACAACAACAACAGCAACAACAACAAAAACAGCAACAACAACAAAAAACAACAACAAAAACAACAACAACAGCAACAACAACAACAACAGCAACAACAACAAAAACAGCAACAACAACAACAGCAACAACAACAACAGCAACAACAACAAAAACAACAACAACAACAACAGCAACAAAAACAAAAACAACAACAGCAGCAGCAGCAGCAGATGCGGAAGCAAGAAAACCTGTCGATTCGAAATCTTGATGTACTTACTGAAAAAGCAACAACGGCAGTTAGTCCAGAAAATCAAAACAATAATTCACAAAGACGTGATCTTGATGAACTTAGCCAAGAGCACACAAAAAATGACATTGAGAATCTTAAGTCGACTTCTCAACAGATTAAAGTGCAAAAACACAACAACAATGAGCGGCAACAACAAATAGTACATGATAAAAATACTAGAGGCCTCGAAACACCAACAGTGGAAAAGAAATGGTGTGAATCACAGACTGGTCACACCAACCACAAACTCCCAAAAGTGTCTAGATCTTCATACCTCAATAGAGAGGATCGTGAGTTTGAACGAAGGCACCAACGGAAATTAAATCCCAAATACTCTCCTTCTCGTCCTCCCACATCAACTACCAGCACTCTTCTGCCTTACAGGCAAGCCGGGTCTTGCGCAGGATCTCAAACAAGGCGCAATGTTCCATTCCCAACATCAGCTGCTATCACTGGCTCATCATCCGTTCCATCCAGACTTCCGGGTCCCCAGGAGTTGTCTCCTCCTATGATAGAAATCACCTATAGCTTGAAATCAATATTGGGCAAATTCGAACAAGTGAGTGTAGCATTTGCATGCGAAAGGTTACTTAATCAGTATTAATATCTCCAACACAATTATACTCCACATTTTACGTTAACCTTATTACCACTCATAGGAAAATCGTCACATTCGTTACGATGCAGCCAACATTTTTCTCATTATGATTTCTTTACAATATCTGAACAAAAATGTTTATTATAGTTAAAAGTATATTACTCGTAACACTGTGTTGGAGAGCTTTTTTAGCAGAAAAAATATGTATAGCAAGAACTAGATAACAGCTTTTGTGTTTGAGTGAAATAAATCTTATTTTTGTATAGGTTGGGTGTGACATTTTGGGGACAAAATGGCCGGAAAGGAGAGAGTTAAAACCAAATCAGTGAGTTTTTTTTTTTTCGATGGTACTATATCCACCCACTGGTCCCTATAACATGTTATGGCTAGAATATGCAATCCTATCAAATGCTTACCAGTTGTGGGTGGCTTAGCAATAAACAAACAAAAAATGTAATTATATACGTAACGATGTGGAACGTTTACTGATTGACCGTATCCGAGAGTGAATTCGATGAGATCATATCACTTCCCTGGGGTCCCGATAACTCAGTTGGTAGAGCATTCGCTTTAAACGCGAAGGGACCGAGATCGATCCTGGGCGCAGTCGAGATTTGTTTTTTGTTTTTTTTCTGATCCCCCCTGTCTATCCAGCAGTGAATGGGTAGCGGGTCTGTTAGATCTGGCGGAAAAATTCTTTGCGATAAACAAACGTCCTCCTGTCAAAAGGATAGCAAGCAATATTTTGCTTTTGTCCGTTTCACGCAATAGAAACCATTGCCATCCCGAAGTATAACGGACCAACACGCAAATCCGTGTGTTAGTGCCGCGCTGAGGACCGGACCGAGGACCGGTCCCACGGTCTTTTAGCTGTGAACCGTGGTCCAGTCCCAAAGAGGAAGACCGCCGGCGGTCCTCACTTCTTATCACCTTTCAAGTGTGTATCCATGAACGTTTATAGTCAGGTTAATGCAGTTTAGTGAGCATTACTTATAAACGCGGATGGCAAAAAACAATAACAAAGACCCGAATGACGTCAACTTAGAAATATCTATACGTTTGATCGTGTCTTGTCTGCCAGATGGAAATATTAATTGGCATTGTATTATTCTCTTTTTTTTTTTTAATGCGTTGCTCAACACAACAAACCGGACATCTTCAAGTATAGATAGAACGAAGATGACGTCACTCAGGTCTTTGTTATTGTTGTGTTTGGGGGTTTTTTTTTGCCATCCGCGTTTATGAGGAATTCTCACTAAACTATTAACCTGGCTATAAACGATAATGGTTACACAACGTTTTGTGTGTTGGTCCGTTATACTTCCGGATGGCAATGTTGCGAACTCCTTAGTCAAGCGCACACTATCTATATCTAGTAGTGTTAGGAGCCAAGAGCTCTTTGTCAACAACTATCGGGGTACTCATTGTAGCCACATAGTATTACTAAAAGTAGCTAAGCCGAAAATGGAGAAGTCGATTGCTATTTTTTTTATTATTAACCCTCTCCTTACCAACTATAGGAAAATCGTCACATTCCTTACGATACAACCTACATTTATCTTATTCAAATTTCTTTTGAACATCATAAAATTTTTTAAAAATGAACAGTGTGTTGTAGAGCATGTTTTGCTAAAGAAATTATACATCAGAAGAATTTTACTGCTATTGTGTTTGAGTTATAAAAATATATTTTTATGTTAGTTGGGTGTGAAATTTAGGGGGAAATCCTGAAAATGGCTGGTAAGGAGAGGGTTAATGGCGTTTTGCCTCGTAGCTCACCCGGTAAGGCGTTCGATTCGATCTTCACGGAATGGCGGTGACAGCTGTAATCCCAGTAGGCCCGGTTTGTTTTCCGGGCCTTGCGTCCAATCAGTGTTGAGTTTTAATATTAACGTGAACGAGTATGGTTTGAATTTCCAGTAGTAGATACTCTTAAAATATCTCTCTCTCTCTCTCTCTCTCTCTCTCTCTCTCTCTCTCTCTCTCTCTCTCACTCTCACTCTCACTCTCTCTCTCTCTCTCTGTATGTGTGTGTGTGTGTGTGTGTGTGTGTGTTAAAGTTCCATTAGGCTCATTTTGCTTCAAAAAGCTTCATATATTTCTCCCACAGGTAACTTCCAAATTTCATGTTCATGTAGTGTAACTCTATCTTTGTTGTCACCGCCACCTTTAGAATTTCGTCAATGCCGAAAGTCAGGCACTCATTCACACTGAGTTGGTTTGGAAAAATGTAATAATTCAGTTTTAAAAAATAATTTAAAAATTGAGCTTTATATAGCGCAATATCCACTAAATGTGCTAAAAAGCGCTTTACAAGGGCTCCCTGACCAACAGCAACATTTAACATTTAGGACGGGACATGACGCCTGTTAGGCGATATTACAATTTTTCGGACAAAGACAACGCTGTTCACGACCAGGTACTCATTTTACACCTGAGTACGGTGAGAGAATGTGAGTAAAGAGCATTTTCCAAGGACTCAACTATGCGCCGAGCGCGAGGCTCGAACCTAGGACATTCCGATCCGAAAGCGAGTGTCATACCACTAGACCACATAGCCGCACTGCTGATCAAGGACTTGGCTCCAGCGCCAGAGTTTTTTGCGACCAGTGTCAGCTATCTGCTCATTGTTAAACATCGCTCGAGTTTGTTTATAGATAGTATGCACTTGGCTAAGAAGTTCATAACATTGCCATCCGGAAGTTTAACGGACCAACACACAAAACTATGTGTAATCATGAACTTATATAGTCTGGTTAATACCGTTTCATGAGTATTAACCATAATCGTGGATGGCAAAAAAAAAAAAAGAAAAACAATAACAAAGACCAGAGTGACGTCAACTTCATTCTATCTATAAGAAGGTCCAAGAAACAAGCCATTTTTCGCGGTTCAAATGATGATAATAATTTCTCATTGTGATAGCCAGTTTGTTCTTGTTGCTATGGGTATAATATTGTTATGTTGTTGGTGCTGCCGCCACTACTGCCATTGTTGCTGCGATTGCTATTGTTATTGTTGTAGTTGTCCCCCTTTACCCAATTCCGTGAATCACGTACGGCGGCTACCAACCACGAAGTCTGCTAAAAATCACGTTGAGTTTATTATTAGACGTCTCGACGAGTCTTTATCATAAACAAGCCCTATTTACCGATTTATTGCGTGATATCACGTGGTTATGACGTCACAGATCGTGACTACCGGTTGTAAAGAACGGTCTCTTGTATCCAATTCTATCCTTTATAATGAGATGGAAATTGGCCTGCCCGGGTCTTGTTATACCTAGTGTTGAACTGGTTGTGGAGCGAGTTTGTCCCCGTGGCATATTATATTTTCCTATTTCCGAGTAGTTGATGAAATATTTTCCGTAGTTTGTATATTTATTATTTTTTTTGCCCGATGTTATTATAAACCTAATGATATTATAAATTAACATGTCTGTTGTACTGCCCTATTCTGGCAAAAGACATTTATGATTACACTATGACTACAAAAAATTCAGGCGCTAAGTTTAAATACTGATCAGTTTAAATGACCCTCGTCCTATCAAAATGTCTAACACCCGAGACTTCTTTAAAGTCTCTTTTCGATGTATTTAGAGTAATTTTGATCGATTGATATTTGAAGTTAACGTTTTATGACCGAATTGTGGGAAAAAAAGTGCGTTTCATACTTTGGCCCTATAAGTTTGTTTCCATGGATCTTGTATTCCTCTAATGAGTGTGCTAAACATCACGTTTGGCTAATATACGTTTCTTTCATCTATTTGCATTTATGATACGGGTTATTTTTATCGTGCCGAATAACACAACGAGCTTGCGGGTTGGAATAATTTCTAAATTAACACCAGACAATATGAGGGTTTTTTCGTTTGTTTAAAAAAACTTTTGAGTTTTTTTGTTTTGTACGCTTTGTGTTGTGTGTGTGTGTGTGTTTATTTTTTTCGTTTTTTTTTTTTTTTTTTTTTTTTTTTTTTTTTTTTTTTTTTTTTTTTTTTTTTTTTTTTTTTTTTTTTTGGGGGGGGGTGGGGAGTTAGAAGGTGTACGCTGATACTGCGGACGCGGACGAAAAAGGAAAGTTGGGAGAGACAAACAAGAAATACGGTGGAAGAGGAGGAGGAAGAAGAGCTTAAAACAACCCCAAAAAGTTATGTAGGTTAATAGTGGCACCAGATTCAATTTGGGAGAAGGGGAGTGGGTGGGGGAAAAGGGGGATAACCATGCGACAATTTTCAGGGGGAATTTTCTGGTCTTCGGTAGCAAACTAATGTCGAATGGCTAGATGACGATAAATAAAATTGATGACTCGACTCGTAATTCCAAACGATGCTGACTTGGCTGGGGGCCGACTGTCTCGTCTCATCTTGCCCAGTGTGGCGATCCAAAATAGGTTTAATCCATTCTACGAATCTAGGCCAATGAGTTCATGCCAAAGTCTTGACTTGTCATTGTGTCACCGACTGAGTCAACACGAATATAAGTCATTCAAATATTATATGTGACCCGTTTTCTCAAATCAGTATTTAGACACTTTGCGTTGGCCCTCACAACGGGCTCAGACCGTAGCCATCGTTATGTTATAGATAGCATGCGCTTGGCTAAGCAGCTCATAACATTGCCATCCGGAAGTATAACGGACCAACACACAAAACTGTGTGTATCCATGAACATTTATAGTCGAGTTAATACAGTTCAGTGAGCATTATTCATAAACGCGGATGGCAAAAAACAATAACAAAGGCTCGATTGACGTCAACAACTTCATTCTATCTGTAGCCTGACACTGAAATCCAAAAGGACTGGCAGTTTGACGTCATTATTTGGTTTTTGCACCGTCTAGTGAGTTGTCGTTAGTAGAGCTCATGGAAACAAGTTATTTCATTGGTTGAACTATTGAATACAACTCACGATTTGTTTTCTTTTGTGGCAAAAGACTTGCATTTTGACGTCATTTTTTGGTCAGTGTCAGGCCATAACGCTCAGACGGTCCAGAAGACTGTAGGCTTGCTCAGCCCATCGGTTTACCGGTGAATTTATCGCTGGGTCCCTGCCATGATCTGAACCTGATGCTAAAAATGAACGTGTTATATATATCTTTCAATTAATACTTTTTTTTTTAATTTTAGAACTGAAAGTTTTGTAATTAATGAGAATCTTACTTTTTTTAAAACGTATTATCAGTACTTTCAACAAATCTAACAGGCCCAGCTACCCAATCACTGCTGGGTTGGCAGCAGGGGATTTGGGAAAAATAATCGGAATAATATGGAATCGATCGCGGTCCTTTTTTGCCGCTGGAGCGATGAGTTGAGTGCTTTACCAATTGAGCTACCCCTCCCTCCCAGCCCCTCCCCTCCCCCCCCCCCCCCCCCTTCCCCATGTCGCGTGAAGTCAACATAAAATGATATGAAATTTAAGTCTGAATTGAATTATCGACGGTCGTCGTCGATCCGGCTCAGTTTTTAATCAAGAGGGCCGAAGGGAGTGGATGGAAGCCTTTGAATAAGTGTAGGATGGAAAAGTTGACATCATGACAGATTAACTAGTTAAATGCCATCCTCGTGGAAATATGTGACCCATCGTCCCAAAACGGTATTATGTCTGAACGAACCATATACTTAAAAGTCGGATTTAATGTTAAACTGATCAAAAATATAAGCTGTTGGCATTAGCACCCTAAAATATGGTATCCATTCTCCTCAATAAAACATACAAACTCAACTAAAGTCTGATATTTCTGGCTATAAATTAAATTTTCAACATCTTAACCAACCCGACTTAATACCGTTTTTGAGGCGAAGGGTCACATATTCGTATTAAAATATTTTGGCCAGAAAATTCGTCGTCCTTCGAATTGAATATAGATCGAGATCGATTTTAAAAAACCTTCATCGTGTCCTTACAAAAAAAAACCTCTTAAGTCTGTGACTTTATTATTAAGGAAGACTTCGCGAAGTCTCAGGTTCGAGAGTTGCTTTTTTAATTTATTTTTTTATTTGCCTAGATGAGGGTCATTTAAATAGATCGATATTTATTTGAAGGACCGAATTTACTAGCCAATTTTTTTTTTTTTTTTTTTTTTTTTTTTTTTTTTTTAAATACGTGTTTTTCCACATAGCGGTAGTTTCAGTTATCTGGTTAAAATTGTTGAGTGATGAGGGAGATGGAGTGGATGGCCGATGGGGATTGAATGAAATGATAGATCGATTCATCGAGAAATAGGCTTGGGAGATGAAGAAAGGGTACCGTGTTCGATATTTAAAGACTCAGGGAAACTTACGTTATTACGTGAATAAAAACCACACAGAAATACAGAGAAATGAATTGTCCTTATATTATCTGTACTAGATCTACAACTTTGCAATGGGGGCATAGCAAAATAGATTGATTGTATTATGATTGATTAAGATGAATCTATCTATCTATCTATCTATCGATACCTATCTATTTGTCTATCTATCTATCTATCTATCTATCTATCTATCTATCTATCTATCTATCTATCTATCTATCTATCTATCTATCTATCTATCTATCTATCGATACCTATCTATTTGTCTATCTATCTCTTTGTCTGTTTGTCTATCCATCCATTAATGCATCCGCCCATCTATCTATCTGTCTGTCTATCTATCTATCTATCTATCTATCTATCTATCTATCTATCTATCTATCTATCTATCTATCTATCTATCTATCCATCCATCTATCTACCTTCTATCTATATATTATCTATCTATATATTATCTATCTATCTATCTATCTATCTATCTATCTATCTATCTATCTATCTATCTATCTATCTATCTATCTGCCTATCTATCTATCTATCTATCTATCTATCTATCTATCTATATATATATATATATATATATATATATATATATATATATATATATATATCTAACTATCTATCTATCCATCCATCTACCTATCTATCTATCTATCTATCTATCTATCTATCTATCTATCTATCTATATATCTAACTATCTATCTATTCATCCATCTATCTATCTATATATCTATCTATCTATCTATCTATCTATCTATCTATCTATCTATCTATCTATCTATCTATCTATCTATCTTTCTATCTATTTTTCAAGGATTGTAAGAGAGACGGACGCCTTTAAGTAAGTGTTTAGGGTGGGAAAGCTGATTTGATGAATTAAAATTGAGATTGATGGAGATGGAGTGGGTGGCGATTGAATAAGTATTGATCGATCCAATGATAAAATAGCTGTATAAAAGTTCAATATAAAAAAAATACATATGAATATATGAATAAATAAATACGAAGACAATATTGTTTACGCCTTTTAATAGCGTAAACCGTTCGTATAATATTATAGTCATAGGTGTACACCTGCAGTGGAGGCGGATAACAAATGTTGAGTCTATTATGATTAGTTCATATACCTATTGGTTTTATTTGAATTAGCATATCACTAAAATGTATATCTATTTCTCTACCCACCTCTCTATCTATCTATCTATCTATCTATCTATCTATCTGTCTATCTATCTATGTATCTATCTATCTCTCTATTCTATCTATCTATCTATTCTATCTATCTATCTATCTATCTATCTATCTATCTATCTATCTATCCCTCCATCTTATATCTATCTATCTATCTATCTATCTATCTCCTCTCCCCCCCCCCCCCCCCTCCCCCACACACACATTCGTACGCACTGTCATTGACAGAAAACCCGTTTCACTTGAAGTAGCTCATAATACCATAGATACCAAGTGTGGATGACATAAAAGACAGATAGATAGAGAGATAGATAGATAGATAGATAGAGAGAGAGAGAGAGAGAGAGAGAGAGAGAGTACTGTTCGTCTCGTAACACCCTCTTTTCCAATACACAATAATATACAATGCTTTTGTTATTACCATCACAGCCAGATGACAGAGATCGATATTCATGTAACACCAGCCGCTGGGGTGGGGGGGGGGGGGGGGGGCATAAAACGTCAGAATATATCGTGCTGACTGTCTTCTGTGTTCCTCTGATACTGATTGTCACGCTACTCAGAGTTGGTATACAAATTTTATAAAATCAACAGTTGCAACACCTTAACTCAGTCAGGTGTAAAATGAGTACGTGACTGTTAACAGCGTTGTCTTTGTCCGAAAAATTGTAATATCGCGTGACAGGCGTCATGTCCCGTCCTGCATGTTAAATGTTGCTGTTGACGACCAGGGACCCCTTGTAAAGCGCTTTGAGCACATTTAGTGGAGATTGCGCTATATAAAGCTAATTTTTTTTTTTTAACAAGCGCCATTCTCATCATCTCTCATTCGTCTTTCGTGTTTCATTAATCGTGTTTTGTTGATCAAGGGGAAACTCGAAACGTCCACATTATTTCTCTTTGTTAAATTAAATTGATGCTTCCAGCCCTCTGATACAGATTGTCACGCTACTAAATTGCTATACAAAACAATTTTTTAAAAATCAACAGTTGCAACACCTTAACTAACAGCGCCATTCTCACGTCTGAATCTCTCATTCGTCTTTCGTGTTTCATTAACCGTTTTTTTTTTTTGTTGATCAAGGGGAAACTCGAAACGTCTACATTATCTGTTTTCATCGATTAAATTGATGCTTCCAGTCCAGTTCATTGGTATTTTATTTCGTCAACACGTCATTATACTTTCTACAATGACTGGCCAATTACACTGTAAGATACCAACGGTTGCAATGGTTTAGCATAGTCAAGGTTGTAACTTACTACAATGATGATATGGGACAGCGTGGATCAGCGGTACGGTCTATCTTCGTACCCAAAAAGTACCGAGTTCGATCACCCGCCGCGCTCACTTTGTGGCGCTGCTCTGCGGCTAGCGCCTGGGTTATTCTAGTTTTCCCTTGGAATAGACCCTTAAGACAAATTTCCCCATGGGGATGAATAAAGGGAATTTTATTTATTTTTTATTATTTAATAATATGAGACTACGACGACGACCACGATGATGATGATAATAATGATGATGATAATGATGGCGATGATGAGGCTGTAGACTACAATGACAATGATGATGATTAAGCCGATAATTTTACCTATATTAATAAAAATCCAATAACACTAAAAGTAAATTTGCTTACAAATCATGAACAACAAAAAATACAATTTCAGGTTGCTTAAAAATACATATATAAATAGGGAAGAAAATAAGAGAGAGAGAGAGAGAAAGAGAGAGAGAGAGAGAGAGAGAGAGAGTGAGAGAGAGAGAGAATGAATGAAACATATGAGTACCAGCAAAAAACAGCAACAACATCAGCAACAACAAAAAACAAAAACAACCGAAAATTAATGGGGAAAAATAGAGAAAAAAAAGAACATTAAGAAAACAAATTAACGCAAATAAACCAACAAATTTATGACAACAGTAACAACGGCAATCGATATAATAACTCAATACACAATCTTGATTGATCGATATTAAATAATCTGTATTAAAAAATAAGAAGAGTTAAACCTTATAATAAAGTGATTTCCCGCCAGCTGTCACAATATTGTGTCCAAATCTTCTCAGATACTATAACTCCCATGACGAGAGAATTTCATTCCGATTTCACCCCAAATCTTTCTGCCCTGCCTATGCCGTATTGGAATTCTACTATAAAATCGTCTTTGCTCCAAGGCTCCATTTCTGAGACAGGATTATTCGTTTTCTTTCTTTTTTGTTTTTCCCGATATTCTTGAGTATTCAGCCTTTCTCTTTGTAATATTATTGTTTGTCTGTTTGCTTGTTTGTTTGTTATTTTTGTTTTGTTTGTTTTGTTTGTTTTTTTTTTGTTTGGGGGGGGGGGGTAGTTGTCGTTTATGTTGGTGTTTTTTTAATGAAAAAAGGGAGGGGGGGGGGGTAGAATAGGCTCCACCGTTTTCTTCTTCTTCTTCTTCTTTTTCTTCTTCTTCTTCTTCTTCTTCTTCTTCTTCTTCTTCTTCTTCTTCTTCTTCTTCTTCTTCTTCTTCTTCTTCTTCTTCTTCTTCTTCTTCTTCTTCTTCTTCTTCTTCTTCGTCTTCACCTATTACTCCTCCTCTTTTTCTCCACCTCCTACTCATATTCTTCTTCTTCCTCCTCCTGCTACTGTTCCTCCTCCGCCCATGCATTAAGAAAAAAAAATCCCTGTTGACATTTTGTGAAATCATTTTAATTTTGTTTTAATCATCCGATTATTTTAGCTAACTAGTTTAGAATCTGTTCCATGTGTGAGTTTGGGAAACAAATGTGACCCATCGTCTCAAAACGGTATTATGTCAGAATGAACCAGACGTTAAAAAGTCAAAATAAAATTAAACCGGTCAAAAAATGTGAATTTTTGCTCTTCAGCACTCTTAAGTATGGTATTCATCTCCTCTATAAAACATACAAATTCAACTCAAGTCTGAACTTTCTGGTTATGAATTCAATTGTTAGCATCTTAAATCACCTTGACTTAATACCGTTTTGAGGTGAGAGGTCACAAATGTAGTCGCCGTATGGATGAGGCAGCATGGCACCAGCCATCGTTGACACAATGGGGTTAATCTAAATTAATTTTCCCTGTGCTGCAAGATTCTGTCCAGGGCTGTCAGATGGCCAGAGTGAGTGCCCCATAGCCATTTTCGACTTCAAAAGTGGCCAAAATAGAACCTTACGCAGCCAAACCTCATCGGTTTTGATATACAAATAACAATGATTAAACTAGTTCTTGTGACTTTTTTTGTTTTTTTTTTAAACTTCCTTTGTAAATTCAGAAGAAAAAACACGGAAACAGAATTCTCTGTGTGGCCCATTTTGGCCACATACGTAGCCATCTGGCAGTCCTGGCTCTGTTTCCCCCGGGCAAAAATGTTAACGTTCGTTCAATAAAGTAAATGGCCACCTTTTTCCTGAAATCTGGAGAATGCTGTTGGTCGTGTCGGCTAGTTTTGTTCTCTAGGATTTGAAGGTTTGTTTACAGGCCCTGTAAACAGGAGACTTTTTTGTTTGTTTGATTGTTAATGATAGAAAGGTCCAATCATTGAACAAGAAACATATCCTTTTACAAGGTGGTGGTGATGATGATGATGATGATGATGATGATGATGGTGCTAATGATAATAAGATGATGATGATGATGATGATGATGATGATGATGATGATGATGATGATGGCGACGATGATGATAAGATTATTTTTTTCTGACCCCCCTGTCCACCCAGCAGTGAATGGGTAGCTGAGTCTGTTAGAGTTAGAGTTGGCGGAAAGTATTTTTCGATAGAATAGCGTCCTATCCAAAGGATAGCAAGCAATTGCTATTGTCCGTTTCACGCTATAGAAACCGGGATAAACTTCGGATCCACGGGCCAAATGGCTCTGAAGGACTACTTTTTCCCCCCCAGAGTAGATACATCATTTAACTGGTTAATGACAATTGTAATCATTTTCACCGGCTTCAAACTCGTCACTTTTCAATGACGATCGAGGGACCCTGTAGCCTAGTTTACATCACATACAGGGCAATTATTGGCTAACCCATCCGATTGATTTCTCTGTGATCTTACACCCGCTGGCTTTATTATATCCCCCCCCCCCCCCCCCCCACCCCCTCCCCACCCCCCTCCCCATTTGTATTGCTATGTTCATCAATCGTGACCCACTTTGTAAAGTGTACTCCCTGTGGATCTAATTATATTCTGTTGTTTGTAGAATCATTTTTCTATGGAATTGTTTGTTGGGTTGGGTTTTTTGTGTATTTCATCGCCATTCCTTCCTCCTCCCCCCCCCCCCCCCCCCCCCCCCACCACCTCGTATTAATGATAAAATTGTGCATATTTGTGATTGATTGATTTGTTGTTGTTTTTTACTTGTCTCTCTTTTTTTCTAATTATTAATCGTTTAATATTTGCATAGCAACTTTCACAACATAATAAAGCACGTATCAAAATCATTTTTACAACTTAAGGTATAAAAACAAAAATCTCAAAGGGTGTGAATCGACGTGTACCGTCATATATGCAGGTCTGACATCGGAACATCAATTATTTATTCGCCTAGATTAACATTGTTGTAATGGACAAGATTTTGCGTCACTTTTCGAGAATTTTTAATGAAGTGGGTTATCAGACCTGCAAAGAAGTGGCAACGAGATGTGGATGAAATAGTGCCCGACACCCTTTTCAGATTTTTTTTTTATCTTACACCACTATCCTCTTTCAAATTTCCAACCGTTCGTCTCAAATAGGTATTATGTCGGTGGGGGGGGGGGGGGGGGGTGAGAATCAGCTGAAGAGTAAATTTAAAGTTAACATAAATGACAATAACTGTGATTTTATCTTTTTTTGTCACTTTCAAACTAATGTTTATTTTTCCCAATAAAACAAATAAACCAATCCCCACTTTCATATATTTTACTTTAAGCTTAATTTTAGCTTCTAATAGTAACTCCAATATAATACTTCTCTGATACGATGAGTTACATTTACGAATACAAATAAGAGCGTCGAGTTTGATAAAGCAAATTAAAAAAGAAAAATCTAGTATTAATTGCGTCACTTTTCGAGATTTTCATTACAACAATGAGCCTGTAATGAAGTGGGTTCGGTTATCAGACCTGCAAATAAGTGCAACGAGCTGTGGATGAAATAATAGTGCCCGACATTCTGTTTGATTTCAATCACATTGTGGGGGGGGGGGGGGGGGAATATGGTCAGATACGTAGAAAGAAGAAAACTATAGAACGTTCTTGATCTTGTCTGAGAACGACTATTAAGACATGTTCAAATAACTTTTTGATGAGTAAGTTGTATGTTTCTTTTGACAACAAAGGTGACTCACCAAAGATGTATGTTTCTTTTGACAATAAATAAATCAACAGATAAAATAACTCAAAATATGTTTCTTAAACGAATTATTTTTCTTCTCTCGACAGGATCTCCAAGCGGAAGTGGACTCTCAGCAACCCGTGCTGGAGACACTAACTCAGACAGGAAGTCAGCAGACCGGAAGAGGAAAGATGGGCGTGCCTGACTCACAGAAATTGCAGGCTCGTCTGGAGGAGATGAAACCGTCGATGGCTGCATCTGATGGAAAAATCCATGGAGATCAGGTAGGATTACGAATCGGTCATCTTCAAATTCTGTATTCTTAAATCACAATTTTGGAACCTTGTGCAAAGTACGGATCTAATCAACTTATTTGGTTGGAAAATAATGTCAAAAACTCGCTAACTTTCTTTTTTCATCTGTTACAAATCTCTGAAAAACCTGCCACCAAATGCTGCAGAATCAGGATGCCTCCAAATGCTTCTAAGAGAATCGTTCTCTTTTGTGCACAGATTATTATGTCAGTGAAAATGAAATGTTTTCTGATTGATTTGTTTCTTTGTTTTTTGTTGGTTTTTTTTTCTTTTGTTTTTTCTCGTATTCATGTGAATGTCAAATGTAGTGATCCTTCATAAAAAGGGGCAACTACGTACTGAAGGAATATAGTAAGTATAGTAGTAGGCCTCGGCAGTCCAAATGACGCTTGGTGAGAATTGTGTGTTTTCGTCATGGTCGATAAGTATAGCTGCTCTCTCCATCCATGTTGTGAATAAATGAATAGAAGAACTTTTTGAGAGATGTGGCTATATCTACCTCATTTTTTTGGAAAGTATGAGGACTCCTTTTCCCATCTAAAACAAGGCAGTCTATCTAAACAACTAGCCTGGAAAAACACAAGACAAAAGTGTTTCTTGTCTCGGTCGAATAAAAGCTCATAAGAACCGATTTTTAAAAATTGCTTAGTTAAGATTCACGCCACTACCACATCATCTCATTCATCTGTGGTGTTTCATTCATCCTGTTTTGTTGATAAAGGGGAAACCCGAAACGTTCATTTGATCTGATTTTGTAGTAAAATTGAAGCTTACATTCAATTTCACATTATTATTTATTTCTTCGAGCAGCAATATTTACATTAATATTTTAAAGGAAACTTTTGATTTACGGAAGAGGAGTACGGTCTTCTCTCGTGAGAGGCTTCATTTAATTTGACTTTGCTATGAGAAATGACAACCGTGGGATGAAAGAAAGGGATAAAATCACACTGATAATGGACATCGCAAGAGGAAAAAAAATGATTGTAGCTTGTTAAAGGGCATCTCAATTTCATTAGAATTGTCGGTCTGTTTGTGTATCT
>NC_088362.1:11294203-11296703 GCF_034508935.2 Berghia stephanieae
CGTGGGAGAAATATTTCATAAGGGCGTCCGCCATTGTTTCGATAGTTTAGAGCCAGTTACTAAGTTACCATGCGTCATTACGAGGGAAGTGACGTCTCGACTGTTGAAGCGTATTCCATATGGGGTCATTGTTGTAATGGAAATCTCAAAAAATGGCGCAAATTATTTTCCATTGCAAGAATGTTAAACTAGGCCCATAAGGATGTTAAGATATCAGACCTGCATATATGTGCACTTCGACTGCAACAATAGTTGAAAGAAATTTTGTGATTTTTGGCAAGTACCAATTTAATATTGAAATAAAACGCGTATCTTTCAAACGGTTCTAAATACTATAATGTATTGCCCTTACAAAACTAGGTTGACACCCCCACAAAGACTATCTTTCTAGACTCTCTCTCTCTCTCTCTCTCTCTCTCTCTCTCTCTCTCTCTTTCTCTCTCTCTCTCTCTTTCACTCTCTCTCTCTTTCACTCTCTCTCTCTTTCACTCTCTCTCTCTTTCACTCTCTCTCTCTCTCTCTCTCTCTCTCTCTCTCTCTCTCTCTCTCTCTCTCTCTCTCTCTCTCCTCTCTCTCTCCCTCTTTTTTTAATTAAAAAAAAAAAAAAAAAAAAAGATATATATATATATGTATATATATATATATATATATATATATATATATATATATATATATATATATATATATATATATATATATATATATATAAAGGAAAACAGAGAAAAAATTAATGTCCATTAGCCACCGTGCAACTCCCCTCCCCACTCCTCCCCCCCCCCCCCCCCCCCCCCCCCCTTCCCCTTTCCAAGTGGTGAGAAAAAGCATATAATATAGATTATCATCTCGCCACTCTATTTATATATTACTTTAATTTAAATTGATTTTATCCCTTTATTCATTAACGCCCAAAGACTAAAATCTTTTTTTCTTTACCTCATTATTTTTTAAAGAAAAAGATTTAAATAATCACATTCGCCTTCGAATAATTCGTCTGCCCCCCCACCCCCTCCCTCAAGTGGTTGGACAGGAATAGTAATATAGTCTCGATTCTTCTGTATTTACATTACTTTAATATTATTTTATACTCCCCCTTATATTCTCCAGCGCCTTCGGCAGCAACTGGAGTTGAAGCAGCCACTGGTCGATCAGAGTTTGGAGGCTGGTCGCTTTTATCTTAGGGAAGAAGGGGAAGATTTGAATGCTCTCAACAACATAGGTAAGAAGTGTATGTAAATGTAAGGGACGCACAAGTGGAAATAGTGCTAGATACCTAGTGGATATACTTTGCTCTTGGCTGAGATGAAGGCAGATTGAATAAAACGAAGTGCTTTTTAATACAATTTATTTATATTGAGTATCGTTGTTTAGTCTGTATATATATATATATATATATATATATATATATATATATATATATATATATATATATATATATATATTGTGTGTGTAGCTCTCTACATGTGCATCATGTGCTTATGTGTACAAGGACTTGTATAAGAAGGGTGATGGTTGAAAAAAAACTCATTGATTTTCGATTTAGGAGTATTGAGATCATTAAATTTGTTATAATATATACCCGCTACTACCTCTTAATCTACTGATTGTAATTTGAAGAGATTATCAGATCAAATGTTGTATCTTTTGGATGTCTTTATAAAGAAGATAGCAGTTTAAAGTGTTGAGCATGTGAACACATTGTGGTCATTTTCTATTCAAGAAATTTTACCCGGAAGATCTTGAAATAGGAACATGAATGATGAGCCATAATCAATACATTTTATACTTCTAGATTCTAAGGTGCCTTTAGAATTACAGACCCCAAAACTTCAAATTAATCCTACTTCCAGACAAATTTTAGAGTCTTACCAAAGATCCTGCGATATTTACAACTTAGAGTTTGAAATAATATGATCTTTATTAGTTTTCAGAATCAAAATTTAATAATTTTTCCTCCTCATCCAGATGCCGTCACTGAGGGTACTCCCGAGAATGATGCCCGACAGTTGATACAACACATTCGTCAACAAATAGGCGTGTTGAGCAAAAAGTGGGCGGAGCTTAACCAGGCCACTGACGCATGGCAAAACAAACTGGATTTTGTCCAAGAGGTAAAGTCTAGTGTCTTTCTGTACAGCTTGGTTATTCCAGAGAAGACATTATATGTGACCCTCCGTCTCAAAACGGTATTATGTCGGGATGATTCATAACCCAAAAATGTAAATTTAGAGATAGAATGATGAGAAATCGGACCTTAGAAGATTTTGCAAAGCAATAAATAGTATTTATATTCCACCATGACGTAAAGAAAGTAAACCCAAGTTTGATATTTGTGGATATGAATTCAATTTCCCTAATCTAGTGTATCCCGACATAATACCGCTTTGACACGGTGGGTCACATATCATTATAATTTTATAAACATGAAATGAAATTACAAAATGGTAGAAAATGGTTAAAATGTTAACACTCTTCATACCAGTTGACCAGTTATCTTTCTCCA
>NC_088362.1:11301703-11314203 GCF_034508935.2 Berghia stephanieae
ATAATTTTAATTGAATTTATCATCATCCGCAGATTCGGTCGCCTCCCCATGGGAAAGAGCAGTTGCTGTTAATAAAGTGCCTTATTATATTAAGTAAGTTAGCTTCATGGTTGTGGGTGGTAGATAACAGCTAGCTATTCTTTCACAATCAATATTTATTTTGATTCTCTTCCGTGCTCAATTTAAAAGGAATGAATGATTTTTTTTTTTTTTTTTTTAAAGCAGAAAGTGGCTAATGAATGATTGATTTAAGAAGGAAATGATCATGATGATACTGTATTGTAAATCATGAGAATAATAATGACACTGATACTGTTCATGATGATGATGATGATGATGATGATGATGATGAAGAAGATGTTGATGATGATGATACTGATGAATTAATACATTTTTATCACAACTCTTCTTTTGAAAATGAAATCTGAAGTTGTTGTTTTTTTTTTGTTTTTTTTTTTTTGCATAAGTAGCAAAATAGAATTCTCTGTATAAGCACCTCCCCCCCCCCCCCCCCCCCCCCCCCCAAAAAAAAATATAAATAGGAACCCAAAAAAGCTTGTTGACGGTGAGATGTAGATATTTGCCTTACCCGTGAGACCTATGTACACAAATTAGCAGGTCTGATAACCTAACAATTATGGACCTGATTCAACATTGTTGTAATGGGACAATATTTTGCGTCGGTTTGAGAATATTTCCCTTGCAACAATGAGCCCCATAACAATTTTGGCTATCTGACCTGCTTATAGGTTCACGTCGGTTGAGACAATTTGATTTTTAATTTTTTTTATCCATAAAATCAAAAAAGATAATGTTAAATACGTGAACAGACGTTTTGTGCATCCACTTTTACAGTCACTGCTTTATCATTAACAACTCTTTAGATTTTTTTCTTGCCTCTCTGCCAGATGGTGGGAAGGGGGGGGGGGGGAATCTGATAGCTCAGTTGCTAGAGCACTCTCTTCACAACCAAAGGGACAGAGATCGATCCCAGGTGCAGTCAAGATTATTTTCTGACCCCCCTGTCCACAGGGATTGGGTAGCTGGGTCTGTTAGATCAGGTGAAAAGTACTTTGCGATAGACTAACGTCCTATTCAAAGGGTAGTAAGCAGTTGCTATTGTTTATTTCATGCTATATAAACCAGGATAAACTCCGGTTTCATGGGCCTAATGGCTCTGAAGGGGAGATTTGCCTTTAGGGTCTGAATACCCAGGGTCAAGCCGCAATGCAGCGTTGCAAAGTGAGCTAGGGCGGCGAGGTGACTTGCTCAAGGCCACATAATGAGGCGGGTAGTCGAACTCGTTACCTTTTGAGTATGGGCAAAGACCGTACCGCTGAGCCACCTGCCCCCTACAATGATGGTCATTGTCCTCCTTTTCTTTCTTTTCCAGTCATGACACTGAAACCACCCAGTGGGACCACCCCCAACTCACAATTATCATGGATCAACTCAGTAAGTCACTTTTTTTCCTTCTAATTTTTGTAACTTTTTTTCTTCTTTTTTTTCTTTTTTTTTTCTTTTTTTTTCTTTTCTTTTTTCTTTTTTTTTTCTTTTTTTTTTTACTTCAATTTAAAGAACCAATTTCAATTCAATTCAATGTTTTAACGTTTAGGATTTTCACTGATAATTTACAAAATTTGATGATAACGTACACGAATTAAAAATAAAATAGTAAATGAAACCAACACAACGAGATGGTAATACTAACAATAATGGGTTTTTTTAAAAAATGATACCAGTTATAACCAAAAAATATAACAATGGAAGTGACATCAATTCTTACAATGATAACAACTTCGATTTAAAGAATTTAGCTCTTAAAAACAGAAATGAGTGTGGATAAAATCATGAATATTCTAATAATAGACACACATGATTTCTGTATTAATATTGAGTAGATTGTCAAGAGACACAATTTATTAGAATCGAACATGGTGAAAAGCAAGGCGTCAATCATCTACGGTAATCTTCTATTTAAAGTAAATACTTACTTTAAAAAAAAATAATTTTAAAATGAGCTTTTATATAGCGCAATATCCACAAAACGTGCTCAAAGCGCTTTACAAGGGGTCCTTGGCCAACAGAAACACTTAACACGTAGGAGGAGACATGACGCCTGTTCGGCGATTTTACAATTTTCCAGACAGTTACAATGCTGTTAACAGCCAATACTCATTTTATACCTGAGTACGGTGAGAGTATGTGAGTAAGGAGTCTTTTCCAAGGACTCAACTATGCGCCGAGTGAGTTAGGCTCGAACCCAGGACCTTCTGATCCGAAAGCGAGTGTCATACCATACCACTAGACCACATAGCCGCACATACTTATTTACTTGAAGTTTAGGACTTTGAACAAAAATATAAACAAACATAAAAAATATTCAACAACTCAGACACAAACATATCACCCTACGAAATGAAAAACATACAAGACATAAAATTGAACAATAATTTTAAGCATCACATCGACTCTCATACAATGCCATTTTTAGACAATTGGTCACAAATAAAGTTGTTTATATTGTCAATGGTGTGTTTTACTCAACTTTGATTTCAGTCGACATGAACAAGATCCGATTTGCTGCCTACAGAACGGGTATGAAGTTAAGATGGTTACAGAAAGAATTGCACTGTAAGTAGTCTTAATTCTTTTCTTATTTTTATTCATTATCATTTCAACTTCCTGAAAATTTAATGATGATAGTTTTGCATTAGGTTACCTAGCACTATATTTATTGTGCTCATTTGTTTTTTTTTTCTTTTTTTTGTTGTTTTTTTTTTAACAGATTAATATTCATTATGATAGAAGTTATAAGTTGTTTTTTTATGCGCACCGCAGAGGATCCTAATTCGTGGAATCAGCTGACAGGCAACGTGCTCAAGAGGACAATCCACGTTGGATAATGATAGGTTTCCCCCTCCATTTTCAATGGAAGGGGGTGAATGGAAGTAACTCTTGAGTACAACATCATTTTTATTTTTTTCTACTAGAAAATAATACATTTGTTAATGTTAACTATTTTTTGTATGACAAATTACGTTATTTTATCTTACCTTCCTCTCCCATTAAATAACGATTATTATAAAATCTAGTTTCCATTTAGCCTTCATGAAATCATTCACGCAGATATATATATATATATATATATATAATATATATATATATATATATATATATATATTATATACTTTTGATATTTCTATATATATATATATTATATACTTTTTGATATTTCTATTATAATTATGATCAACTTCTACAATAGTTATGAGCAGTCGCTCTCATCAGAGCGTATGCTCGAAACAATATTGTAGAACTTGATCATAATTATACTCGAAATATTATATAAATAGCTCCGTTTATCAAAAAGTTGAGCACTATTATTTCATGGTTTATGTTTTTATGAATTTATATATATATATATATATATATATATATAAAATATAAATTGTCTCTCACATTATATGGCCGAGACGTTCGTTTTTGTGGCTTTGTTCCACATCCTCAGTCGGCATAATGACCGAAGAAAAAATTTATAACGTGAGTGACAATTTATATTTTATATTAGCTCTAACCATCATTATCGAACACTTTCGTACCTACGAGTACCCACCAACACTCATATATATATATTTATTTATTTGAAATTTCTAGTGCACACGGTGACGTTACAAATGGCAATGGAGTCGTTTGACAGTCATGGGTTGAGAGGTCGTAACGATAAGTTGATGGATGTTGGTGAAATCATCGAATGCCTGTCCTCTATGATGGAGACTGCAGCCGGTCAACATCCTGATGTTGTCAATGTACCTCTGTCTGTGGACCTGACGCTGAACTGGATCCTCGATGTCTATGACAGGTGGGTGAGACCATGTGACGTGTGGTGTGGGGGGGGCGGGGGGGGGGGGCGGATGAGGAATCTGAAATTTATCATGAATTTTGTATTGTATACTCTTGTTACCAAATTAAAAAAAAAAAGGATTAGCATGTAAAATACATGATCATTATGTAAAATACAGTCATTACACTATACAAGTTTTAGAAGTCTTTTCCACTAAGCATTACTGACACGTATGTTACAAATCTACCTTTATACCATTTCATTTATACACTAAAATAAGCAAAAAAAACAATCATACTCATATTTTGATGGTACTGTATAAGAAAATATTGTTGTTTTTTTTTTTGGGGGGGGGGGGGTTTGATTATTATGTTAATCTCATTTCAATTATTCTGTTTCTCTTTTTTTTTTGTTTACAGCGTGAGGAGTGGCAAGATCAGAGTGTTATCCTTTAAAGTAGCCGTGGTTTTGTTGTGTCAGGCCCAACTTGAGGATAAATATAGATGTGAGTAGTATTAGATGAACTGGTTGAAGTGCAAGACAACTTATCTATGTGCGGCTATGTGGTCTAGTGGTATGACACTTGCCTCCAGACTGGAAGGTCCAGGGCTCGAGTCCCCCTCTGAGTGGGGCACATTTGGCGCTTAGAGTCTGGTGTCTTGGAGTTATAGCTCTATATAAGTTTTCAGCATTATTATTATTATTATTATTATTATTATTATTATTATTATTATTATTATTATTATTATTATTATTATTATTATTATTATTATTATTATTATTATTATTATTACTTGAATCTTTGAAAAGACTCTTAACTCTCACCATAATCGGGTGTAAAATGAGTACCTGACTGTAATATTGTCTGTTGGAAAGAAATTGTAATATCGCCCAACAGGTATCATGTTTTGACCTACATGTTAAATGTTGGTGTTGGCTAGGGACCCATGTAAAGCTCTTTGATGGAATATTACGCTATATAGGTGCTCAAGTTTTTTGGACTGTTTAAAATCTTTTCAATAGAGAATGCGTTTCAGGTCTTGTTTTGTATATATCATAACAGTTCATTGCTGTTGACATGAGAAAAATCACATCTTTATGTCTAAAAAAACCCATCATTTTTGTTTATCATCGAAGAATGAAATCAAATGACCTCCTCAAATATCAGATATTGGAATCTGACATATTTGTTAACAGACTCATTTATTTAGTTAAAGACATTTAATTGTTATCATAATTTTAATAAAATGGTGTCCCTCTAGCTTAATTGGTAGAGTACTTACCTCAAACGCGAAGGTCTGAGATCAATATCAGGTGAAGTTGAGATTATTTCTGAACTCATTAGTGATTGGGTAACTGTTAGATCTGATGGAAAGTATTTTGTAATAGACTAGCATCTCATCCATAGGGTATCAAGCAATTGATATTGTCCAATTTACACCAAAAAAAAACTTCGGAAACTCCGATTTCATGGGCCTTACGTCTCTAAAAGGACTACTTTAAAATGAATAGAAAAGTTGGGTCTGATTAAAACTTATTGATCCACATTTTTGAACCAATGAAACCTATGTTAATATCATGTCACCTATGGCTTGTTTCCCATTGCAGACATTTTCCGCCTGATAGCTGATGCTAATGCCTTTGCTGACCAGCGTAAAATGGGCCTTCTCCTCCATGACTGCATGCAAATTCCTCGACAACTGGGAGAGATTGCGTCTTTTGGGGGCAGTAACATCGAACCCAGTGTGAGGAGCTGTTTTGAAAAGGTACATGAACAAAGGTCTAAGAATAAGAAGGAATAATGCTGATTAGTTTGGTGCTGTTTGATTCTGGCTGGTTCCCAAATATTTTGTCACAATTTCAGTCACAATTACCCCAACATTATATATATTTGCTGTTATCAAATAAGTGCTCATTTTTGTGTTCTCGGCCAAAATCATCATCATTATCGTCATCATAATCATCATCATCATAATCATCATCATTATCATTATCACCATCATCATCATCGTCATCATCATCGTCATCATCATCGTCATCATCATCATCATCATCATCATCATCATCATCACCACCACCACCACCACCACCACCACCACTATCACCATTTTCACCAATATTCTGATCCCCATTCACCATTCACCAGGCAAACGGTCGTCCAGAAATAGAGGCATATCACTTTTTGGACTGGCTCAAGCTGGAGCCCCAGTCCATGGTATGGCTACCCGTGCTCCATCGAGTGGCTGCCTCGGAGACCTCCAAACATCAGGCCAAGTGTAATGTGTGCAAAGACTTCCCCATTCTAGGGTTTAGGTGAGATTTGTCATGATTAACTCTCTCCTTACCAGACAATTTCAAGACTTTCCTCAAAACTTCACACCGAACCATCACAAAAATAGATTTTTTATCACTCAAACACAAAAGCAGTAAGTTCTTGTGATAGATAATTTCTGTAGCAAACAAGCTCTACAACACACTGTTCATTTTCTTTAAATTTTATGATGTACAAGAGAAATTTGAATAAGAAAAATGTTGGTTGTCTCGTAACGAATGTGACGATTTTCCTATAGTTGGTAAGGAGAGGGTTAAAAGTAGAAGTTCTTGACAGCTTTTCATTTCATTATGATCTTTACAAATTCTACCATAAAATTTCCATCCATCCACTTCCATCCACTTACATGTTTGTGGTACCGTCAAATGGGATGGCTTTGCCTCAAGGGGTGACTTTGTCTTTATATATTTGGACAAATTTGATTATATTGTGACAGTTATTTCTTTTGATAAAAAAAGCAAGTCCTCTCACAAGGGAAATAACTGCAACAAGCCTGAGAATATTCAAAATGTTCCAAATCGGCAAAGACAAAGTCACCCCTTGAGGCAAAGTAACCCCATCTGACTATTTCATAAAAACATGTAAAATGCGTTTATAAATTTCATGTTCATGTATCAAAGATGCTTTTTATGTGATAATCTCTGCATTTCATACTTCGTCAAATTCAGACTTCCTAAGCAATAGTATTTGCCCTTCTTTTAATTTTCGTGTTGCCCCCATAGGCATAGATTGTTATTTTTTCTTTATTTTTATTAAAAATGCATTTCTTCATTTCTATAAAAAATTCCTTTGAATTAGAGCATCCCACATTTCACCTCTCTGGTGCAAGTAATATATCTCATGGCGGTTTGTTTGGTTTTTTTTTAAGTTGGGATTCAGAGAATTAATTAAATGAGATTTTATATAGCGCATTATCCACTAAACGTGCTCAAAGCCCTTTGCAAGGGGTCCCTGGCCAACAGCAACACTTAACACGTAGGATGAGACATGATGCCTGTTAGGCGATATTACAATTTTTCGGACAGAGACAACGCTGTTGTTAATGGCCAGGTACTCATTTGACACCTGAGTACGGTGAGAGAATGTGAATCTTTAAAGTGTCTTGCCTGGGAGAACGTACCTTAAAACATGAGTCACTCGTTATCCAAATTCCTTGACTCAGAAAACAAAATGAAAGCTTGAAATATATCTTAATGATTATTTTTTATATTACCTATTTATTTTGCTTGCAACTGCTGTATATTTTATGGATATTTTATTTTATTTCTATTATATTTGATGTTTATTTTGCTTTTAATTAGATACATATTTTCATCAATTAGTTCATGACAGTGTATAAATCTGTGCTAATATAAAGATGAATGATGTGTAACATTATGATAATTTCCATTCAGGATCAATAAAGTATATCTTATCTTATCTTATCTTATCTTATTAAGGTACCGGTGTCTCAAGTGCTTCAACTTTGATGTATGTCAGAATTGCTTCTTCTCTGGAAGGACGGCCAAGAGTCACAAATTAGCACATCCCATGCAGGAATACTGCACAACGGTAAGTGGTTATTTCAATTTTTATCTTATGATTAGCGGGTATTGCTCAAGGTGCTCATATATATATAAGTCTGGCATCCGAACGTAATTTTGGCTGGTTTAACACGAATGGACAACATTTTGTGTTAGTTTGAGAGTATTTTCATTATAACAATGAGCCCATAACAATTGAAATTATTGTCAGCAACACACAATTGTCTTGTTATTTTTTAAAAAACCAATTTAGGTAACAGGAAGAAATACTAACTGTGTAAATTTTGCAAGAAGATTAAGCTACAGTTTGCTTATCACCATTAATTTCTTATAGAGTCAAACCTGTCTATAACAGTTGCCGAAACTTACTATTAAAAAAAATTGTGATCAACAAACAAAAATCATATAATGTCAATCATAATCATAAATCGCCAACAGAAATGTAATGAATTTAAATCTAAGAATAGAAGTTTTCATTATCTCGATATTCATGATCTCTCTCTACTCTGCTGATCCTGCGTAGGACGTTGCTTCCTGAACTTTCTTGAGAAACAGATAACGGTTTTCCGCCAGTCTACTTGCTTGAGTTGTTGTCATTCCCTGCCATTCACATATATCTTGTTCCCAGCTTCTTGTTGGTCTACCTCTTCCTCTCTTGCCGTCTACCCTTTTCAGCAGAATGTGCTTTTCTAATGATTCGTGGCGAGATATAATTTGAAAATTAAATGATGGCATGCAATGAATATCAATATACTATAAGAAAGATATGATATATTTTATATATATAAAGATATAAGATAGAGAAATGTGCAAGGGTGTCTTAAAATAATATTACTATGCCATTAGTATTGGCGACTTTTTCATATGACATTTCAATTTCTCATTGACTTTAACCCTCTCCGTACCAATCCTTTTCAGTATTTTCCAAAAAATGACAACAGGCTTACCTAGCAGAAAAGTTGATTTTTTAAAAACTCAAACAAGCTCTCTACA
Organism: Berghia stephanieae; assembly: GCF_034508935.2. Lineage (NCBI taxonomy): Eukaryota > Metazoa > Mollusca > Gastropoda > Nudibranchia > Aeolidiidae > Berghia > Berghia stephanieae. Next base: position 11,310,396 of record NC_088362.1, read on the forward strand.
AAACAAAATTTATGTTCTTATCAATTAAATAAAGATCAGTCTTCAAAGTTTGTAATGTACAAAATAAATCTGAATAAGAAAAATGTATATTGTGTCGTGTAACAAATGTGACGATTTTGCTGTAGGTGGTAGGGAGAGGGTTAAAATATTGATTCATTTATGCGTGGAGGTAATGGTTGAAACTTCAAAAAGAAAAGAAAAACAATTTCATCATTCTCGATTAATTTTTATAATAGAATTACATGCATTTCATACTAAATCACTTTAACTGATTTTGTTTGCATTATTTATATCATCATGGCTCAACCTAACTAAAGGAAAGTCTTCAGGTCATGAAATTTTCATTATATTTTGTATCAATAGACGACATCAGGGGAGGATGTAAGAGACTTTTCCAAAGTGTTCAAGAACAAATTCAAGTCAAAGCGGCACTTCAAGAAACATCCAAGACGTGGGTACCTGCCTGTAGACTCTCACTTGGAGGGCGACAGTTTAGAGAGGTAAGTAAAGATGGAGAGGCTTTTGGAAATTGATATACACCACGTTTCTAATGTCGTTTTATATATGAGCACCCTGATATAAGTGCTGCTACTTTTTTGTCCAACTAAATTTTTTTTTTTTAAAAAGCGATTGAGAGGGGTAAGTTTATCATTTAAAATTGTTTAAAAATACAAACATTTTAATATTTCCATGCTATTTGGACTTTCTTTTTGGCTAGGCGGCTCAGTGGTAAAGTGTCTCATCTTGTTATAAAAGTCAAGCAATGTTAAGCATGCTCAATGGTAGAATGAGTGAAATTGATCTTGGAAAATTCTGGTCCTGACGTTGTGTCCTTGGGTAACCTACTTATCACACACTATCCCACTCAACTCAGAGTTTAGTATTTATAGTTGTAATCAAAGCATTTCTATAAATTTGTGATGTACAAGAGAAAGCAGAATAAGAAAATTGTCGGTTTCATTGTAACGATTTTTCTATGGTCCTTAAGGAGAAGGTTAATTCATCCTCTTGCATTTCTTTCACTTCTCAGCCCGAACCCTTCACCTCAACACAGCATTTCACAGGACATGCATTCTCGTCTAGAAATGCTCACAAGCAGGTAAGGGCTTGTTGGTTTATCTGTTAGATGTTTTCATCTATGTGTCTGCATATGAGTGAGTATGTGCACTTGTCTGTTTGTCGCATGTGTGTGTGTGTGTGTGTGTGTGTGTGCGAGAGAGAGAGAGAGATAGAGAGAGAGAGAGAGAGAGAGAGAGAGATAAGGGTATAGAGAGAGAGAGAGAGAGAGAGAGAGATAACAGAAGAGAGAGAGATAAGGAGAGAGAGAGAGAGAGAGAGAGAGAGAGAGAGAGAGAGAGAGAGAGAGAGAGAGAAGGGAAGAGATTTGGAAATGTTTTATTTCATAATTGTTAAAGAGAACAAACATTGTATACGTTATCTCTATAAGAATGAATCCCAAAGAAAAACCTGGCAAGGGAGGCAACAATGTCATATACACGTATACTGTAAGGGTGTAATGAGCAGTCTCCCTTGCCTAAACATGTAGATATGGACTTTTTGCGATTGATTTATTTATTTATTCATTCATTTTTTAATATTGTTCACAGAATAGCAGAAGTGGAACAGCGCCAAGGAGGTCCTGCTGATCTGTAAGTTAATCCTCTTTATTAAAAACAAAAAGATTATTTGTTTAATATATATACTATATATGTTTTCATTTGATGCAGGCTTTTTAAAAAGAAGTACCTTTTTTTTTTTTAAAAATAAAAAGGAAGAATTGATGTTAAAATGTTATGCTTGTTTTTAGTTTTGTTATATTTTCATTGTTGTATTACTTTGATGTGTGATTTGTTGGTAATACTTAAGGTTGCCATGCGTATATTGTAGTGTAAATGTTGCTCGAAGCTCGAAGAAATGAATAATGGTGTGAAATTGAATGTAAGCTTCAATTTAATTACAAAAGCAGATCAAATGAACGTTTACAAAAATTACAAAAACAGATCAAATGAACGTTTCGGGTTTCCCCTTTATCAACAAAACAGGATGAATGAAACACCACAGATGTGGTGTTCCATTCATTCTGTTTTGTTGATAAAGGGGAAACCCGAAACGTTCATTGATCTGTTTTTGTAATTAAATTGAAGCTTACATTCAATTTCACATTTTTGTATATTGTAGTGTAAAATGAATAGGAACAAAAGCTCTCTCTTCTGTAGATAGGACGTTGTTTTTGTTTTTTTTTCTGTTTTTTTTTTTATTACAAAGTACTTTCCAACAAATTTTGCTATGACCCAGTAAAGCTATAACTTCTATGTTGTCAGAGGGGTCTTGTAAAAAAAAATAATAGGATGATTCACGGCAGATATGAATCAGCTCTGTTTTTTGTTGTTTTTTTTTTGTTTTAGTAAAATACATTACAAATTGTGACCCCTCGTCTCAAAACCGTATTAAGTCGGGATGATTAAGATGCTGAAAATGGAATTTGTAGCCAGAAATAGCATGCTTAAGTTGGGTCTATATGCTTATTAGAGGAGAAGGGATATCATATTTTACTGTGCTAAATACCAGTAATTCATATTTTTGACCAGTTTAACTATAATTTGACTTTTTAGCATCTGGTCCATCACGACTTAATACCGTTTTGAGACGAGGGGTCACAATTTAATTCATGGCAAATTATAATAGACATTTTATGTAAGTAACAGTCTTTTTCTCATCGTTACAGTTGCATGATTATGCTGACTGTTGAGTCATTTGATGACATTATCAGAAGTATTTTCATGTGATTCTTTAAGAATTGTGTTGATAAGGAATTAATTGATATCCTGTTCTTTATACCATCCTAATGTGCGGCTATGTGGTCTAGTGGTATGACACTCGCTTTCGGATCGGAAGGTCCTGGGTTCGAGCCTCGCTCGGCGCATAGTTGAGTCCTTGGAAAAGGCTCTTTACTCACATTCTCTCACCACACTCAGGTGTAAAATGAGTACCTGGCCGTTAACAGCGTTGTCTTTGTCCGAAAAATTGTAATATCGCCTAACAGGCGTCATGTCTCGTCCTACATGTTAAATGTTGCTGTTGACCAGGGACCCCTTGTAAAGCGCTTTGAGCACATTTAGTGGATATCGCGCTATATAAGAGCTCAATTAAAAAATTAAAAAATTATTGCATATCAGTTATTTATCACAGTGACAGGGCACCGAAGTCCACATTATTGGCCTAATTTAGTTCTTATGTATTGCATAAGTATTGTATTGTATTGTATTGTATTGATTCACACCAGGAATAAGAAATTGGAGAATCCACCGTGTCGAATCATAGAGTGTGCTTGCTGCAGCAGGTATTAAAAAAAAACAAAAACGAAAAACAAAAACAGCTACTATTTAATTGCACAGATTATGGTAGTCAGACTTTCTTCATTTGGGTTAACAATCACCAGGCTTATCTACAGTCGCGTCTCACTAATCCGGAACTCCGAACTCTACAATCCGGATGTCTCCATTATCCGGATAGGTTGCCTGGCGATGTTGTTTTTTTTTCTTCTGCATTTGTGACCCCTCGCCACAAAACGGTATTATATCGGAATGATTAAGATGCTGAAATTTGAATTTATTGCCAGAAATATCCGACTCACAATGAGTTTGTATGTTTTATTGAATAGAATGAATACCGTATCTTAGAATGCTGAATAGCAATAATTCAAATTTTCGACCAGTTTAGCTTTAATTCAGCTTTTTAGTATCTGGTTCATCCCGACATAATACCGTTTAGTATACTTTAGGGATTGAATCCACTGTCCGGACGTCTG
>NC_088362.1:11319203-11321703 GCF_034508935.2 Berghia stephanieae
TACGATCTTTATCCCCAAGAGATCAATGTTGACCTCTGTGAGTATGAGAAATCTTCCCATCACTATCTCAGCTTCGGACTCCTTATTTTATTATTACAAATGTCTACTTTTTGTCTCCAGAGAGGATGAACATCATCTAATAGCCCAGTATTGTTCCAGTCTGAACGGCGAGCCGAATTCACATGCAGTAAGTTATGACGCCCATTTTACCATTTTTAGACTAGTCAGTGCACTGAGCAACTACTCGGTTGGGTTCCTGACCTCCCGTCCCATGCCCATAGTGGGCAGGAAGGCGTGGACTGAGAAACTGCTGGGTGGGATTCATGACCTCCCATGCCCATAGTGGGCAGGAATGCGTGCACTGAGCAACTACTCGGTTGGGTTCCTGACCTCCCGTCCCATGCCCATAGTGGGCAGGAAGGCGTGGACTGAGAAACTGCTGGGTGGGGTTCCTGACCTACAATAGTGGGCAGGGAGGCGCTTACTGTGTCTCAAATCTACACCGTGTGGCAGGGGAATCAATCAATACCTTTTTGTTACAATGTGTGCCCTTCAAAAAGATGAATTAAAAGTAAATTTTAAGTTTAACAGTAAAATACTGTTGTTTCATTGACAAAGTTTGCCGCATGAAACAATAGTTTAATAGAACAATCAGTCAATGAGCTCTAAATTGATTATAAACGTCTTTTTTAGAAAGTAGAGGAGCATACAGAAATCAACAAACGAAAATCATATTGTCAATCATAATCATAAAATCGCCAACAGAAATGTCATGAATTTAAATCTAAGAATGAAAGTTTTCATTATCTAGATTTTCATGATATAAACGCTTCTCTCTCTCTCTCTCTCTCTCTCTCTCTCTCTCTCTCTCTCTCTCTCTCTCTCTCTCTCTCTCTCTCTCTCTCTCTCTCTCTCTCTCTCTCTCTCTCTCTCTCTCTCTCTCTCTCTCTCTCTCTCTCTCTCTTTGAAAATTAAATGATGGCATGCAATGAATATCAATACTATAAGAAATGTTTCTTGTATTTCAGCTAAAAAGTCCCATGCAGATCATGATGGCAGTGGATGCTGAACAGAGGCATGAGCTGGAATCGATGATACAAGATTTAGAAGATGAGAATAAGTAAGTTTTTAACAGAATTATGATATGTATATATACATACATTTAAGTAAAATGGTTCACCGAGTATCCTCATTCACTAAAGCAATCATAACCAGCACACTAAACTATTGTTAACAACAAGAGATGAAGTGAGTAGGAAAGTGCCAGAAGACAATAGAGAATAAAAATATTTCGCGGCGGTGATGGGGGTTTGAAACTGCGACCTTACTGGTACGACAACTCCGCCTGGCCGGTGAGAGCGTGACTATATCGTATGAGCTATCCACTATTGTCTGGCCTTCAATGTTTATAATCTATAAGTAGAGAGTATTTAGTGAAAAGCAACCCCTCCTTGTGTTGTCTACCACTACCACCAATAACGAAGAGTCTGAGGACTGGTGGCGTCAACTGCATTCATTCTCTAGATAGAAGGCGCAAGAACTTGTATTGATGATGAAAAGAGATAACTATAAAGAGAAATTTCAGAAACATAAGCATTTGTGCGCATTTATATTGCTCAATATCCACTAAACTTGCTCAAAGAGTTTTACAATGGGTCACTAGCCAACAGCAACACTTAACACGTAGGACGAAACATTACGTCTGTTAGGGGATATTACATTTTTTTCCGGACCGAGACAATGCTGTTAACAGCGAGGTACTTTTTTTTACACCTGGGTATGGTGAGTCAAGAGCCTTTTCCAAGGACTCAATTATGCACCACTCAGTAGGGCTCAAACCCGAGACATTCCTGTCAAGGCAAGCATCATCATATACCACAAGACCACATATCTGCACAACATATGTTTTTTTTTTTTTTAATTCTTCATTGACGAGAAATTGAATCCAGGACAGGTCGTATTTCGCTAGCTATCTGTCCAAATATAGTGATTGATTTTGACGGTTTTGTTTAGTTATAGTGGATAGCTTAGATCACATCACATATACAGTGTGTTCTCTATCAGGTTCACTCAGAGGGTGCTTTACCAAATGTGACCTTACGCCTCAAAATGGTATTAAGTCGGGATGATTAAGATGCTGAATTGAATTTATGACCATAAATATCAGCATTGGGTTGTGTTTATATGTTTTACTGAGGAGAATGCATATGATATTTTAGGGTACTAATACCAATAATTCAAATTTTTCACCAGTTTAGCATTAATTTTTGCTTTGTAGCATCCGGTTCATCTCGACATAATACCGTTTTGAGACAATGGACCACAATTAGCTACTATACCGGAATCGACAGATTTAAATCTCCCCAGTTTTTATTTCCTTCGCATTTTTGGTTTCCTGTTCAACGTTTTTAAGATAGTCATCATCAAAAAACCACAGTTTTCTCATTAATTGTAATGATGTATCTTTAACAAAGAATTGCCTTAGGGTTTAAATTAAAAT
>NC_088362.1:11326703-11376703 GCF_034508935.2 Berghia stephanieae
CTTTTGTTGCATGGATTAATGCGACGAATGAGATTTTGTGTGCTTGGATATTTTGAGAATACGCAATGAATTATCTTGCTTGGATCTTAATTACAGTATTTAACAAGACAAAGCATAAATATTCAGGCTTTTCATTGTTTTAAATCAGAGGTAGCCCTATGGTATATAACAGTTTGTTCTACTTCTTTTCATGTTTATGATCTTGCCGTCCAAAGGCAGATTGACGATCTGAAAAAGTTATGAATTTTAGTGTAATTGATGTTAAAAATTCACATTTCCTACCCATATCCATCTTGGGCAAAGGAAAGAATGAGAGAGCTAAGAAGATGTGGCATAAATGATATTTTTCAATATGCTAAGCCGACATCAATGCAAACACATGCCATAAGATGTGTGGTTGTGTAAGATTAGATTTATTTTTCATCTTTCTCATAAAGACAACAGGTTTATGAAGATTCCATATCACTCTCATTGTGCTTTTCTGTTTCTACTTTCATTTTCATTTTGATGTGTTTTGTTTTCGATTTCTCTTACCATTAATGTAGATCATTTTTCTTTCTTTTTGATTTTGGAATATATCGTGATTTGGAGAGTAATTGTACAAATAAAGTTTTGAAACTAGAAATTGCTTTAGAATTTAGTTATCAATTACTGAGGTTTAGTTTTTGGTGATTTAGATTAGATACAATTTTAGCTCTTAATTTCCACGTTCTTCTTCCTAATACTCCCAATACCATGTTATTGTGATGTTATCGGTTTCAATTTTCTTTGTGGTCTTTTTTAAAAAATTTGCCCAGAAAAAGAATATAATGAAATAGAAATGTTTACCCCTGACCTGACAGCAGTTGATTTTTTTCTTTAAATGAAGAAAGCATGTCATGACTTTCATTTAGTTTTAATTAAAATGCTAGAATTATACTAAGGATAAAAAATAAAATTTCCATTGAAAAATTTTCTACGTATAACATTAAAAAAATGAAATTAAAGTCATGGAAATTGTTACGACAGGAGTTTAAAGATTACTTACAAAATACTGGTCACAAAATACCAATTAATAATATATTGTTTTGTTTTGGAGCAAATTAATTTTAATTTTTTCTCCAATAAATTTTATCAATATATGACAAATGAAGTGATAAAATACCTTTCTATGGGTTTGTATTTTTATTTTTTCAGAAATCCCAGTTAAATCTACCAATCTTCTGGTTCCTTGCTTATGTCTCAAGGTCTAATTCTTCTGGCATTTAGTCGTTTGGATTGTCTGGCTGCAATTCACTAGTTGAAGCTGTTGTTCAAGGAATGTTTTGGTTGCTCTTTGAAAGTAGATTTAACATTTGTTTTAAGTAATTTTCCCCATTCATGTTATTTCTAAAAGAGAAGATTTTTAACTTATTGTTTAAACTTAAGTAATATGTTCTTAGCGTTACATTAGTATATTATCATTAATCGGAGCTCTAAATGTTTTTAAACTTCAGTAGTGTGTGCTTTAAATATAAATGGTAAATTGTCAAAGTGTTTACACCATTTATAATAACTATGCATTTCAATCGGCATAAATAATAGCTTAATAATTTAAATCCTCAAAAGTTTTGTATTCATTTGTAATGAATAAATTGATACAAAACTCAAGTTTTTTATCATCATATAGGAATTAAAAGATCTTATGAAAATGTATCGTCATAGATAAGTAAGCTTTAAAATAATTAAATTTCTCAAAAGTTTGTATCATTTGTGATAATATGAATAATAATAAGTTAATTATAATTACAACTACCTATCGAAACATATCGAGCTATATAATTAAATATAATTGATATACATTGTAATAAAAAATACAAACGATATACTATTATCATGATACATTAAAGTATGACTTTTGGAATTAACGCTTAACCCTCCCTAATCAACTGTTAGGGATCGTCTTTTGTTATGAATGTTACCACCAGAATTAATTCTTTTGGGTTTGAATTCATGATGTTATAGGCGCCTAGATCAATTATTTCAATTATTTATAATGTTTTATTAAATCTACAAATAAAAGAAAGTTTTGCTTCCCTAGACTCTTCTTTGCTTTTCTTTTCACTGTTTTCGACTTGAGAACATTTCCGTCCAGGAGATAGATTGAGAGGTGATAGCAGATGAATTTACTGTGGAGAGTGAAAATATATTCTATACGGGCTATAATATTATTATTTCTGATGGTGCTACACAAAACATAAAATATTCTTTTTTCGTATGTGATAAGATTTCAAATCCTGTACTCATAATTACCTTTCTCCATTGAGATATAATGCAGTTATAAGCAATTTTAAAAAATATTTTGAGAAGATTTAGGGAAATTCTGCATATCTATGATAAAATATGGGTTACAACAGTACCCGAAAGGAAATATATTCTAAAGAGTATATTTTGTTCACTTATATCAAGATCAGTAATTTTATTTGTGTGGAAACTACTATTTCGCATAAAAATCTTTATCATTTGTGAATGATACACACATCTTTAAAGATTATCCGCTTAAAATGTTGATGCAGTCATTTACCCAAGTTTTTGTCTTTAAGAAAAATGGTTGTTTCTGTTTTTGTTTTTGTTCTTTGGCTCTCTCTCTCTCTCTCTCTCTCTCTCTCTCTCTCGCTCTCTCTCTCTCTCTCTCTCTCTCTCTCTCTCTCTCTCCCTCTCTCTCGCTCTCTCTCTCTCTCTCTCTCTCTCTCTCTCTCTCTCTCTCTCTCTCTCTCTTTGTATTTTTTATTGTTTTTTTCCTAACAACTAAACATAAACGCTTTATTATCTACAGCCCCCTAACCTTACGTCTTCCAAATTGTGCCACATGTTTTCTTATTTCGATCAATCTAATTTGGTTAACTGAAAATACAAGGAGACAAATTTTGGTGATTTGTATTTACAAAGACATGGATTTTGCTCTTTCAAAACCTCAAACTGAGTTTTCTTATAGTCTCTTAGCATTTGTCATGTATGAAATTATTATTTTAATGTATTACTTCAATTTTCTTCATTATTTTTTAAATTTATTTTTGATGTCATTTAAGAAAATAAATAAAATGTTGAGTATTAAAAATATTCTAATTCATTATTTGGTACCAATTTAAAAGCATTTTTAGTTGTCATGAAAGTTCAATAGATTGGTTTGAATTTAAAAACACTTTTTGTCGTCGTGTAACACTAGTTAGACAGACAAGAGGATTATATTTCATTTCAGAGTTATCGAGACTAGAATTAAAATGATAAACAAATGTCTGAATGGGTAAAAATAATGATTGTAGTGATTTATTTTGGATTGGATGTCTTTTCTACTGATATATTTTTAAGTAGGATTGGATGTGTTTTCTACTGATTTATTTTAAGTGGGATTGGATGTGTTTCCTACTGATATATTTTAAGTAGGATTGGATGTGTTCCTACTGATTTATTTTAAGTAGGATTGGATGTGTTCCTACTGATTTATTTTAAGTAGGATTGGATGTGTTCCTACTGATTTATTTTAAGTAGCATTGGATGTGTTTTCTACTGATATATTTTAAGTAGGATTGGATGTGTTTACTACTGATTTATTTTAAGTAGGATTGGATGTGTTTACTACTGATATATTTTAAGTAGGATTGGATGAGTTTCCTACTGATATATTTTAAGTAGGATTGGATGTGTTTCCTACTGATATATTTTAAGTAGGATTGGATGTGTTTCCTACTGATATATTTTAAGTAGGATCGGATGAGTTTTCTACTGATTTATTTGAAGTAGGATTGGATGTGTTTACTACTGAAATGGAGAGCCTGGAAAACCTTTATTTTATTGCCATTCATGCCCTATCCCCTCTCAATGCCATAACTCACACACAATGGTAATAATAGTGTCCGTGTCCATATACTCATCACATTGTGTATGAATAACGCTTTCATTCATAAGTAATCATCATTAATGTGCTGTAAGAACATGAATATTCATATAAAAATCTTAATGAAATAAATTTATCAATACCGCGAGTTTTTGTTTTGTTTATTTGTTGTTGTTTTTTTCTTCCAATTTAAGCTTTTTAAAAAAATTAACGACAACGATGATGCTCGTGGTGATGATGATGATGATGGCAACATTTTAAATTGATGCCCTTCTTAATGTTTCTGGCAATAAATTCAATTTTCAGCATCTTAACCATTCCGACATGATACCGTTTTGAGGCGAGGGGTCACGTTTTTATAGAAATAGAATGGACCCGTGACTAGATACCTGCACGGTATTTCATAACATCTGATATTGGAACATAAGTTTGGCATGATTTAACCCATTCAACCCTAACACCGACTATATCCGTAATTCAACCGGGTTACTTTTACCCCGTGCCTATTTATTACATTCTTCTGAGACAAATTGTGACCCTTCGCCTCAAAATGGTATTAAGTCGGGCTGGTTAAGATGTTGAAAATTGAATTTATAGCCAGAAATATCAGACTTGTGTTGAGTTTATTATTGATGAGAATAGTTACCATAACCATATTTTAGGGTGCTAATGCCCACAGTTTATATTTTTGACCAGTTTACCATTTAATTCGGATTTTAAGCATCTGATTCGTTCCGACATAATACCACTTTGAGACGATGGGTCACAATTATAGGCGTAGTATCAAAAATCAAAGCTAATGTTTTTAGTTTTTGCATGTTAATGAATGATAGTTGAATAAAATTATCAATGTGCATGCTCATTTATAATACATTTTTTCCCATTTTGAAGAGTAGCAACAAATCTCTCGGATTGAGTGAGTTAACATTGTTGTAATGGACAACAATTTGCATTTGTTTGAAAGTATGTGAATGTCCATCAAAACAATGAGCCCTTTACAATTTGGGTTATCAGATCTGCAAACATGTAAAATTGAGCTTGAGCTTTTATATAGCGCAATATTCACTAACCGTGCTCAAAGCGCTTTACTGAGTGGGGTTCCTACCTCCCATAGTGGGCAGGGAGGTACATACTGTGTCTTCTATCCCCCTATATCTGTTTTCCAACTTGCATTCTGTCTTTGTCTTGGAATGAGATTACTTGGTTTTGTCCTGGCCCTGGCCGGAGTCCTAGCTGGGAGGGAAACAGTCAAATGCATAGTTATTGTTTTGGGAGATGATATTTTTTTCATTGTAAATCATCTCTCTGTTATATATTATTGTTATTTTAATGTATAATGTAGGCATTTGAGTGTATTCCTCTTTGTTGGATTTTGTGCTTGTGTCTGGATGAGACTTATAGGTGATCTCAAACTAGGTGCATTGGTGGTATGCTCTTGGAATCTACATCTGATCCCTATTTGTTCCCAGTTCCCCTATGTCTTACTTTTCCTTGGGTGCTTTAATTGTAATTCTAGAACTTTTTACTGTCCCATTTTCTTCCTTTTTACTGGCGCTGATATAACCTAAATGTGTTGCAAGCGCCGTAAAACCCTTAAAAACAAAAAACAAAGCGCTTTACAAGGGGTCTCTGACCAACAGCAACACTTAACATGTAGGACGAAACATGACACCTTAAAGGCGATATTAATTTTGTTTTCAGACAGAGACAACGCTGTAAACGGCCAGGTTCTCATTTTACACCGAGTACGGTGAGAGAATGTGAGTAAAGAGCTTTTTCCAAGGACTCAACTATGCGTTGAGCGTGAGGCTCGAACCCAAGACCTTCCAATCCGAAAGCGAGTGTCATACAACAAGACCACATAGCCGCACAATGTACACGACTGGTAACAAACCAAAAAATGGTACCCAGATAGATTGTATGAACACTGACTAAATCATTTAACAAATTTTAAAAAAATAAATAGATTAACCCTCTCCTTAGCACCTGCAGCAAAATCGTCACATTTCACAATTTACATTTTCCTTATTCAGATTTATTGTGTACATCACGAACTTTGAAGAGTGATATTTGTTTAATTACTAAGAACATTAAGTTATTTTGTAGAGAGCTTACTTGAGTTTAAAAAATCTACTTCTGCTGGGTAAGCCTGCCCTTTTTGGGAAAATACTGAAATTGATCGGTAAGGAGAGAGTTATGAAATAAAACAGGGTGTCACGTTCACGACATTCACAGGCACGGCAACTACAGATTAACACATTACGTAATAATAAGCATATTTATATAGCACCTTTCGTCGAAACCTCAAAGCGCTTTAAAATATTTTTAAAAAATTAAAAAAAAAAAAAAAAATAAAAACAAAAATTCAACCAAGGTATCAAAACAATTAAGAGCATAAAAGGGCATCAATACATCGTCAATATAAATGTCACATACAATACATTTAAAATTCAATTAAGTAAATATTTCCTGAAAAGATGTGTTTTCAGGGCTTTTTTTGAAAATGTCTATTGAGCTCGAGAATCTCACAGATTGAGGGAGATCATTCCAACTCGTGGGTCCGAATTTCATAAGAGACCTATCACCAAAATACTTAAGTTTAGTTTTAGGAGATGCTAACAATTTTGAATCGTGGGATCTAAGGTTTCTCAGAGGTACGTATGGTTGGAGTAAGTGTTGAATGTAAAGAGGGACAGAAGACTCACGTGTGGGTTAACTCTCTCCTTACCAGCTATTTTCAGGATTTTCCCCAAAACTTCACACCCAACTGACACAAAAATATATTTTTTATCACTCAAACACAATAGCAGTAAATTTCTTGAGATAAATAATTTCTTTAGCAAAACATGCTCTACAACAAACATACTGTTCATTTCCTTTAAATTTTATGATACGTACTAGAGAAATTTGAATAAGAAAAATGTTGGTTATATCGTAACGTATATGACCATAATTTTCCTATAGTTGGTAAGGAGAGAGGGTTAAGCAAACGTTAGTGTGCGGCCGCAGTGCAGCAGGTAACTTGTTGCTGATTTTCCTGCCACAAGTCGCCGGTAACTTGCTAAGCAGGCACAACAGACACGTGGCCGCAGTTGTGCTGGCAAAAAAAAAGCTCACACATGTGTAGAATTTTATATCGTCTAGTTAGAACTTAGAACCTAGAGAGCAAGATGTCGTCTGAAGATGATTTATGCTTCTGGACATTTCTTTGTTGGTAAGTTCTGTTAAGAAGTCTGTGAAACACGATCCTGTCCACCGCATAAATAGAGAAAGACGGCACTTTGGTGAATACCGCCACCTTTTTTGTGAGTTAAAAATAGATCCTTGTCGATTTCACGAATACACAAGAATGTCAATTGACACTTTTCAATATAATATATTGACGAAAATTGAACACCGTCTTATAAAAAAACTGGTGTAATCTTCATGACCCAATAGTGCCAGAGGACAAAACCAGCGGCTGGGAGCAGGAAAACATTGCCCAGACGTTCTGGTAAATTACCTGCGCTTGTTGCCAGCAACAAATCGCTGTTAACAAGCGTCGACTCCAGACAGTTACAAATTAAATTTAAGACTATTTTCAAAACTGGTACCAGCAGGTAAACCAGCAGCGGAAAAACTTGCCTCAGTACGGCCGTGCCCTAACGTTGACTATAGATAGTTCGAAAATGACGTCACTCAGGTCATTGTTATTGTTTTTTTGCCATCCGCGTTTATGAGTAATTCTCACTGAACTGTTTTAACCCGACTATAAACGTTCATGGATACACACAGTTTTGTGTGTTGGTCCGTTATACTTCCGGATGGCAATGTTGTGAGCTTCTTAGCCAAGCGCATACTATCTATAATCGATCCTGCTACGTGATAAACCTTACATCTCAATCTCTGTGCCGTTAAAATAATTTGGCATTACAACCCAAACAAACCATCAACTCAGAATGTTAGCGTTGGTTTTCCTATAGCCTATCGTCAACACACTACGATTTATAGCCTTTAATTGAAACGCTTAGCTAAATTACGAGTCTAGAATTAGCAAACTGAGCGAACAAATTGCTAGGCTATGGTTTTTGGTTTTAATACTACTATGCCATTACAATAATGTCATTTGTGGCCCACCGCCTCCAATCGGTATAAAGCGTAGCCATCGTTAACATATAGCCTGACACTAGAACCCTCGAGGACTGGCAGTTTGACGTCATTTTTTTTAGGTTTGTGTAGCGTCTAGTGAGTTGTCGCGTAGCCACCGTTATGTTATAGCCTGACACTGAAATCCAAAAGGACTGGCAGTTTGACGTCATTATTTGGTTTTTGCACCGCCTAGTGAGTTCCCCAGCTGGGTCTGTTAGATCTGGCGGAAAAAACAACAACTTTGCAATAGACTAGCGTCATATCCAAGGGTAGCAACCAAGTGTTTATCTGTTTCACGCTATAGAAACCGGGATAAACTCCAGCTCTTTTAGCCTAATTAATGGCTATTGGGTTGGTTACTTACCTAGTGCCCAAATTCAAAATTACTGACGAAGATCTCAATACTTTTTAGATTAAGGACAAAATCGAACGTTTTGATGTGCGGTTTACGAAACGCATAAACAAACCATGTGTTTGCATTATCAAAGAAGGCTTAGGATGATTCCCAGAGAAGACATTGTGACCCCTCGTCTCAAAACGGTATTATGTCGGAATGATTGAGATGCTGAAAATTGAATTTATTGCCAGAAATATCCGACTCGCAATGAGTTTGTATGTTTTATTGAATAGAATGAATTTCTTATCTTAGAATGCTGAATTACAATAATTCAAATTTTCTACCAGTTTAGCTTTAATTCAACTTTTTAGTATCTGGTTCATCCCGACATAATACCGTTTTGGGACGATGGGTCACATTTATTGTGTTGGACTTGTCTGAAAAGTCCTGACGCTTTATCTCCGATTGTATTGAACTCACACGTGCGGCTATGTGGTCTAGCGGTATGACACTCGCTTTCGAATCGGAAGGTCCTGGGTTCGAGCCTCGCGCTCAGCGCATAGTTGAGTCCTTGGAAAAGACTCTTTACTCACATTCTCTCACCGTACTCAGGTGTAAAATGAGTACCTGGCCGTTAACAGCGTTGTCTTTTTCCTACACGTTAAATGTTGCTGTTGATCAGGGACCCCTTGTAAAGCGCTTTGAGCACATTTAGTGGATATTGCTCTATATAAAAGCTCATTTTTAAGCTCATTAAAAAAAAACAATGTATAGATACATAAAAATGTGCGTCTTTTATTCTTCTATTAGGTCACCAAATTTTGTTTAGTTCCTATTTCTTGATTATAATATATCTTAATTTGAATAAAACTCTACTCAAAGATTTTGGTCGAAGAAATCACACAAAAAATATATTTACTGCAGAGAGATGTGCATCCCTAACATTCATAGACGTGTGTATAGTGACTCTTGAGTTGGTATTTGAACAGTTTAAGGGTGGGTTATATGCTTTACTGGAACCGATGCTATCTCCGTCTACATTAATGAGCAGTCTCGCAATGATGATCGTCCAACAAAGTGCACCAACCGCTGCAGATTGATCAACCAAAGACATTGACGAACTTAGTCGAGCTAATCGCTGGATAAAGCAAACTGACATTTCATAAAGACTTGGAATTTCATGGGGAAGAGATGGATATAATAATGTTTGAGAAATCCTGGATTGCAGAAAAGTATTTGGCCGTTGGATACCGAGAATGCTTACATAAACACATGATCACATTGAAAGAAGAATTTTTTTTGAAGTCGCAGAACTTTTCATATGCCTTGTGGTCAGAATGTGTAAAAGTCAAAACATGATCAGATTTATAATGTTTTGTTTTTTTCCATCTGGATACGCTTTTATGCTCGTCGGAGAAATATTTCATAAAGGCGTCCGCCATTGTTCCGATAGTATAGAGCCAGTTACTAAGTTACCATGCGTCGTTACGAGGGAAGTGACGTTACGACTGTTAAAGCGTATTTCGTATCTATTATAGTTTTGAAAATACAAGAGCGGCGTCAAGACTTTTCAGCCTACCCTTGTACAAAATGATACACAAACAAAATGTCTTTAAAAAGGCTATCTAAAGCCGAATTTTATCAAAGGTTTGACATTGAAATATCAATCTGTGCTCAATTTACCCGATAAAATTTACGAATTTTGGACTTGGGGACGCGTTTACAGGAAAATGGCTCGTCACCATCAAGTAAACAGGCTGATTCTTTAGGATGTTTTAATGTCGTGTATTTTTTTCTCTACTATATCTGACACGGGGGTACAGATAACTCAGTTGGTGGAGCACTCGCGTCACTCGCAAAGGGACCGTGATCGATCCCGGGTGCAGTCGATATTTTTTTAAATTATTAATTTTAATTATTGAATAAAAATATTACTGATGTTTTTGTTTTTAAGGTTTTTACGGCGCTTGCAACACATTAAGGTCATATCAGCGCCAGTAAAAAGGAAGAAAATGCGATAGTAAAAAGTTCTAGAAGTACAATTCAAGCATCCAAGAATAAGGAGACAAAGGGGAATTGGTTCAAATAGGGAAAAGATGCAGATTCCAAGAGCACACTATCAGTGTACTTATTTTGAGATCACCTAACAGTCTCATCCAGACACAAGCACAGGTCCCGACTAAGAGGAATACACTCAAATGGTATACAAATCGTATATAATATAAAGAAAACATAATACAGTGCATAACAGAGAGATAATTTACAAGTAAAAAAAATATCATCTCCCAAAACTAACTATACATTTGACTGTTTCCCTCTCAGCTAGAGTATCCGGCCAGGGCCAGGACAAAACCAAGTAATCTCATTCCAAGACAAAGACAGAGAGTGAGTTGGAAGACAGATATAAGGGGATAGAAGACACAGTAAGTGCCTCCTTACCCACTGTGAGAGGCCAGGAACCCCACCCAGAACACTGAAATGTCATACAGCTATCTTCATTATCCATCGACAACATTAAGACGTGACTCTGCATACGCCTAAACCATTAAGTTTGACCGGAAATTTTAATCTGTGGATAGAATGTCGCTGTCAGCCGGATCTCTCTCTCACGCCAGAAGTGAAAATATTATATAATATGTGACCCCTCGCCTCAAAACGGTGTTATGTCGGAATGATTAAGATGCTGAAAATTGAATTTATTGCCAGAAATTTAAATATCCGACTCGCAATGAGTTTGTATGTTTTATTGAATAGAATGAATTTCGTATCAAATTTTTGACCAGTTTAGCTTTAATTCAGCTTTTTAGTATCTGGTTCATCCCGATATAATACCGTTTTGGGACGTGGGTCACATATAACACTTGTATATAGCGCATAACCATGACTAGAAGAAAAAAAAACAATTATTAAATCCTCTTATCAATCACTCAAAACGACATTTCAATGATTATGAGAGAAAGTGAGTAAAGAGCCTTTTTCAAGGGCTCAACTATGCGCCGAGCGAGACTCGAACCCAGGACCTTCCGATCCGAAAGCGAGTGCCATACCACAAGACTACATTATAGCCTTGTCGTTGTGTTATCTGTACAATCAATTTTCTTTGCTAGGGCTGGGCGGGTAATCGCGGGTAATGAAGTTAAACCGGGTACTCGGGTAAAAAGGACGGGTAACGAGTACCCGCTTCAACAAATGGAAACCGAACTGAGAGTGATAAAGAAGTTGCTTGAAGGAAAGCTCCGTTGACAAATTAATATTTTTGAACAAAAATTGGAAGTAATAGAATTTCGATTTACATAATATTTACATTTACACATGACATTTTTTTCAAAACATTTTCGTCCTTTATTTTTCAATTACATTGTTTTTTTTTGGGTTTTTTTTAAATTTGTTAACACACATTTGATTCAATTTTGGAATCAACAGATTGAAAGACTATATTAGTTCTTATCTTTTAAAGGAATCTCGGGTATCTTTTTTTTTTTGGGGGGGGGGGAGGGGGGGGGGTCATTCTAGTGATTTATCCTTGTTTTTTACTTCAGTTTCGTTTCATTTCTTGTAATAAATAATAAATAAATAAATAAATAAATGAAAAAGTCCCCCCCCCCCCACACACACAAAAAAAATATTTTTGGACAATAAGCCACCCCTGCCACGGGTACCCGCGGGTACCCGGGTAATCAGGTATTACCCGGGTAATGATCTGGACGAGTAATCCCAGCACTATTCTTTGCTGGAGCAATGCCGTCTCGTCTGTCTAAAATATAACATAAATAAATAATTACGTTACATTACAGTGACAGAAGAACAGACCTGATGTTATCGCACACACTGTCTATCTTTATTGTTTCAACTGTCTAGAGACTAGATATCGCTGTAGTTGTCACGCGAACACGATATGTATTGACTGTGAGTATCGTTACAGTGAACTCTCCCTCTATCTGTCGTCCTCCCTATCTATATCACTCTATCCATCAACCTCCCTATAGATAGTTCGAAGATGACGTCACTCGGGTCTTTGTTATTGTTTATTGCCATCCTCGTTTATGAGTAATTCTCACTAAACTGTATTAACCAGACTGTAAACTTTCAAGGTTACAATAGTTTTGTGTGTTGGTCCGTTATATTTCCGGATGGCAATGTTGTGAGATTTTTAGCCAAACGCATAATATCTATATCACTCCATTCATCAACCACCCTATATATCTATCCATCTATATTATACCTATCTACCTATCCACTACCGATGTACCTACTTACCTACCAATCTATCTATCTATCTATCTATCTTCTATCTGTCTGTCTGTCTGTCTATCTAACTGTCTACCTATTATCTGTCTATCCACCTACCTATCTATCAAAATATCTACCTACTTACCTTCCTGTGTTCCTATCTATCTATCGCTCTGTCTATCTTCTTTCCATCGATTGATCGCGTTCACTGGCACTGGACACATACATACAAACACACACAACCACTCACACACACACACACACACACACACATTCACACATTCTATCTATTTATTGATCTATCTCTCTCTCTATCTCTATATATCTATTTATCTGTCTGTCTATCTATTTACCAACGTCTATCTCTCTCATTTCTTATTCTGTCTTGTATTTGCTGTCTGGCTTGCCATTCATTATCCGGTACCTCATGTACTATACGAAACG
The DNA here is from genome assembly GCF_034508935.2 of Berghia stephanieae. Taxonomy (NCBI): domain Eukaryota; kingdom Metazoa; phylum Mollusca; class Gastropoda; order Nudibranchia; family Aeolidiidae; genus Berghia; species Berghia stephanieae. The sequence continues at coordinate 11,339,696 of NC_088362.1, forward strand.
TGCTGCGCTAATTCGGGTGCTTCATTAAAAATGTACGTTCCTCCAAATAGCCTAGGTGCTCGAGCGTGATAGAGACGTAAGAGAACACACAATGCAGGCATGTTAATCAGTAACATAATAAATAGCATTAGATAGTGACTTGTTTAGATAAAGGAAAAGATGTGACAAAGTGCCGTGAAGACACAAAGAGATGACATTTTATGTGAGAGTTTGTTTCTCTTACTTGAAGCCAAAAATGCGCTAGTACCAAACAAGAAATAATTTTTTAAAAATAAATGATCGAATATATATATATAATATATATATATATATATTCGATCATTTATTATTATATATATATAATATATATATATATATATATATATATATATATATATATGCGTGTGTGTGTGATATATTCGATCATTTATTATTATATATATATATATATATATATATATATATATATATATATATATATATATGCGTGTGTGTGTGTATGTGTGATAAATAAATAAATAAATTGATTAATCAATTCATCAAGAACGAAATATGCAATTAATCTATTCATCGTCAAAGGAAATTCACATTTATGGGTCTCGATCGAGAAAAGTCCGCAGTAAGCCAAGCATCAGCCGCAGTGCTATACTGCAATGACAGCTATAGATAGTTCGAAGATGACGTCATTCAGGTCTTTGTTATTGCTTTTTGCAATCCGCGTTTATGAGTAATGCTCATTGAACTTTATTAACCTGACTATAAACGTTCATGGATACACACAGTTTTGTGTGTTGGTCCGTTATACTTCCGGATGCTATCTATAGATAGTATGCGCTTGGCTAAGAAGCTCATAACATTGCCATCCGGAAGTATAACAGACCAACACACAAAACTATGTGTAACCATGAACTTTTACGGTCTGGTTAATACACTATAGTGAGAATCACTCACAAACGCGGATGGCAAAATACAATAACAAAGGCTTGAGTGACGTCAACTGCATACTATCTATATGAGCAAAGTCATTTGCTTAAGGGGGGAAAAAAACTAGATGCCGACAAGGGGGACTCAAACACGGGTCTTCCGGGTGGAGTTTCAATGCCTTATACACTTGACCACCTTCAAATGTGTACCTGTCTAAACTTAGAATTAAATTCTAAGTCATTGCTTATGAACTAAGAGAATCGAGTTGAGGCCACGCAAAAAAAAAAAAAATTAAAAAAATGAAATAAATAAAGAAGTAAATAAATAGATTAATAAATGAGTAAATAAATAAATAATCGAATTATTAATTGAATAAATGAATAAATACACAAATAAATAATAAATGAGTAGATGAATATATAAATAGATAAATAAATGAATAAGTAAAAAGATAAATAAATAAAAAACGAAACAATCAAAACAAATAACCCACAAATCCACCTGAAATAACCCCTATCCAACCATGTACATCTATTTTGCAAAAACATCAATTAAATTTGTCAACGTTGTTGGTTGGCACAACACGAACAAAGCTATTATTACCAATGCAGACAAGCGATGAGTGTAGAGATAACCCACATTGTTATGGCCTCAATGAGATAAGCATCTAACTAAACACTACTACTAAATATGTTATCTATCTCAACAATGCTAAAGTGAGCCCATATTTATTTGCTTTTAGTTGTTATCAGAACCGAAGCTATGGTATGTGCAGCAGATAAGCTCACATCAACAGCCTTATAAACGCGTCTGTGATAATAATTCGATGTTTGAGTTACGTATTGAGCTTTGAGATTTTTTATTAAGCTTTTTTATATAGAGCAATATCCACTAAACGTTCTCAAAGAGCTATACAAAGGGTCCCTGAACAACAGCAACAAGTACCATGTAAAACGAGACATGAAGCCTATTAGGCGATATTACATAATTTTTTTCCGACAGGGACAACGCTGTTAACGGCCAGGCACCCATGTTAGAGCCTTGTAAAGAGCCTTTTCCAAGGACAACTATACGCCGAGCGAGACTCGAACCCATGACCTTCCGATCCGAAAGCTAGTGTCATATCCTGGGTTCGAGCCTCGCGCTCGGTGCATAGTCGAGTCCTTGTAAAAGGCTCTTTACTCACTTTCTCTCACCGTACTCAGGTGTAAAATGAGTACCTGGCCGTTAACAAGCGTTGTCTTTGTCCGAAAAAAATTGTAATATCGTCCAACGTATTAAATGTTGCTGTTGACCAGGGACCCCTTGTGAAGCGCTTTGAGCACATTTAGTGGATATTGCCCTATATAAAGCTCTATTTATTTATTTTTTTACCACACATTTCTATTATAAATGAAAACCATGCCCATGTTGGCTAACGCATTATTTTGTAGCGACAACGGTTGATGAAGTTACTTGTCTCGTCCTAAACGGCAGATCACCCACCATCTGTGGAACAATCGCTGAAGGAAAAGTAGGGGGCAATGATCGTTTTTTTGTCTTTTTTTTTTGTTTTGTTTCGTTTTGTTATTAAGATTTGTATTGTCCATCATAAAATGTGGAAATAAATATTTGTTTAATTTTTAAATATTTAGTTTTGATTTGTAAATCTTGTTTTGCAAACAAAATTATTTTTAGCATGCTATTAGGTCAGAGGTTTTTAAAATATTAATTTTTGGGTTAAATAAGCGTTTTGGGAAAAAAAACACTAACGATGGTCGGTAAAGAAAAGATTTGAGAGTCATTCTTAAAGAATAAAGCCACAGAAATGAATAATACTTTTTAAAAGATATATCTCCTTCAACCGGATGGCCCTTAAGTGGAATGATAAAGCCTTATTTCCTAGATTTTTAACCTTTTATACACTTTCTATAAATAAACATAGTTCTTATTGTTGAAATAGGTGTGGAAGATCACAATATACCCTGACACTTATTTGCATGTCTGATAACCCAATTTATCATGGGCTCATTGTTGTAATGGAAATCTCAAAAAAAAATAAAAAATGGCGAAAATATTGTCCACTACAAGAATGGTAAACTCGACGTTAGGATGGCGGACCTGCATATATGTGAACGTCGCCTGCCTGAATAATATTCGGAAGAAAAATAATATTATGATTTTAAAAAAAAAGGAAGTCTAAAATTCTGCCCATTTTTGTTCTAATATCGATATTTGTACTGCCGTACTCTGGAAAAATAAAAACAAACTAGGTACTGACCTAAAATCTTGGCCAATAAAACTCGTCCTTCAAATATCGATCTATTAAAACAACCCTCATCTTGGCATAATCTCTCAATCCCGGGGGTTCGCAAGTTTTATTTTTGTGGGATCTTTTCTATGTTGTTTTTTTCTTTTTTTTTTTTTTTGTTTTTTTTTTTTTTTTGGGGGGGGGGGGGGGGGGGGGGGAAGGGGAGGGGGTAGGTTGTTGTTTGTTTTGTTTTTTATTTGTTTTTTTTTTGTTTGTTTATTTGTTTGTCTGTTTGTTTTTGTTAAGTTTTAATTTTTCTTAATTTGAAGGATTTTTAAAAAATCAACAACTCGTTCTCCTAAACGAAAGAATGTATTTTTCTTCAAAATTTATACTTTAAAATCCGACATAATATCGCTCTGAAAAGATTGGTCCCTTATCATGAAATATCTTATTTGTTTTGTTTTCGATAGCCCACCATCTGTTGCCACACATTAAATATTATTGAATGATTTCAGACCAGGAATCGAATATGGAGGAGGGCGATAAAGATGTACACTGAGAAAAAAAATGATTTATTTCATTTTGGCTAGATTTTATTTTTACTACAAGTTTGAAGTAAAATATTTCTGGCCAAAATTATAACAAAGAATTTTAGCAAAAAAAAAAAAAAATAGAGAAAATTGATAAGAAAGAGAGAGAGAGAGAGAGAGAGAGAGAGAGAGAGAGAGAGAGAGAAAGAGAGAGAGGAAGAGAGAGAGGGAGAGAGAGAGAGAGAGAGAGAGAGGCAGAAAAAAAAATTAAAATTATTTTTGTATTTTTATTTGTTTCTTTTATTTTATCTTTTTTTTTCATTTGGTTGTTGTTGTTGTTTGTATTTGTTTGTTGGGTTTTTTTCTTACAAGGGTTTGATAAATGATGGAGATGGAAAATGATTCCTGATGCGTTTGTATCGAATTACGCCTGATGTCAACGTGTTGTATATATTATATTCCTATCATATTACTATTACCTATTTCAGTGAATCATCCATGTATGTCGTTACCTTTACTCATTGACTTCAAACTAAAAATTTAGGGTGACAGAGTAGAGGTTGGTCGATCAACGAGGAGAGAGAGGAGAGAGGAAGAGAAAAGAGAACGAGGGAAAGAGAACTAAGGGTGGGATAGAGAGAGGAAGGGTATACTCACATACACACACACAGAGAGAGAGAGAGAGAGAGAGAGAGAGAGAGAGAGAGAGGGGGGGGGGGGGGGGGAGGAGAGAGAGGGTGTGTGTGAGAGATAGATAGATAGATAGAGAGAGAGAGATAGAGAGAGACAGACCGAGAGAGAGAGAGAGAGAGAGAGAGAGAGAGAGAGAGACAGAGAGAGAGAGACAGAGAGAGAGAGAGAGGTGGGGGATTTGTCTTTCTGGTTTTATGCACGTTATGGAATTGAGGTCATTCGTTTTATGTCATGTCACATCACTTGACGGCATACAAATTTACTAGCTTTACAAATTCTAGGGACCGACGTGCACTTATTTGCAGGTCTGATAACCCAATTCCTTATGGGCTCATTGTTGTAACGGAAATCTAAAAAAAACATAAATGACTCGAAATATTGTCCATTACAACAGTGTTAAACGGCGCTCAAAATTGGGTTCCGATGTCAGACCTACTTGTACACGTCACTAGGAACTAATGACGATAACATTAAAAGTATTTCAAGAGGAGAGGACCAGGAACATCGGGCACCATATACCTCTACGAAAAATAATTGCATAACTACAAAAGTAACAGTTCATCAAGACAGGGCTGCATTATCATCTTAAATTCAATTTTTTTTTTAATAAAAAAAAAAAACGTAGTCCTTCACGGAGCCGCATTTTATCCCGATTTCTATAGCGTGAAACGGACAATGGCAATTTCAAAATCGATAGGATTGCAAAATACTTTCCGCCAGATCTTACAGATCCAGCTATCAAATTAGTGCTGGGTGGACAGGGGGGTCCAAAAAAATCAATCTCGACTGCACCCAGGTTTGATCTCGGCCCCTTTGAGTGTGAAGCGAGTGCTCTACCATCTGAGCTAACGGGGCCCTATGATTTAATAAATAAACCTTGTTGATAATTAATATTTAGTGTCAGGGGACTTACATAAATGATTGTAGAGTTTTAATTGCCCTTGTTAATGGCAATCTGGACATATTCCACCAATTTCACTCTACTGCAAGAGGGGGCGACAACCGTAGCCATCGTTAACTTATAGATAGTATGCGCTTGTCTAAGAAGTTCATAACATTGCCATCCGGAAGTATAACGGACCAACACACAAAACTATGTGTAATCATGAACTTCTATAGTCTGGATAATACCGTTTAGTGAGTATTACTCATAAACGTGGATGGCAAAAATCAATAACAAAGACCAGAATGACGTCAACTTCATTCTATCTTTCGCCTGACACTGAACAAAAAATGACGTCAAAATGCCAGTCTTTGGCTACAAAAGAAAACAAATCGTGAGTTGTATTAAAAAGTTCAACCAATGGGACCACTTGTTTCCATGAGCACTAGTAACAACTCACTAGGCGGTGCAAAAACCAAATAATGACGTCAAAATGCCAGTCTTTTTGGGTTTCAGTGTCAGGCTATAACTTCACGATGGCTACGCGACAACCCAGACAGTCAAATTTAAGTAAATTATTTCTTGAAAGAAGATCAAAGTTCATTTCAAGTTTTCGTGTCATATCATACGTTTCTACACGTAGCTACGAATGAATATACAAACAGGTAGGTACAAAGTACCTATACCTGTAGATATCACGTTGCAAGATTACGAATGTCATTAGTGATAATATAGTAGCAAAGAACAGAAAACTGGCACACATAAATGGTTAATTACAACAGCTTTTACTGACAGATGGCATCTATGCAATTTCTCTCATCAATAATTCCGACATATAGATTTGGGGGCAGCGTGGCTCAGCGGTACGGTCTTTGCTTCGTACCCGCAAGGTACGGAGTTCGATCACCCGTCGCTGCCCTGTGTAGCCTTGAGCAAGTCACCTCTCCCTCGCTCAATTTGCGGCGCTGCATTGTGGCTGACGCCTGGGTTATTCCAGATCTTCCCTTGGAATAGACCCTAGATAAAAATTTCCCCTATGGGATGAATAAAGGGAATTTTAGTTTTATTTATTTTTATTTTATGACTCGAGTGCCACTGTCACGAGGATAGGGTTAGCAGTTGAAAACGGTAAGGGCTGCCTGAAGCCGATGATCGTAAAATACTAACGAAAGAGTGAAAATGGAAAGGCTTCGTATGGGAACAAAACAGACAATGGACGTTTCGGGTACAAACCCTTCGTCAGCACAACAATACACAAATAAACGTGGAAAACAAATACAATATAATGAAAAATAACTTGTATCGTCTGTACTCAATGGTGGTTGCAGTATGAATGAAATGTTAGCGTGGCGTGGGTAGAAGATAGGGTGCCCCAGGGGGGGGGGGGGGGGGGTGATCTAATTGATAAGAAAAGGTCAGCGTCAGGGAACAGAACTTTCCAGACTATAATGGAAGATAAAAGACATATTAGTAGTAGTAGTAGTAGTAGTAGTAGAAGTAGTAGTAGTAGTAGTAGTAGTAGTAGTAGTAGTAGTAGTAGTAGTAGTAGTAGTAGTAGTAGTAGTAGTAGTAGTAGTAGGAGTAGTAGAAGTAGTAGTAGTAGTAGTAGTAGTAGTAGTAGTAGTAGTAGTAGTAGTAGTAGTAGTAGTAGTAGTAGAAGTAGTATATCGCTTGTGGCCGACAGATAGATTTGTCTCTCCAATATTATGACCCGAGTGCCATCACTGTCACGAGGTTAGGGTTGGCAGTTGCGTGTCACGAGGCTAGGGTTGTGTGTCAAGAGGAATGAAGCTATGCGTTTATCTAAAACACAAAACCTCTCAACATCCGCCAGCCGGATAAAACATACCAACACACAATACTATGTGTAACCTTAAAAACGTTCATAGTCCTTGTTGATAATGACCATTTAGTAGTATAAGCGCACTTCATAAAGTGTGGCTTGTGCGGCTATGTGGTCTAGTGGTATGACACTCGCTTTCGGATCGGAAGGTCATGGGTTCGAGCCTCGCGCTCGGCGCATAATGAGTCCTTAGAAAAGGCTCTTTACTCACATTCTCTCACCGTACTCAGGTGTAAAACGAGTTCTTGGCCGTTAACACCGTTGTCTTTGTCCAAAAAATGTAATATGGCCTAACAGGCGTCATGTCCCGTCCTACATGTTAAATGTTGCTGTTGGCCAGGGACCAGTTGTAAAGCGCTTTGAGCACGTTTAGTGGATATTGCGCTATATGAAAGCTCAATTTTTTAAAAGCTCAATAAAGGATTTTAGAGTGTTAATTATTGTTCTTGTTAGTCGCAATATGGACATACTCCAACAATTTCACTCTACAGCAAGAGTAAAATCTGAGTAAATTATTTCTTGAACAAGATCGAACTTCATTTCAAGTTTTCGTTACGTGTCATACGTTTCTACACGTAGCTACGAATGAACATACAAACAGGTAGGTAGGTACAAAGTACCTACCTGTAGGTATCATGTTGCAAGATTACGATTGTCATTAGTGATAATATAATAGCAAAGAACAGAAAACTGGCACGCATAAATTGTTAATGACAACAGCTTTCACTTGACAGGTGGCATCTATGCAATCTCTCTCATCAATAATTCCAACAGATAGATTTGTTTCTCCAATATTATGACCTGAGTGCCATCACTGTCACGAGGTTAGGGTTGGCAGTTGCGTGTCACGAGGCTTGGTTTGTGTGTCAAGGGGTATGAACGTAGCCATCGTTAAGTTATGGATAGCATGCGCTTGGCTAAGAAGTTCACAACATTGCCATCCGGAAGTATAACGGACCAACACACAAAACTATGTGTGACCGTGAACTTTTATAGTCTAGTTAATACAGTTTAGTGAGAATAACTCACAAACGCGGATGGCTTAATACATATAACGAAGGCTTGAGTGACGTCATCTCCATTCCAGCTATAGATAGTATGCGCTTGGCTAAGAAGCTCATAACATTGCCATCCGGAAGTATAACGGACCAACACACAAAACTGTGTGTATCCATGAGCGTTTATAGTCAGGTTAAAACAGTTCAGTGAGCATTACTCATAAACGCGGATGGCAAAAACAATAACAAAGACACGAGTGACGTCATTTTCGAACTATCTAGTTTTTTGCACCGCCTAGTGATGTGTCGTTAGTAGTGCTCATGGAAACAAGTGGTCCCATTAGTTGAACTATTGAATACAACTCACGATTTGTTTTCTTTTGTGGTCAAAGACTGGCATTTTGACGTCATTTTTTGGTCAGTGTCAGGCTATAAGATAACGATGGCTATGGTATGAAGCTATGCGTTTATCTTTTTTAAAAAACCCTCTCAACATCCGCCAGCCGGATAAAACGTACCAACACACACCTACTATGTGTAACCTTAAACGTTCATACTCTGATTGAATAATGGAAATGTTGCTGCTCGAAGCTCGAAGAAATAAATAATAATGTGAAATTGAATGTAAGCTTCGATTTAATTACAAAAACAGACCAAATGAACGTTTCGGGTTTGCCCTTTATCAACGAAACAGGATGAATGAAACACCACAGGAAACCCGAATCTTTCATTTGATCTGTTTTTGTAATTAAATCGAAGCTTACATTCAATTTCACATTATTATTTATAGTCTGATTGATAGAATTTAGTGAGAACTAATCATTAAAATGACTGTCTAAAAAGAATAACAAAGAATTGAATGACGTCGATTTCGTTCCATCTACCTATACAGTTGTGTGTCAGGATTGTTTAATGAATGTCAAATTCATTTTTAAACAATACACGGCAGTTTTTGAAGATGTCTGGCTTTTTAAAAAAATAAATGGGTATAGATAGAAGGAAGATGACGTCACTCTGGTCTTTGTTTTTGCTTTTTGTCATCCACGTTTATGAGTAGTAACTCTCACTAAACTGTATTAACCAGACTATGAACGTTTTATATTTCCGGATGGCAATGTTGTGAGCTTCTTAGCCAAGCGCACACTATCTATTCAAATCACTTGATTTCAACGATTTTATATACAAATTAAAACACGTTTAAAAATAGATAAATAAATAATTAAAAATGTACAAAATTCCACCCTTAAATAGGCAAGAATTTTCTTGAATTTAAAAAAAACAAACAAAACAAAACAAACAAAACAAAACAAAAACCCGAAGAAACAAACACAACATCAACTCTGTACAGCGGTATGTTTAAAAGTACAGGGTTGGTGTTGTGTTTGTTTATCACACAATAGGATACTTGGAAAACATTTTATTCAGAAAAGTGAGTGGAGCGGGCAGTTATGTTGGTAACAACAAGAGATGAAGTGAGTATGAAAGTGCCAGAAGACAATAGAGAATAAACATTTTCGCGGCCGCGATGAGGGTTTGAACCCGCGACCTTACTGGTACAATAACTCCGACTAGCCGGGGAGATTGTGACTCTACCGTATGAGCTACACACGACCCCCATTTTCCCCATTTATTATGTGTGCTGTTTATTATCTAAATGTAAATAGGATACATGGACAAGCTTGGCATTTCGATGACATGTTTGACATTTTAATTTTATTTTGGAAAATCTGTCAAGCAACTCTGTTGTGTGTAGTGTGTAGTGTGTAGTGTGTAGTGCTTGTGGCCGGAATCGAGTTTTTGTTTGTGTGTGTGTGTGTGTGTGGGGGGGGGGGGGGGGGGGGGTAGGGGTTGCCAACCAGGTTTAACAGTTATTCACCAGACTATAAATGTTTAAGATTACACATAGTTTTGTCTGTTGGTACGTTCTACTTCCTGATGGCAATGTTGCGAGCTTCTTAGCCAAGCGCATACTATCTATAGAAAACTATTTTTATTTTAGCGAAACAGTGATGAAAACAAAATGAGTATGCGACCTATCGTCACAAAACTGTTTTATAAAAGGAACGAAATTGACCTCACTCAGCTCTTTGTTATTGTTTTTAGCCAGCCACTCTTATCAGAAGTTCTCATTAAATTCTATCAGACTATAAACGTTCAAGGTTACACCGTAGCCATAGTTAACTCATAGCCTGACACGAGAACTCTCTAGGACTGGCAGTTTGGCGTCATTGTTTAGGTTTGTGTAGCGTCTAGTGAGTTGTAAGTAGAGCTCAAGGAAACAAGTTATTTCATTGGTTGAACTATTGAATACAACTCACGATTTGTTTTCTTTTGTGGCAAAAGACTGGCCATTTGACGTCATTTTTTGGTCAGTGTCAGGCTACAGATAGTTTGCGCTTGGCTAAGAAGCTCATAACATTGCCATCCGGAAGTATAACGGACCAACACACAAAACTGTGTGTATCCATGAACGTTTATAGTCAGGTTAATACAGTTCAGTGAGCATTATTCATAAACACATAAATAACGATGGCTACGGTTAATCTCACCAAACTGTGTTAACCAGACTATAAATGTTTAAGGTTACACATAGTTCTGTGTGTTGGTCCGTTATACTTCCGGATGACAATGTTGTGAGCTTCTTAGCCAAGCACATACTATCTATACAAAACTTTTTTTTTTAGCGAAACAGTGATAGAAACAATATGTGACTTATCATAACAAAACGGTATTATAAAAGGAAGGAAATTGACCTCCACCCAGCTATTTGTTATTGCTTTTAGCCACCACTCTTATGAGTAGTTCTCATTAAATTTTATCAGACTATAGATAGTTCGAAGTTGACGTCACTCAGGTCTTTGTTATTGTTTTTTGCAATCCGCGTTTATGAGTAATCCTCACTAAACTGTATTAACCTGACTATGAACGATCATGGTTACACAGAGTTTTGTGTGTTGGTCTGTTATAATTCCGGATGGCAATGTTGTGAGCTCCTTAGCCAAGCGCATACTATCTATAAACGTTCAGGGTTACATCGTAGCCATCGTTATGTTATAGCCTAATACTGAAATCCAAAAAGGACTGGCAGTTTGACGTCATTATTTGGTTTTTGCACCGTCTAGTGAGTTGTCGTTAGTAGTGCTCGTGGAAACAAGTTCTTTCATTGGTTGAACTATTGAATACAACTCACGATTTGTTTTCTTTTGTGGCAAAAGACTGTGGTCAGTGTCAGGCCATAACTTTACGAAGGCCACGTAACTGAGCATCAAATAAAAGGTGAATAGAGGTCAAGTCGTGTAACTAACCCAATTCCTTATGGGCTCATTGTTCCAAATATTTCCCATTACGAAAATGTTAAACTAGCACTTTAAGTAGCTATGTGGAAGGCATAGTTCACGTGGAATTTCTTGAACATGGGCAAGCATTGAACTCTGAACAATAAGTTTATTCAACTCTACGATCTCCAAAAAAAGAATATAGATAGTATGCGCTTGGCGAAGAAGCTCATAACATTGCCATCCGGAAGTATAACGGACCAACACACAAAACTGTGTGTACCCATGAACTTTTATAGTCTGGTTAAAATACTATAGTGAGTATCACTCACAAACGCGGATGGCAAAATACAATAACAAAGGCTTGAGTGACGTCAACTGCATACTATCTATAACTGAATGATGGCTACGCTGAACCCTCGAGGACTGGCAGTCTGACGTCATTTTTTAGGTTTGTGTAACGTCTTGTGAGTTGTCGTCAGTAGAGCTCAAGGAAACAAGTTATTCCATTGGTTGAACTAGTGAATACAACTCACGATTTGTTTTCTTTTGTGGCAAAAGACTGGCCTTTTGACGTCATTTATGGTCAGTGTCAGGCTACGATGGCACAGTTACACACAGTATTTTTTGTACGTTGTATCCGGCTGACGGATGTCGTGAGTTTTTGGGCTAAACGCATGGCATGAATACCGAGATCAACCATTTGTCAACCAGTGATGTGTTAAGGTGAAAATGAACAGCAAAATCTTAGGTTAAATTTATATTAGTAAAAGAAAACATACCCACTGCACTCAATGAAACATACGATAAAAATTCATTTTTCATTTACTTTTTTTGTTTTTGTACACTTTTTAGCCCCTTAACCCCCCCCCCCTCCCCCGCCCCTTTCCCCGGGACATTATGCTGTTATGAGGCAGTGGATCACGTATGTGATCATTCGCCTCAAAACGGTATTATGTCGGGGTGAACCAGATGTAAAAAAAAATTAAAAAAAAAAAAAGCCACAAAAAATTGAGCTTTAAAATATCGCAATATCCACAAAACGTGCTCAAAGCGCTTTACAAGGGGGTCCCTTTCCAACAGCAACACGTAACATGTAGAACGAGATTTGGCGCCTACTAGGCGATTTTACAATTTGTTTTTCGGAAAGAGACAACGCTGTAACGGCCAGATAATCATTTTACGCCTGAGTGCGGTGAGATAATGTGAGTAAAGAGACTTTTCCAAGGACTCAGCAATGCACCGCTCAGAGCGGGACTCGATCCCTGGCCCTTCGTTTCCGAAGGCAAACTGGAGGGCCGGCTTATTAGGAGGGTTTCAATAGTTTTGGGCGACATGCAGCAATGATTTCCCCCATTCTAAAACGTGATATTTTACGTGCTTAACTAATTCAATCCTATAGATTTTTGCTTCTTTTCAAAATTGGGAAAAATGTATTAAAAATGAAAATGTGCATAGATGGTTTTATTCAACTACGATTAACATGCAAAAATGGAAAACATCAACTTTGATACTAATACTAGAATTTGTCTCAGAAAAAATGTAATAAACGGGACAAGGATAGCTATACCAGAGTAACAGTAAAAGTAACACGAGTAATATACGGATATAATCGGTGTTAGGGTTGAGTGAGTTAAACTCAAGGGGAAATATATAGACAAATAATCGCATTTATTAATTTTTGGTTACATTAAACTATGCTCGATTTGAAAACAATTTCAATATTTATTAGAAAATAAATAAAAGGAAAAGTTTAGGACTGCATCAGGAAATAAAATAATTAAAAATAAAAAATCCCAATTAATAATTAGACCGCTGTGTGAGTCAGAAACCTGAATTATATTAGTATGGCATTTAGCCCCATTTCCATGGTAACTGTTTAACAAAGTTTGTCACACACTGCCAACAATACTGCCGTACTATGGACAAACCCATAGTTTAAAATTTGGCCAGAAAACTCGTCATTCAAATATCGATCGATTTAAATGACCTTCATCTTTGCAATAAAAAAAAAAAAAAAACAAAAAAAAAACACAAAAAAAACAAACAAAAAACAAGAAAAAAAACCTCTCAAACCTGGGACTTCCCGAAGTCCCAGGTCTGAGAGTTTTTTTTTTTTTTTGCCAAGATGAAGGTCATTTAAATCGATCGATATGTGAAGGACAACCTTTCTGGCCAAATTTTAAAATATGGGTTTTTCCAGAGTACGACAGAATACTATCGTGCTTTAAAAAAAAAAAAGAAAATTGGCCAAACATATTTTACATAACTAACCATTGGTTAAAATTTATCAAAACGTTTTAATCCGTGACTTTAAAAAAGTCTCAGGTTTGAAATTATTTTACAATATGTTGCGTGTTAAAATCAACTTATATCAATGGATATTTAAAATAAAAATTTTCTGATTAAAATTTGAAAACTTTGATTTAGTCAGTTTAAGCGTTATTAGTAGAAGATGCCAAGCTCGTCCATCTTCTTTGTATCAACTATTAAACATTCCAGTTGATATATAGACAGACGTCTATACTGATAAATTAACTCAAGTTTTTAATTTTCTTCATAAAATATTTGGCTTAACGTTCCAAAGTGAATTCATTGCACATATTATTCCACTCAAAATGACCGACGTGTTGCAAGTCTTAAAACCCAAATTGTTTGGGTCTAATTGGATTCAATAGTCGGATGTCACGTCGCCCAGCAACGGCGGCCATCGTGGTTCTAAACAAAGAAAATCGGTACTTTTTATTCTTCATGCTGGCTAGAACTTTTCAAATGTCTTGTGATCAGAATGTATAAAAGTCAAAACATGATCATATTTATAATGTTTTTCTCCTCTGGATACGCTTTTATGCTCGTCGGAGAAATATTTCATAAGGTCGTCCGCCATTGTTCCGATAGTTTAGAGCCAGTTACTAAGTTACCATGCGTCATTACGAGGGAAGTGACGACATGACGGTTGAAGCGTATTGTTGCAATGGAAATACTCTCAAACCAACGCATAATAAATCTGGTCTTTTACAAGAATGTTAAATCTAACAAATGTACGGCTATGTGGTCTAGTGGTATGACACTCTCTTTCGGATCGGAAGGTCCTGGGTTCGAGCCTTGCGTCCGGCTCGGCGCATAGTTGAGTCCTTGGAAAAGACTCTTTACTCACATTCTCTCACCGTACTCATGTGTAAAATGAGTACCTGGCCGTTAACAGCGTTGTCTTTGTCCGAAAAATTGTAATATCGCCTAATAGGCGTTATGTCCCGTCCTACATGTTAAATGTTGCTGTTGACCATGGACCCCTTGTAAAGCGCTTTGAGCCCATTTAGTGGATATTGCACTATATAAAAGCTCATTAAAAAAAAAAAAAACAGACAAAAAAACCCCCCGAATAATTGCGTTTTGTTCTCAGATAGTAATAGCTCAAAGTTTCACCGCATTCTGACAAAATATTTTTTTTTCATTTTGCTCAGAAAAACTTTTATTCAAAAACAAATCGATTGAGATAATCCCCAACTTTTCAAAATTGTCAAAAACACTCAAATTCGATGTTGACATCTTGTTCCCTTGATATGGTGTAAAAGTTGTAAGTCTAAAACGAAAAAATAAATAAATAAAAAAACAACACTGAAAACCGATGTTGACAACAGTTACACAGTACTGGCACACCTTAATTGGATTCAATAGTCTGATGTCACGTCGCCCAGCAACGGCGGCCATCGTGGTTCTAAACAAAGAAAATCGGCACTTTTTATTCTTCATGCTGGCTAAACTTTTCATATGTCTTGTGATCAGAACGTGTACAAATCAAAAAAAGATCAGATTTATAATGTTTTTCCCCCTCTGGATACGCTTTTATGCTCGTCGGAGAAATATTTCATAAGGGCGTCCGCCATTGTTCCGATAGTTTAGAGCTAGTTACTAAGTTACCATGCGTCATTACGGGGGAAGTGACGTTACGACTGTTGACGCGTATTCCTCGATATAAAGTAAAAAATAATTATATGGCCACAACGAAAAATAAAGCACACTCAAAATCAATCTTGACAAGTTTTGGGACATCTTAAACCGTAAAAATGATATAAACGTTTAATGGCTACAAATTTTTAAAAATGTTCAGCCGTATATTATGCTATTTTGACAGAGAAATGGGGAGTTGGAAGAGCGTTGTTTTGTTTTTGTTTTTAAGGGTTTTACGGCGCTTGCAACACATAAAGGTCATATCAGCGCCAGTAAAAAGGAAGAAAATGGGATAGTAAAAAGTTATAGAATTATAATTAAAGCACAAAAGAAAAGGTAAGAAAAAGGGGGATTGGTTCAAATAGGGAACAGATGTAGATTCCAAGAGCACACTGTCAAAGTACTTAGTTTTTTTTATCACCTAAAAGTCTCATCCAGACACAAGCACAGGTCCCAACTAAGAGAAATCGAAACATTCTTAGTACTACGTATTTATTTTTTATCAATCATCCCATTTAATCGTGCCAGTTGTAGTACAACAGATTATTCGAATTCAGATAGGACAAGATGTGTACCTTTGTGTCAAGCGTAAGGGGAGTGAAAAATTGTTTCAATTATCTTCTCAAGGTTGTAGGAGTTAAATAGGTCAAAAAGGTTGTAGTAGTGGTAGATGTGGCACGTTATATAGGGATAGATCAGGTTCATAAGATAAGTATTCATCTTCGTTAAAGCAGAAGAACTTTCATATAAATCAATAGAACCGCCTCACACAATGCCATTCATCAAACAGCTCAGATATAAACCGTTAGCATCGAAACCAACTAGTCTTTGGCGTAGTTTTAGAATTTCTCAATAATCACTTTCTCTAATTCTTGTTTTGCCAACTTCGTTGACTGCGAATCGGCTTCGGTCGAGGAGCTGCCTCACGGCCAGTGCGCTTCATCGGTGGGGTCTTTCTACCTGTCCAACATGTACCCGCTGTGGGCAAGAACCTGAGACGGCAGAGCATCTAGTCGAACGGTGTGTTGTGACGATGCTACCCGGCGGGTTTGCGACGGTGCACGAATGCGGACCAGACTTTGCTGATTGGGTCGATCGTCATAACATAGTAGTGTGAAAACCATAAGAGGCTACTGCCAACCTCGTGGTAACGATGGACCACAATGGAGGGCCCACCAATAATATCATCTTTGACAAGATTATGCAGATCACTGTTTTTCTCATCGAACAATGTAAAGTATAATGCATCAGAGGGTAAATTCTGAAACAAATAGCGAAGCGTCAATCCCGGAACACCTTTTCCATCTTTGAACATATCCAGTCCGTTTTCCGGATAGAACTTAGACATTTTTTGCAATGGTCTCAACAAAGGGTTGCGCATCACGATTGTTGTACCAAATTAAACAGTCTTTGAAATGTTCATTTTGTTTCCTTGCCAAGCCTTTAGTCACAGAACAATTGCATGCTTTTAAAAAGTTGTAGCTAATCCCATTATCATTCATCGTGCTGGCTGAAGTCTGAACTTCACTTGAACGGTTGTGTAATCTTATGGTATACTTGCTATGTTGGGCCATTATTTGAGTCCAGATGTGGCAACACAAAGTTGTGTTTGTAGAAAAGGCTGTTTATTTATGTTTTGTTTACTCAGGTATAGGTTATAATATATACTTGACCGGTAACAGGTTTGTCTCTCTTTCTTTTTTTTTTTCATGTAACAGCACCATTCATGCGGCATGTCTCATCCTACCTGTTAAGT
Source organism: Berghia stephanieae (assembly GCF_034508935.2). Lineage (NCBI taxonomy): Eukaryota > Metazoa > Mollusca > Gastropoda > Nudibranchia > Aeolidiidae > Berghia > Berghia stephanieae. Next base: position 11,356,761 of record NC_088362.1, read on the forward strand.
GTTTCTGTGGTTTATGGTATTTAAAACAGAACAATTAATGGATATTGCGCAATACAAAAGGTCTTTTTTAATTATTCGCCCGAATTGCCTCATAGACGTAGCTATCGTGCCACATCTTAAGACTATGAATTGTTTTGAAACGTATTAATTAGATGCTAGTATAACGCTTCCTTAAGTTATTATAAGTCAACAACTAACTGCAATGCATCATCTGATTAAATACTCCAATTTTTAAGGCTTTGACTGTTGTTCGTTATTTAATTTCCCATAGCACAAGACTGCTTGCAATCTCCTCCTTGTGCTATGGGAACAACCTGAGAGAACCAGAAGCAGAGGCGGACAGAATAAAACTTACATTGACTGTCTGCTAGATGACACAGGAATGGACAACACCCGGGAGCTGCGTACGCTTATGGAGGACAGGACAGAATGGCGAAGACTTGTGGCTCATGTTGGGGGCCCCAAGGGGCGGCCTAAGTAAGTGAGTTATTTAATATTGGACGAATCAGTAATCATCATCATCATCATCATCATCATCGCCTTTTTCACCCGGGTCAGGGTATAGGCCACAGACAAACAGTTTCCATCCTTCTCTATCCCGAGCTAACTTTTTTTTTTTATCTCATTCCAGGTCTTACCACTTCTCTGTATATCAGCTTCTTTAATTCTTCTCCATGTTCCTCGTGACCTTCCCCTTGATCTTCTGCCCTGAGGGTTCCAGTCCAATACTTTCTTTGTTATCCTACTCCCTGTGTATGAATCCCGTCCCCTCTCTCTGAATATAAAATCTTCTCCCCAGACTTGAGGTGTTTCTGTCCGGATTGTATCCAGTGGGTTTCGCTTACTCCAAGTTTATGCAGCCTGTATCTTCTCATCTCAGTCACAACTTGAGAGCTTTTTCCTGCTTCATACATGGTGCGAACGTTCCACGAGGCAATTCGAAGCTGCTTGTTTGGCGAAGACGTCATCGGGTCAGCAGAGTAATGAGTGGAAGCAATTACAAGGACCGACACCTCCTAGTATCTCAGACAGTTGTTGGAATTTATTATTCGTGAGTTCATCATTGACTTATAAAAATCACAAAGCAAGCCCTTAGAAATGTTTTGAACATGCACGTTGTCCTAATTATAGATAGTTCGAAGTTAATGTCATTCAGGTCTTTGTTATTGTTTTTTGCCATCCGCGTTTATGAGTAATTCTCACTAAACTGTATTAACCTGACCATAAACGCTCATGGTTACATCCAGTTTTGTGTGTTGGTCCGTTATACGTCCGGATGGCAATGTTGTGAACTCCTTAGCCAAGCGCATACTATCTATACAGTTCCTTGGTTTGGACACGATAAAGGGACACAATTGTGATCATCGCATTCTCTGATTTACAGGTTTAAAAAGACAAACAATAACCAAACTGATGTCTTAAACTTAGTAAAGCATATTGCTTTCTTAAATACATATCACGATATGGTTTTATTGAATCTGATCTCCCATGAACAGTCGTCCTAATAATCCTCATTGTTTAATAAATAATCTATGCACTATAATATGAAATTGTTAAATACAAGATTGGCGGTAATTCTGTATTGAATCATATGTAATATAACCATGAAATATAATGCTATAAACGAATATCTGATGTGATTAACTCACTCAACCCTAACACCGACTATATCCTGTAATTTACCCGGGTTACTTTTTTTTTTTATCTCATTCCAGGTCTTACCACTTCTCTGTATATCAGCTTCTTTAATTTTTCTCCATGTTCCTCGTGACCTTCCCCTTGATCTTCTGCTTTTACCCCATGCCTATTTATTACATTTTTATGAGACAAATTATAGGCGTAGTATCAAAGCTAATATTTTTAGTTTTTACATGTCAATGGTAGTTGAATAAAACCATCTATGCACATGCTCATTTTTAATAATTTCTTATCCAATTTTGAAAAGAAGCAAACATCTCTAGGATTGAGTGAGTTAAAACGAAATGATGTTTATATTGTTTTTGCCTATGTTTAGATTTTTCGATGTCATTATTGCAATCGGTTAGTTGACTACATGATTTTATTATACTCAATGGTAACGACTGATTTATGATTGATTAATACTGTGTTTAAGCTGGTTATAAGCATTACTAATATTTCATTAAAAAATTTATAAGACAAAGGGGAATTGGTTCAAATAAGAAGCAGGTGTAGATTCCAAGAGCACACTTTCAAAGTTCTTAGTTTGAGATCACTCAAAGTCTCATCCAGACACGAGCACAGGTCCCCACTAAGAGGAATACTCTCAAATGTTTTACAAATCATATATAATATAAAGATACATAATACAGTGAATAAGAGAGAGATTATTTACAAGGAAAAAAAATGTCATCTCCCAAAACTAACTATACATTCGACTGTTTCCCCTCTCAGCCAGGGCATCCAGCCAGGACCAGGAAAAAACCAAGTAATCTCATTCCAAGACAAAGACAGAAAGCATGTTGGAAAACAGATATAGGTTGATAGAAGACGAAGTAAGTACCTCCCTAACCACTATGGGAGGTCAGGAACCCCACCCAGATGGTGACAATGATAATGGTAATGACGACGACGACGACGACGATGATGATGATGATGATGATGATGGTGATGATGATGATGATGATGATGATGACGATGATGATGATGACGAGGAGGAGGAGGAGGAGGCGGAGCAGGAGGAAGCGGAGCAGGAGGAAGCGGAGCAGGAGGAAGCGGAGCAGGAGGAGGAGGAGGAGGAGCAGGAGGAGGAGGAGGAGGAGCAGGAGGGGCAGGAGGAGGAGGAGGAGGAGCAGAAGAAGTAGGAGGAGGAGGAGGAGGAGGAGGAGGAGGAGGAGGAGGAGGAAGGTTAGAAAATGGACGAAGAGGGGGAAATTTTTTGTGTGTTTTTATAAAAATGAAATTAAACATACCACTTATATTTTTTTATGCTAGAAATTTTAAGCTCATGTTGAGATGGTACTGGTGAGGTGACACAAAATAAAATATGAGATATTTAGAATGGAATGTCCAATGAGGTGAGATGATTAAAATTACAGTCGCTGTTACTTAAGTTATTAGTATAGTCGTATCTTTTTTCTATAACCCTTACTCGAAGTATTGTGATTAATAATTCATAAATATACGACTAAATAACTCGAACTAATTATAATTTAGAGCAGCTGCATTCCATTTATTGAATTCGACTGTAAAATCTGTACAAGGAGGGCGGTTGGGGTTGGGGGGGGGGGGGGGTTACACGTGGAGTTGGTCGTTGTTAACAAATCAACATAGTCATGTAGGTGATAACACGAACGGAATAAAGATACACCAGTAAGACATGACGGCTAAATGAAGAATGTTCCCCTGCATTTCGATTTAGCACAATACTCTTCAACAGTCGTAACGTCACTTAGCTCGTAATGACGCATGGTATCTTAGTAACTGGCTCTAAACTATCGGACCAATGGCGGACGCCCTTATGAAATATTTCTTCTACGACCATAAAAGCGTATCCAGAGGGAAAAAAAACAACATTATAAATCTGATCATGTTTTGTCTTTTGCACATTCTGATCACAAGACACATGAACAGTTCTAGCCAGCATGAAGAATAAAAAGTATAGATTTTCTTTGTTTAGAACCACGACAGCCGCCGTTGCTGGGCGACGTGACATCAGACTATTGAATCCAATTGTACTGTACACACTGGTTGAAAGAAACGTCTTTAACTGCTTTAAATAAGTCTCTTGTTGTCTTTTCATTCGTTTACAGACGCTCAGATATCCTTGTACATACTTAGTAAAGGATAGGTCATCCCATTGACTCGTATTTTTGTTGCACGGGCAGACAAAGGACAAATTTTATTGGTTTTTTTTTTCTCCGGCCAGAAGACAAAAAATATATTTTAAAATAAGTAAAAGTTATATTTTTGGTAAATAATAATGAAAAACATTAAAACAAACATATCTCCACGATCAAAAACTAATCAAGATGTTCTTAACGGGTGAGATTGTTTGTTTTTTATGCTTTTGTCATCTAGCCCCAAAACGTCACAAAGTGCGCGTTTTCACTAGACTACGACAATTTTTAAAGTCTTTTCAATAAAAATTGTATCTATTTGGAGCCACCTATTTTTCGAATCTTCATAATTTTCTGCACCAATTTGTGTACTTAGTTTGCTGGTTACAAAAAGTGCACAAAACGCACGGAACGGGCCGCTAAGGAAACAGACTATTAGGCTACGAGTATCGAGTGTGTCAGAAGACAATGGTAATGACGGCAAGAAAACAACGAATTGTTTTGATGACAACCATACCACTATGTCGTGTTCACATGAAGATTTCTTATTGATCAAATTGTAAGGCGTCTGTCTATCTTCTATCTATCTATCGCACCAAAACTTCTCAAGTTCAAATCTATGTGTTCTAGTGATATGACACTCGCATTCGGATCGGAAGGTCTTGGGTTCGAGGCTCGCTCGGCGCATAGTTGAGTCCTTGGAAAAGGCTTTTTACTCACATTCTCTCACCGTACTCAGGTGTAAAATGAGTACCTGGCCGTTAACAGCGTTGTCTCTGTCCGAAATGAAAATTGTAATATCGCCTAATAGGCGTCATGTCTCGTCTTATATGTTAAGTGTTGCGGTTGGCCAGGGACCCCTTGTAAAGCGCTTGGAGCACGTTTAGTGGATATTGCGCTATATAAAGACTCAATCTAAATTTAAGGCTCAATTTAAATCAGAATACAGATGTGAGATCTATTTTGAGTAAGTTTGAACCTATGATTATTAGTCAAAAAATATATCAACATTGATTAAATTGAGGGTTGTTAAGTACGACATGTTATTACGGGCATCTTCGTATCTATTCACATACATTACAAATTATTTTTTTTTTATAATGTGCTCAAAGCGCTTTACAAGGGGTCCCTGGCCAACAGCAACATTTAACATGAAGGACGGGACATGACGCCTGTTAGGCGATATTACAATATTTCGGACAAAGACAACGCTGTTAACGGCCAGGCACTCATTTTACAACTGAGTACGGTGAGATAATGTGAGTAAAGAGCCTTTTCCAAGGACATTACATTAGGATAATGTCATTAAAAGATGGACTTTTTGTCATCTATTTTTTTATATCTTATCAATAGTTCCATCTAAGACGGAAATAACTACAAGTGTGTAAAACACACAACAATGATACAATTAACACACGTAATAATACTATAACACACTTACACACTAATTTAATAAAGTGATGAGAATACATATTTAACAATTTAACAAATGTTTCTCCTACGCATGTAAATTAAGAAATAATTACAAAGTGTGTAAAACACACAGTAAAAATATTAAAAATAACTTCAAAGTGTGTAAAACGCACATATCTAATAATAATATAACACACTTAAACAACACTACAATAAATTACTGATATTGCCATTATCTATTTAACAATTTAACAAATGCTTCTCATGCTTTTTATATTACTGCACGTTTGCTGGTTCCGGCTCCAAGATTTGGAATGAACTACCACGTGGTCTGAGGGAGTGCATGTCTTTGCCTGCCTTTAAAAAGAATCTCAAGACACATCTTTACTGTATTCGCTTTTATGGACGCTATGATTCCTTGATTTGGCTCTCAATTGATTGTATTGTATGTTCTCTCGTATGCTTTGTTTTTTTGTGTGTTTTTTTTTTGTTTTTATTATTATTATTATTATTATTATTATTATTATTATTATTATTATTATTATTATTATTATCATTATACATTATCATCATTATTACTATCATCTTATTATTATTATATTATTATTATTATTATTATCATTATTATCATCATCATCATTATTTTATATTATTATTATTATTATTATTATTATTATTATTATTATTATTATTATTATTATTATTATTATTATTATTATTATTATTATTATTATTATCATTATTATTATTTTAGTCCAGCGAGGACGAAATGTGTGACATTTTCAACATAAACTTCTTCCATGAACTTGAGAGCTGCTTTTAACCAGTTAACTGCCATGCACTGAAAAACAAACGTATTTTTTGGCCAGAAAACTCGTTTCCCAAGTATTGTTCGATTCAAATGACTGTAATCTTAGCAAAAAATTCACAAACCTGGGACTTCACGAAGTCCCATGGTTGAGATTTTTTGTCAAGATGAGGGTCGTATTTAAATCAATCGATATTGGAAGGCCGAGTTTTCTGGCCAAATTTCTAAATACATGTTTGTTTTTTTTCCCAGAGTACGGAAGTTGACACTGGTTAAACGGGCAAAGATAACAAAAACTTCAGCGCAGCATGGCTTACAATACAACCATAAAAGTGATACCGGTTTCATTATCATCAAACCATACAGTGGATACAGTAGTTGATGTGTCTAATTCGGAGAGATAATAGATGACATTGACTGAAACAGACTAGCTACCACAATTGGTAACAGGATCATTTTTGATAATGGTAGTAGCTTACATATTTTATATTCAGTTTTCAGTGAAACTAAGTGATTTGTCACGGTAGAGGGATGTCAAATTCGAAGTTATAGAGCCCCAACATACATTTGATTTAAATTGCTTATAAATAAATTAAAGACTAACGGCTTGTTTTCTGCGTGACTATCTTTTCAATTCGGTTTTTGAATGTGAGACATTGGAGATATTCTTTATAAGTTTGTGCCTTCATGATCCGGATTACCGAGTATTCAGTTGGTGAGTTTAATATATTGTCACATAACGTGAAATGAAAAAAAAAGAGCTTTTATATAGCGCAATATCCACTAAATGTGCTCAAAGCGTTTTACAGGGGGTATCTGGTCAACAGCAGCATATAACATGTAAGACGTGACATACCGTCTGTTAGGCGATATTACAATATTTCGGACAAAGACAATGCTGTTAACGGCCAGGTACTCATTTTACAACTGAGTACGGTGAAAGAATGTGAATAAAGAGTCTTTTCCAAAGACTCAACTATGCGGGGTTTTTTCAACAATAAATCGCTCCCTTCTGGGTTTTTTTTTAAAATGAAAAGGTCACGATCTTTAAGCTCATGGTCATTACGTAAAACACACACAGGTCACAGATACACAAACACGTACGCACAAACTACTACAACCAACGACAACGAAAAAGATGTCAGCATAATATAGATAGATATTTAATTCTAGCTGTTACAATGAAAGGTGTAATTAATGTCTATACGCGTGCACTTCTTTAAGTCAGATATTATTTTAATGCAAAGTTTGCACTAATAACAATCAATGGCAAATAGGGGGAATTGTATTGACCCGAGAGCAATTCTCTGAATGAGCTTATGCGGTGCTTGCTCCAAGTCCAAGTCAATAACTTTCCGACTTTGATCAGATAACAGAATTTAAAAAATGAAACTTTATGAAATGTTAAGTTACCATTTAGATCTTTAAAATTGTTTTAAATTGATTTTGAAGGGGAAAAAAACAAACAAAAAACAAACAAAACAACAACAACAACAAAAGCCCCAACTAATAAGATGATAATAATAAATATGTACGTGTATTAAACTATTTCTGAACGCCATTTAATTTGCAGTCTTTCTTTCAAAATAACAGTACACAGCGGTAGTATCTATGCCTCGCAGTCTGAATGATGTTTTTTTTTTTTTTTTTTTTTAAATGTTTTAAGGGTTTTACGGCGCTTGCACCACATTTATCTAGGTCAAATCAGCACCAGTAAAAAGGATGAAAATTGGATGGTAAAACATTCTAGATGTACAATTAAAAGGACTTGAAGAAAAAGTAAGACAAAGGGGAATGGTACAGATAGGGAATAGAAGTAGATTCTAAGAGCATACTATTACTCGTAGTTTGAGATTACCTAAATGTTTCAACCAGACACCAGCACAATATCTCACTAAGAGGAAGACACTCGAATGTTAACAAATCATACGTTAATAAATAATAACAGTACATAATCAGAGAGATGATTTACAAGGAAAAAATATCTCCCAAGAAAACCCCCCAACTAACTATACTATACATTAGACTGTTTCCCTCCCAGCCAAAGACTCCGGCCAGGGTCAGGACAAAACTTAGTAATCTCATTTCAAGACAAAGACAGAAAGCAATTGGAAAACAGATACAGAGGGATAGAAGCCACAGCAAGTACCTCTCTACCCAGCAGTCTGAATGACGCTTGCTGAGAAGTGTGTGATTCAGTCACAGATATTCTTAAACCTCGATGAGTATAGCTGCTCTCTCCATCCATGTTGTTAATTGCTTCCGTTGGTCACGCCCTGGGCCAGAGTTTTGAGACTGTTAAGATCTTGTTGTGACTTTAGTCCGGAGGGCACTGCAATTTGTCTTAGTTATTCAGGGATTAATCCGGCCGCATCTGAATCTAGATATGTAGAGAGATCCTGGTTCAGGGTAGTTAGTTACTATTGATGTTAGTCTCCCATAATAGTTGTTGCCATGAAGAAAAGATTCAAGATGACAGTGATCGATATTGATGATGTTAATTTTAATTTCGAGATGAAACACGACATTGCGGATGTTGTTACATTCTGGTCAATGGGAGCGATCTATAGATAGTATGCGCTTGGCTAAGAAGCTCATAACATTGCCATCCGGAAGTATAACGGACCGACACACAAAACTGTGTGTATCCATGAACGTTTATAGTCAGATTAATACAGTTCAGTGAGCATTACTCATAAACGCGGATGGCAAAAACAATAACAAAGACCTGAGTGACGTCTTCTTCGAACTATCGAAATTCATGTTTTCGTCCAATAGGGTCATTAATCACGTGATTTGTTGCTGTCCAATGAATGGACATTTCTGAACAAATGTAAACACGCTGCTTTGTTTATGAAAGTTGTAAACATACCCATGTGTCAATCTGAACATAATGACCAATCGTATTGTTAGTTAGTTCAAAATCTGTGAACACTTTTCACTATGTAGGTCACTTTGAGCACATTTTGCAATGTGACCAATGACCTCGAGCACATGGAAATGTAATATAGTTCATGCCCATTGTTTAGCTTACCCGACTTTAAACTTATTCTAATTTTTTTTTTTCTAAAAATTGAGCTTTATATAGCGCAATATTCACTAAATGTGCTCAAAGCGCTTTACAAGGGGTCCCTGGTCAACAGCAACAGTTAACACGAGACATGACGTCTGTTAGGCGATGTTACAATTTTTTGGACAAAGACAAAGCTGTTAACGGCCAGGTACTCATTTTACACCTGAGTACGGTGAGATAATGGGAGTAAAGAGCCTTTTCCAAGGACTCAACTATGCGCCGAGCGCGAGGCTCGAACACAGGACCTTCCGATCCGAAAGCGAGTGTCTTACCACAAGACCACATAGCCGCACTATTATTTACACGTCTGACAACCCAACTAGTCATGCTATCTATGTTGTAATGAAAATATTCAACCCGATTTTTTGTGGGTGACTCAGTTGATTGCACTACTAAGTTACCAGAAGTAACTCTTTTTTTTAGTTGTCTGAAGAAAATAATAAACGGGGCCCCGTGTTACAATTAATTATTTTCCTTCGTTTCGATAAAAAAAATAAAATTAATCGATATTTTAAAGCAAATATTTTTCGTATATAAACCCAAACACGCCGTCAAAACATGACCCAGTAATTAGATGCAAATAAACCGAACATGCTGCAATTGACCATTACGCATGTCATACGGATTCAATCAACATTTTTGTTTACACGTTGCTTAGCAACAGACTGTCAACTATCAAAGATGCGACAAGGGGTTGAGTGGGATACTTTAACTTTAAAAAAAAAAATTAATTAATGTTATCAATACTGACTCTCTAGTTAAACTCATCATATATGGCAATATTACTATAAAATTCAGGGTCCAAATAGTTCTTGTTTTGTTCACACAACCGCATTTATTTTAAATAATTAACTTTAACGTGGTCTAAAAATAGATCGACTGTAATCTTTGATAAATTTTATCATTTGGTTCATACAATATCAATATATAAACAGATAGTATTTGATGAGAGATCGGATTTTATGTGTGTTTCTTTTGCCACTTAGCAACTGCAAGTCCCCTACTTCTAGCTCACTTTACAGCTCTGCACTGCGGCCAAAGATTGGGTTATTCCAGTCTCCCCTTGGAATAGGCTCCCAAGACAAATTTCCCCTATGGGATTAATAAAGGGGATTAATTTGTTCGTTTGTTTTTAAGGGTTTTACGGCGCTACAACACCTTACGCTCATATCAGCGCCAGTAAAAAGGAAGAAAATGGGATAGTAAAAAGTTATGGAATATTACAATTAAAGCACCCAAAGAAAACAGGTAAGACAAAAAAGAATTGGCTCAAGTAGGAAATAGATGTAGATTCTTAGTAGATTCTTAGTTTGAAATCACCTAAAAGTCTCACCCAGACACCATCTCAAGATCCCACTTAGAGGAATACACTCACATCTTTACAAATCGTATGTGAAGAATAAAAAATAACAATACATAACAAAGAGATGATTTACTAGGAAAAAAAATATCTCCCAAAACCATGACTATACATTCGACTGTTTCCCTCCCAGCCAAGTAACTCCAGCCAGGGTCAGGACAAAACTAAGTAATCTCATTCCAAGACAAAGGCAGAAAGCAATTTGGAAAAGAGATAAAGGGGGATAGAAGACAAATTAAGTATTTGTTTAAAAAAAAAATTAAATATTTACAACGACTAGTAATTTTACACCTATTTATTATGCTAGAATGGCTGCCTAGTTGATGGGAATGATAATATTATGATTAATAAATATCACATAAGCTACAGCTACAGTTACTGACATTAATTGATGGGAAATCAAATGACGAATATGATATGTATGCAAGATAGTTAAGCAAAGTTTATGTTTACTTTAAATCATCTCGTATGCGTTACCATTGATAAACTGTGTTGTTACAATCACTCCCTGTTCAGTGTCGGCTGTTATCTTCTGGTATGTCGTCAACAGAGACACAAATCGTGAGGATACACATTCCCCACTCCTGTATTATTTGGCTGTAAACCTAAATTAAATGGAGGAATAATATTTTAAACAATACGCTTCAACAGTCGTAACGTCATTTCCCTCGTAATGACGGCATGGTAACTTAGTAACTGGCTCTACCGGAACAATGGCGGACGCCCTTATGAAATATTTCCCCGACGAGCATAAAAACGTATCCAGAGGGAAAAAAATATTATAAATCTGATCATGTTTTGACTTTTACACATTCTGATCACAAGACATATGAAAAGTTCTTACCAGCATGAAGAATAAAAAGTACGGATTTTCTTTGTTTAGAACCACGATGGCCGCCGTTGCTGGGCGACGTGACATCAGACTATTGAATCCAATTGACACCCCGACATCCTAATGCGTATTTTACTTGGCTTTGATTGAATCTACTGCTATTACATACGGCGTTTTAATTCTCTCTCTCCTTACCGATCCTTTTCAATATTTTCCCAAAATGGCAAGCTTAAAGAGCAGAAAAAAATGGATTAAAAAAAAAAAAAAACTCAAACACGCTCTCTACAAAACAACTTTATGTTCTTATTAATTAAACAAAGATCATTCTTCAAAGTTTGTGATGTACAAAATAAATCTTAATAAGAAAAAAAGTATATTGTGTCGTAAAGCCCCCCATAGACGCCGACATCCGCTGGTAGCGGGACGGATGACCTATCGCTTTGACCCCATCCCTGCGTTTATCGCAGATGATTTTTGCCCACATACGGGGAGATATTTTTTTTAGGCGATCGGCGATCGGGGCGTGGCAGTATAAAAAAGTGGACAATTTTTTTCGGATTTCGCTGTTTTCACGTCGGATTCGTGATCAGCGTCAAATTTACAATAGGTTTGATACTAAGAACTGTGTGTTTACTCCAAAAATTGGTGAAATTAGAAATAAATTTTAATTAATAGTGAGGCTATGTGGCCGACAGAACCGATCCCAGTTACTGTCTGTTATTCTATCTTTCGCCTTGCCACAATAGTGATTACTTCTCACTAAATTATATCAATTAGACTGTTGAAGGAACGAAATTGACATCATTCCACTCTTTGTTATTGTATTAAGGCAGTCATTTTGGTAATTAGTTTTCACTAAATTATATCAATCAGACTTTTAACGTTCAAGGTTACTCGTAGTTTTGTATGACGGTACGTTATTTCCGACTGGTGGATGTTGCGAGCATTTTACCTTAACTCATAGCATCAATAACCGTCCAAGATATTCGCATCATATGTAGCAATAGCTATAATAATCTAACATGTCGAGAGAGAGAGAGAGAGAGAGAGAGAGAGAGAGAGAGAAAGAGAGAGGGAGAGAGAGAAAGAGAAAGAGAGAAAGAGAAAGAGAGAAAAATTTACTTGCGCTATATATACCGCTATACTCAATAAAGGTGCTCAAATCACTTTATAAGGGTCTTTGGCCAACATAAAAACATGTTAGACGAGACATGACTGTTAAGCGATATTGCAATTGTTTCCCGACAGAGACGACGCTGTAAACAGCGAGGTACTCATTTTAACAGTGAACAAGGTGAGAGAATGCGAGTAAAGAGCCTTTTCCAAGGACTCAATTATGCGCCACTCAGAGCGGGATTCGAATCCAGTACCGTCCGATCCAAAGGCGAGTGTCATTTCACAAGATCACATGCATAGCCGCACAAAAAAGTGATGAGAGAATAGATTCATATGTATTGAAGGAGGAGAGAGCGGATGGAGTGAGTAAAGTTCTTGGATATTTATAGAAGGAACCAAATTGACGTCACTCATCTCATTGTTATTGTTTTTTGACACCCATTTTTATGATTAGTTCTCATTAAAATATATCAGACTATAACGTTCAAGGTTCCATGTAGATCTTTGGGCTGGAGTGATATTTATGGCTGGCGGACTTTGTGAGTATTTTAATTTAACACAGAGCATCAATAGAAGGAATGAATTTGACGTTAGTCAACCCGTTGTTATTGCTTTTAGACAGCATTTTATAATTAACTTATCACTAAGTTATATCAATCAGACAATGAACGTTCGCGTTTGCAGTTTTGTGTGTTAATATGTTATACCCCGATGGAGATGTCGTGAGTATTTTTCCAATACGCATAACATCAATACATTTGCAATCCGATTTAAGTTTAAACGCAACGTAGACCACGGAAATTTTTCCATTTTGTGGACAATAAAGATTTTTTATTTATCGTCATTATTATTATTAATTATTATTATTATTATTATTATTATTATTATTATTACTATTATTACTATTATTATTATTATTATTATTATTATTATATATTATCATTATCATTATCATTATCATTATCATTATTATTATTATCATTATCATTATCATTATCATTATCATTATCATTATTATTATTATTATTATTATATTAATATTTTTATTATTATTATTATTATTATTATTATTATTATTATTATTTATAAAACAAATCGACAGTGTTCCCGTGGCAGGTTAAACGGGTACTCCTCGGGACTACTCGCATTCGCACCCCCCCCCCCCCACCACCACCACCACCACCACCACACACACGCACACAGCTCTTTTCTTTTTCTTTTTTTTTTTTTTTTGGGGGGGGGGGGGGGGGGCGTTGTTTGTAGATTCTAATTCAAGGTTACAATGCCCACCCCATTCCAAGGCTTTTTGGCATCTGCCAATCCCAAATGTCTGTGTCAAGGTCGACCGTCATGTCGCGTCAACGGGTGAGGAGGAAAAAAAAAAAAAAGAACTGGCATATTATTATATCATTACATTGAAAATTATGAAAACTATTTTTTATTTTGTATGAAATCCTTTATAAGTTTTACGATGAACAAGAACGAAACTTTTGCCATCTACCTCTTCCTGGCGCAACATTTATAAAAATATTATTAAAAAAAAATAATAACACAGCATTTATTTGGCGCAATATCCACGTGCTCAAAGCGCTTTACAAGGGGTCCCAAGGCAACAGCAATATTAGACTTGAAAGACGAGACATGACGCCTGTCAGGCGATGTGACATTTTTTCCCAACAAAGACAACGAACGGCCATGTTCTCATTTTACACCTGAGTACGGTGAGAGAATGTGAGTAAAGAGCCTTTTCCAAGGACTCAACTCTGCGCCACTCAGAGCGGGTCTCGAAACCTGAACCTTCCGATCCGAAAGCGAGAGTCATACCACTTGATCCATCACAAAACAGGGAGGGGCACTTTTCTGTCGGCCACATAGCCTCAATATTAATTAAAATTTATTTCTAATTTCATCAATTTTTGGAGTAAAAACATAGTTCTTGGTATCAAACCTATTGTAAATTCGACGCTGATCACGAATCTGACGTCAAAACAGCGAAAATCCGAAAAAAATTGTCCAATTTTTTATACTGCCACGCCCCCGATCGCCGATCGCCTCGAAAAATATTAAGCAAAGCGGGCTGTGCGGGCGATCGACCGTACCTAGGTTTATCGGCCAGGTATTTGGCCACACACATTGCGTTTTCACCCCGGTTTGCCTGATCGTGGTTCGGACGCCTATCAAAACCGTGCGTGTATGGAGCCTTTAACAAATGTGACGATTTTGATGCAGGTGGTAAGGAGAGGGTTTAATCCATTGCATCGAGTTATATATATATATTGTGTGTGTGTGTGTGTTTGTGTATGTGTGTGTGTGTGTATGTGTGTGTGGCGTATGCGATATAGATAGTATGCAGATGACGTCACTCAGGCCTTTGTTATTGTTTTTGCCATCCGCGTTTGTGAGTTGTTCTCACTAAACTGTATTAACCAGACTATAAAAGTTCCTGGTTACACAGAGTTTGTGTGTTGGTCCGTTATACTTCCAGATGGCAATGTTGTGAACTCCTTGGCCAAGCGCATTCTATATATAGCCTAAAATATTAATTTAATCCTTGACGTTTACAGTTTGTTAAAGATTTATTGGTAATCAGAGTCTAGATTCTGGGATTAATATCGTTTACGAATGATAATAATAATAAAAATGATTTCTATGAAAATTTTTTAACCCAACCCGAAAAGCACACACTAGTACACTCAAAGAACAAAACAAACAACCAAACAAACAAGCAAACTTTCTCTCTCTCTCTCTCTCTCTCTCTCTCCCTCTCTCCCTCTCTCTCTCTCTCTCTCTCCCTCTCTCCCTCTCTCTCTCCCTCTCTCTTTCTCCCCTCTCTCTCTCTCTCTCTCTCTCTCTCTCTCTCTCTCTCTCTGTCTGTCAAAATCATACAAACTCGTAAAAAACTCACATCCAAATCTATAAATAAATACGCCCCCTTCCTTGTTTTCCAACCACGGGTTTTCCAAACACACCCGTTCATATTAATATCAGAATACAATATTATCTAGTATTCATACCACACACAATTATAACCCTGGGTTCATTTTATGACTGGGGATTACTATCACAGAATGGATGCCAAACAATGCAATTATTTTACTAGATATATAGTTTTTTTTTCGATTCATGTTTTTAATTATAATATCTGCTATCACGAATATATGTTGGAAATTCTGGTTATTAGTTTATGATAGTATGCAATTATTCATTGCTTGACGGAAAAAAAAAATTATCGATTATCATAATAATTGTTTATCACAAAACCTGTGTGAGCTAGTAAAACTATCACTATCATATAAAAAAAGGGTTGGGGGTAAAATTGTTCCATACAGCCCATGTTAAATGTTTGTCAACGGGCATAGAATTACTTGTAACTCTAAAATTTGTGACCCATCGTCACAAAACGGTATTATGTCGAGATGAACCAGATACTATTAAGCTGAATTATAGCTAAACTGGTCGAAAATTTGAATTATTGTAATTCAGCATTCTAAGATACGATATTCATTCTATTCAATAAAACATACAAACTCATTGTCAGTCGGATATTTCTGGCAATAAATTCAATTTTCAGCATCTTAAGCATTCCGAGATAATACCGTTTTGAGGCGAGGGGTTACATTTATAAAACTGTTATTAGCAGATAGGTAGACGAGAACCTTGAAAATCCTTCTTAAATTAAGTGCAATGCTCTTCAACAGTCGTAACGTCACTTCCTTCCTAATGACGCATGGTAACTTAGCAACACTGGCTCTAAACTATCGGAACAATGGCGGACGCCCGTATGAAATATTTCTCCGGCTAGCATAAAAGCGTATCCAGAGGAGAAAAAAACCCCATAAATTTGATCATGTTTTGACTTTTACACATTCTGATCACAAGTCATATGAAAAGTTCTAGCCAGTATGAAGAATAAAAAAGTAATGATTTTCTTTGTTTAGAACCAAGATGGCCGCCGTTGCCGGGCGGCGTGACATCAGACTACTGAATCCAATTCTACTCACCCGCCGACTCCAATTATTATTTTGAAAATCTGCTAGGGCGTAATGACCGGTCATTTCATACGATGTTGGGACTCGCCATCTGGCAGCCTTTTTGCCAGATCCATTTACGCGCACCCGCCGACTTTATTACCGTACTAATTTTGATCGTTGATGGCTCAAACGTTTCGTCATGATCTAATTTCCATAATAATAATTGAAATAGATGAGTGCTTATTCAAACTAGCATTTATTTCCCCGCAAATATTTCTAGTTCTCCACTTATTTAAAAAAATGTAATTGATATGAATCTTACCTACAGTCGTATTGGCAAAAAAAAAAAAAAAAAAAAAAAAAAAATTTGGCCAGCAATTTTTCTTCCAATATCAATCGATTAAAATCTAGGTGCATCTATTAGCAGGTCTGATAACCGAACGTAATTATGGGCTTGATTTAGATTTGTTCTAATTGACAATATTATTATTAGGTGGTTTGAGAATATTAAAATTCGAGGATCGTGGTAACACAATTGTTAGAGAGACCAAAATCGATCTCGGGTGAAGTTGATATTTTCTCTCACACCGCCCCTCCCCCTGTCCATCCAACAGTGACGGGTTAGCTGAGTCTTTGCAATGGATTAGTGTCCTGTCCAAGGGGTAGCAAGCAATTTCTATTGACAGTTTTGTTTTTTTTTTGCAATAGAAATCGAAATAACCTAACTACAACTCCATGGTTCTAAGGAATTTGAACTGTTATGAGTATTTGGGGGCAGCGTGGCTCAGCGGTACGGTCTTTGCTTCCTACCCGAAATGTATTGAGTTTGATCACCCGCAGCTGCGCTGTGTAGCCTTGAGCAAGTCACCTCGCCTTAGCTCAATTTGCTGCGCTGCACTGCGGCTGACGCCTGGGTTATTCCGGTCTTCCCTTGGAAAAGACCCTAGAGACAAATTTCCCCTATGGGATGAATAAAGGGAATTTTCCTTTTTTTCTTTTTTTTTTTTAATATTTTATTTCTATTAGAATAATGAGACTTTAAAAAATTGGGGTTTCAGACTTACAAATACGAACACGATTCAGAATATTCACAACTTTTTTGAAAGATCTCATGAACAGGAGACTTCAAGAAGTCTCGGGTTTAAGACTTACATCTACAATTTGTGGGTTATCTAAGTCTACCAATATGTAACTCATCTTCCCTAATCGATATTATGTCGGGGTTTGTTTGTTTTGTTTTTAAGGGTTTTACGGCGCTTGCAACACATTTAGGTCATATTAGTGTCAGTAAAAAGGAAGAAAATGGAGTAGTTAAAAGTTCTTGTTACAATTAACGCACCTAAGAGTAAGAAAGAAAAAGAGGAATTATAGTTCAAATACGGTACAGATGGAGTTCAAGAGCACACTCACTATCCTATGCGCTTAGCCAAAAATCTCACATCATTTCTGTTAAAAATGTTATTAAACAAGTAAAGACGATATGGACAACCTGGTATAATAATATTACAGCTCTAACAAAATCTCATATGTGACCCTTCGTCTCAAAACGGTATTATGCCGGAACGAACCAGATGCTTAAAAGGTGAATTTAATGTTAAAACTGGTCAAAAATATAAATTGTTGGCATCAGCACCCTAAAATTTGATATCCATTCTCATCAATAAAACATACAAACTCAACACAAGTCTGATATTCCTGGCTATAAATTCAATTTTCAACATCTTAACCATCCCGACTTAATACCGTTTTGAGGCGAAGGGTCACATTTTGAGCGCTGTCAGATTGATCCTTATCTAACTGCCCAATCTGACAAAAAAAAAATCACTGAGACTCGTCGGAATAGAAGCGATGGACGAGTGAGTATGTATATATGATTGTGTGTGCGTGTGATTTTGTTTGTTTGTTTGTGTGTGTGTCTGTGTGTGTGTGTGTGTGTGTGTGTGTGTGGATGCTTGTGATAGAGATATGGATGGGTTATGTTCTTGCATGATACCCACTACTAGTAGTATCGTTCGGCTACACTTCTATGTTCAAGTATCAATCCAGGTTCTGAAGTCATCATCACATTTGTTTATGGTTTCAAATCCCCCTTCCAGTTTTGTCTCTGGGCAATCTAGTACGAGGTGGTTTGCATCTTGTGGTGCTTGGTTGCACTTTGGGCATGTTGGTGATTCTTGGAGCCCCCATTTGTGCATGTTGGCAGCTGTTCTTGTATGTTTTGACCGTAGTCTATTTGCAGCTACCCAGTATTTTCTTGGTTGATCCTGTAGACCTGGGAGACTTTTACAGGGATCTTCAATTAGTTCCCCTCCTGTTAGTTTATTCCTTTTCCATTCCTCCCACTCAAAGACGGATTATTGTCAGTGCTGGGACAAACATATCTCTTGATTGATACGAGCAGGCAATTCAATTATAAAGGAGGCTGGCAATGAACAAGGTCAATTTACCTGGGGGTCCCGATAGCTCAGTTGGTAGAGCACTCGCTTCACATGCAAAGGGACCGAGTTCGATCCCGGGTAAAGTCGATATTTTTTCTGACCCCCATGTCCACTAAGAGGTAATGCGCTTCAACAGTCGTAACGTCACTTCCCTCGTAATGACGCATGGTAACTTAGTAACTGGCTCTAAACAATCGGAACAATGTCAGACGGCCTTATGAAATATTTCTCCGACGAGCAGAGGAAAAAAAAAACGATTATACATCTGATAATGTTTTGACTTTTACACATTCTGATCACAAGACATATGAAAAGTTCTAGCCAGCATGAAGAATAAAAAGTACCGATTTTCTTTGTTTAGAACTACGATGGCCGCCGTTGCTGGGCGACATGACATCAATTTGGTAGCTGGTTCTTTTAGATCTGGAGGAAAGTACTTTGCAATGAACCAGCGTCCCATTCAAGGAGTGACAAGGAAATGCTATTGTCCGTTTCACGTTATAGACCCCCCCCCCTCCCCACCACACACACACACCACCACCACCAAGTGAAAAAAAAAAACCCTGGCACTTCAAATTGAAGTTTCAGCTCTCAGACTTTTGACTGCTTGGATGGGGTCATTGCCCTCGTTTGACCTCCCAAGGTTTGAGGAGGTCACTTTTGCTATGTCTTCTATTATTCCCCTGTATCGGGATTTCATGTCCACGATGCTGTCGTCTTTGTTCTTGATTAAACCAATGCTTGGCCATTTCCTGGTTCGGCAGGCAGGGATCCTTAGCTAAGAGGGAGGCAGTTGTATGTATGGTTCCTTTTTTATGAGATGATATTTTTTCTGTGTAAATCATCTTTATGTTATATACTATCTTAGTTTTTGGTTTTGAATTTATAGATAGTATGCGCTTGGCTAAGAAGCTCATAACATTGCCATCCGGAAGTATAACCAACCAACACACAAAACTGTGTGTATCCATGAACGTTTGTCGTCGGGTTAATACAGTTCAGTGAGCATTACTCATAAACGCGGATGACAAAAAAACAATAACAAAGACCTGAGTGACGTCATCTTCGAACTATGAATACTTTGTAAACATGTCCCCTTCTATTAGGGGCTTTACTAGATTGACTCATTGGACCA
>NC_088362.1:11384203-11409203 GCF_034508935.2 Berghia stephanieae
GGTTTTGTTTTGTTTTGATACTATTGTTATTGTTATCATCATCATCATCATCATCATCATCATCATCATCATCATCATTATTATGATTATTATTATGATTATTATTATTATTATTATTATTATTATTATTATTAGTAGTAGTAGTAGTAGTAGTAGTAGTAGTAGTAGTAGTAGTAGTAGTAGTAGTAGTAGTAGTAGTAGTAGTAGTAGTAGTAGTAGTAGTAGTAGTAGGACTAGTAGTAGTAGTAGTAGTAGTAGTAGTAGTAGTAGTAGTAGTAGTATTATTATTATTATTATTATTATTATTATTATTATTATTAATATTAAAACGAGTTGAGCATTTTAAATGTATAATTTCACTGTTCCAAAGCTCAGTCATAAGTAATTTTGTTCACATTAACATTTTGTTTGGCCTAGCAGAATGGTGAGATTGCATATGACTCAAACACGAAACACGTACTTATGTAATATTTATATTTATTGGAGCCATCTGTCTTTGCCAGTAATGACTGGTCAATGATCCCCTTGGTCCAACAACAAATAATAATGTATTGCCGAAGCAATGGCTTATCTCATCAACTCACTCCACATTAAATTATTGATATCAGAAGTTCCCGGCGAAACTATTTCCCCGCTGTTAGTTGCCGATTTAAGAGAGCCCAGATGACCTTACATCAAAATACAAAGGGTTTTTGAATTTTTCATTGAAAAAATATTGATTTTTTTAAAATAATATTTTTTTCCAATACATTTCTTTTCTTCTTAAATATTTAAAAAAAAGCATTTTATTTTTCATACCTCGGTACATATGTGACCCATCGTCTCAAAACGGTATTGTGTCGGAACGAACCATTTGATTAAAAGCCGAATTAAATGCTAAACTGGTCAAAAATATAAATTGTTGGCATTAACACCCTAAAATATGGTATCCATTCTTCTCAATAAAACATAAAAAATCAAGACAAGTCTGATACATCTGGCTGTAAATTCAATTTAATTTTCAACATCTTAACTAACCCGACTTAATACCGTTTTGAGGCGAAGGGTCACATATATGCAGGTCTGGCTTCCGAAGACAATTATGGGCCTGATTTGGTGTTCTTAGCTGTAGATATGGTTTACATTCTTATAAATAAATTTAGTGTAATGATTATGTACTCACAAACTGATCTATTTCTACGCCATATTTGTTCTGCAGTGAAATAGTGGAGATTGTGATACATATATATACTCTTATATCATTAATCAAAGCTATTTTTATTCTATAAAGTCTACATAATTTATATATATATATATATATATATATATATATATATATATATATATATATATCTACAGGCTATATCCATATAATATTCACTATATTGCATGTAATAAATACATTCCTATTTAACATATTTTGAGGTATTTATAGGTTATTTAATGATGGTTTTTGTGTATTTTTAATGTCAATACTTTAATCCCATCTCATTTCTTTGCCACGTCTGTTGTACAATTTCCGAGAAGGATGAATAAAATGTATCATCATCATCATCATCATCATCATCATCATCATCATCATCATCATCATCATCGTCGTCATCATCATCATCATCATCATCATCATCATCATCATCATCATCATCAATCTTATTACTATTATTATCATCATTATTATTATTATTATTATTATTATTATTATTATTATTATCATTATTATCATTATCATTATCATTATCATTATCATTATCATTATCATTATCATTATTATTATTATTATTATTATTATTATTATTATTATGATCATTATTATTATTCACATTGTTGAAATCGACATTATTCTGCCTCATTTTGTTTAGATTTCCATTACAACAACGAACTCATAATAAATAAGGTTATTCGATCTGAAAATTCAAGTGCACGTTACTTGTGCATAATTGAATAGTCTGTTCAAATTACCAACGTACTATGTAACAGGTGTTTTAAAAAAATATAATTTCTTTTCTTATGTTATTCTCTTCTTAATTCGCAAAGTAATCTGATATCATCATAGCTATAATAACATGCTAATCAATTCAGCACACCTAACAGACAAATTATTATACATTGTATCGACTTACATTATGGAAATCGTTTGTCCAGCTAAAAATCGATTTCTCTCTTTGGGTATAATTGTCATGAAATGTATGTTGATTTTATCTGGTAGTAATCAAATTCTTTTTTTTTTTAATTTCTGACAAGGTTGAAGTATTATTGAAATGAAATATCACGAATGTCAGCTAGTGCTAATATTATGGTATTGATGCGATACGTTTAGGTAAAATACTCATCGATTCGGTCAACAGACGAGTGATACAACCGTGGCCTTCGTAAAGTTATGGCCTGATACTGACCAAAAAATGACGTCAAAATGCCAGTCTTTTGCCACAAAAGAAAACAAATCGTGAGTTGTATTCAATAGTTCAACCAATAAAATAACTTGTTTCCATGAGCTCTTCTAACGACAACTCACTAGGCGGTGCAAAAACCAAATAATGACGTCAAACTGCCAGTCATTTTGGATTTCAGTATCAGGCTATAACATAACGATAGCTACGTATCAACTCCCAAAACTATAAGAAAATTAAACGTTTATAATCTATTGGAGGGAATTAAATGACAACTTTTCAAGCTGACGCAAATGTTGATGGCATCAATATGTAAGAAATGACAGGTTTCTGGAAATGCCAGAGAGAGAGAGAGAGAGAGAGAGAGAGAGAGAGAGAGAGAGAGAGAGAGAGAGAGAGAGAGAGAGAGAGAGAGAGAGTTAATTGTGGTGGTGAGAAGGAAAATATGGCATTGGATGGGGCATGTCTCGAGGAATGATACTTGATACTTGAGCTTTTATATAGAGCACTATCCACTTAATGTGCTCAAAGCGCTTTACTAAGGGGGGGGGGGGGGCTGTCAGAGTATGGCAGCATGGTTGTTGGATGTAAGGTTTGTGCCATGAAAAATATAAATTTTATAATATTGATGAAACAATCTCTCACGAGGGCTGAAATGGGTATAACTGCATCGTCATTTCACTACGTGAGCGTTTTTCCCAAAAACATTTCTTTGTTTCTTAAAACGGCATGCTTGGCGTATAGTTGAATCTCTGGAAAAGCTTCTTTATTCAATTCATATTCTCTCACAGTACTCGTGTAAAATGAGTACCTGGCCGTTAACAGCGCTTTGAGAACGTATGATAGATATTGCTCTATATAAAAGCTCAAGTTCTTTTTCATAACATATTTAATTTATCTATGATGATTTTTAAAAATATCTAAATATTAAAATTATAAGTGTAAAAGGCTAACGAAAATGTGAAAAATGGAGAGGCTTCGGATGGGAACAACACAGACAATGGCTCTTTCGGTAGTATTTTCATGAACCCAGGCTTCAAGTATTAAAAAAAAAGTTTTAAAAAGTGAGCTTTGTAAAGCGCAATATCCACTAAATGTGCCCAAAGCGCTTTACAAGGGATCCCTGGTAAACAGCAACATTTAACATGAAGGATGGGACACGCCTGTTCAGCGTATTACAATTTTTCGGACAAAGACAACGCTGTTAAAGGACAGGTACTCATTTTACACCTCATTACGGTGAGAGAATGTGAGTAAAGAGCCTTTAACAAGGACTCAGCTATGCGCCGAGCGCGAGGCTCGAACCCAGGACCTTCCGATCCGAAAGCGAGTGTCATACCACTAGACAACATAGCCGCACGTATAGATAGTGTATGTTTATAACATGTTTTAATCATTGTCAACGCGCCTTGCTTGAAGCTTAGACGAAATTACGTGCTCCATAAATTTACCGCTCTCCCCATGACCATTTTCGACCATTGTCATCATTCAACGTGGCATTTCACGAGTGTGTATAGATAGTATGCGCTTGGCCAAGAAGCTCATAACATTGCCATCCGGAAGTATACGGACCAACACACAAAACTGTGTGTAACCCTGAACGTTTATAGTCTGGTTACTACAGTTTAGTGAGAATTACTCATAAACGCGGATGGCAAAAAAAAAAAAAAAAAAATAACAAAAAAAATAACAAAGACCCGAGTGACGTCAACTTCATACTATCTATACATTATCTACTTCCCACTGTGTGTGTATTTGTGTGTGTGTATGTGTGTGTTTGTTGGCATGTGCGCCTGTGATAATAAGCGTTGTTATTTTTCGGCCTACTTGTTGAATAATTATGAATTGATTTTTAAGTGTAGCGATGATCATTGCACGTGTCTGAATTTTATTGCCCGAGATAAATTCTATAATAATATGTTATTATCATAACGATACTTAAACCTGGTCTACATTCCCTTATCACTCATACAGTAGGGCACGAGCGTGCTAAAGTTCAAGTTGTTTTGTCTCGACTCCGTTTACTCCCGACTATAATCAGTTAACTGCCGTACCCTGGAAAGACAAGTATTTAAAAATTTGGTCAGAAAACTCGTCCTTCAAATATCGATCGATCGATTAAAATTACCCTCATCTTCGCAAAAACTCTCTCTCTCTCTCTCTCTCTCTCTCTCTCTCTCTCTCTCTCTCTCTCTCTCTCTCCCTCTCAAATCTGGGACGTCACGGCAGTAAACTGGTTAAACAAAGATTCCCTCAAACTGTATGCGCTGATCTGAAATGTTTAGTCTCGAGTGTATAGATAGTATGCGCTTGGCAAAAAAGCTCATAACATTGCCATCCGGAAGTATAACGGGTCAACACACAAAACTACGTGTATCCATGAACGTTTATAGTCAGGTTAATACAGTTCAGTGAGCATTACTCATAAACGCGGATGGCAAACAAAAAAAAAAAAAAACAATAACAAAGACCTGAGTGACGTCATCTTCGAACTATCTATACGAGTGAGCACACATTTATTGAGTCCTCTGACCAACTGACCCGACAAGAAGACAAAGCAAGCACTGGAAGACTAAAAAATAAAATTAAACGTAGTCCTTCATCAGAGCTGGTTTCGACAGTACCAAGCCACCATAGTAATTGCTTGCTACCATTTGAATTGAATGCTAGTCTATCGCAAAGTATTTTCCGCTAGATCTAACAGGCTGAACGGAAAGGAAGGTGGGGCGGGGGGGGGGGGGGGGGGGGGGGGGGGAGAATATCTTGACTTTCCACATAACCGATCTCAGTCCTTTGCGTTAGAAGCGAGTATTTTACCAACTGGGAGGATGGGACAACACTGAAAGACTATGGTCCAGTTTTTAAAAAGCAAACCGGCCTAGTTTTGTGCGCACCTACAATACTATTTATTTACAATTAACAGATTTTAATCGTTGATCGATAATTACTTCCAAGATAGTAAAATAGCGAAAGGAAATAAGTGTATAGATATTCTTAATACGCCTAGAGCAATATTTTTTTTAATTTGTCACGTGAAAACCCACTCCATATATTGAATGATTTTAAGTTAAATCTACATTGCAATAAGGTGGCCAGATTAATTTGCGCGTACCTATAGACTTTATTTCTAAACCGATTTTTACCATTGATGATTCAAAAGATACGTTTTGAGATATATCAGGTATGATAACCGACGGAAATTATGGGCTTGTTTAAACCATCTCCTTTCCTTCTACAGCAAAATCGTCACATTTGTTACGACACAATATACATTTTTTTATCAATCAGATTTTTTTGTACATCGCAATGTTCATTATTTAATTAATAAGATCATAAAGTTGTTTTGTAGAGAGATTGTTTGAGTTTAAAGAATCTATTTTTCTGCTGGGTAAGCCTGTCATTTTGGGGGAAATACTGAAAATTGT
Source organism: Berghia stephanieae (assembly GCF_034508935.2). Taxonomy (NCBI): domain Eukaryota; kingdom Metazoa; phylum Mollusca; class Gastropoda; order Nudibranchia; family Aeolidiidae; genus Berghia; species Berghia stephanieae. The sequence continues at coordinate 11,389,995 of NC_088362.1, forward strand.
CGGTAAGGAGAGAGTTAATGTTGTTGTAATCGAATCGAAATATGCTGCATTCATTTGAGATTATAAATTCAATTACAAAAATGAGCCCATAATAATTTGGGTTATCGGACTTGCAAATAACTACAAGTCGGTCTCGAGCTGTATCAAGTCGAAAGATAGTTTAAAAAATCGAAATAGATTGTGGCTATGCGTGATAATCCTTTAAAGATTTTTGATTTGACCACGCCCAAACTCATTTTATGTTATTAATGTTTTCAAATTAATTAAAAAATCTACAGTGCGGAAAGGTAGCCAGATTTATTTGCATGTACCTAAATATTATTTTATTACTGGATCGAGTTTGATCTTAGATCGCTCAAAAAACAACATTCGTCTCCCTAATAATTCATCTCAATATACACGATAGTATAATAATTAAAGTAATTAAGTGCCTTTGCGTCATAAGCTTTTATTTACCCGCAAATTTTGCAAGTCCTCTGCTAGTATTTTTATATACTAGTAAGAAGCCCGAGGGGAAAATCCGCTATATTTGTGGAGAGATATAAAGACTATCGCGAACAGGCAGTCATCTATTATACTTCTGTATTGTGGAAATAAACATAAATCAAGACGGAATCTTTTTTGTGTCAACGGAATTACCATTAACTTAAGAAAGGTTGGAAAGTTACTCGTGTTTATATATCTATGTATATACTATAATAATAATAATAATAATAATAATAATAATAATAATAATAATAATAATAATAATTAATATTAATATTAATATTAATATTAATATTAATATTAATATTAATATTAATATTAATATTAATATTAATATTAATATTAATATTAATATTAATATTAATATTAATATTAAATAATAATAATAATAATAATAATAATAATAATAATAATAATAATAATAATAATAATAATAATAATAATAATAATTATTATTATTATTATTATTATTATTATAATAATAATTATTTTTATGCCCTTCCGCCACGACATCATAAGATATCGTCGTCAAGGCATTCCACGAAGGAATATAGATAATTCATCAAACAAGATGTCTGATGTCAACAGGAATCACCCATGTTGTCCAAGTGAGCAAATTGGGGTTTAATAATCTTGGTCAAGGAAAAAAACAAAAGTGCTTGAAGCGGGGCTCGACCCCGGACCCGGACCTTCCGGGTCACAGTGCAATGCCTTAACCACTCAGCCACTTCGCCGAGTTTTATCAGTTTTAGATTTGTCGGTAAGTATGTGCTCGATGATAAAGATTTAACATTCGAGGTCATTTTTTTTGGTCAGCGTCGCGCTATAACTTTGTGATGGCTCCGGACCAGACCGTGGCCTTCGCAAAGTTATGGCCTGATACTGACCAAAAAATGACGTCAAAATGCCAGGCTTTTGCCACAAAAGAAAACGAGTCGTGAGTTGTATTCAATAGATAGTATGCGCTTGGCCAAGAAGCTCATAACATTGCCATCCGGAAGTATAACGGACCAACACACAAAACTGTGTGTATCCATGAACGTTTATAGTCGGGTTAATACAGTTCAGTGAGCATTACTAATAAACGCGGATGGCAAAAAACAATAACAAAGACCTGATTGACGTCAACTGCATACTATCTATAGGTCAACCAATTAAATAACTTGTTTCCATTAGCTCTACTAACGACAACTCACAGGGCGATGCAAAAACCAAATGATGATGTGAAACTGCCAGTCCTTTTGGATTTCAGTATCGGGCTATAACATAACGATGGCAACGACCAGACCGTCAAGCATCGGACCAACCGACCTTCGACGGAACAATAGACACTTAGATAACCACGCCTCTCGGACAGTCGTCATAATGTAAACAATGACAGTGACTGGTAAACACAGCAAACTACACAGGTTATACTATCGATAGTATGTGTGAAGTAAAATACCCACTGTTCTACCGCTTGATCATTAGAATCATCACAGAAAACTATGTGTTAACTCTAACGTTTTTAATATGATCGAGAAAACTATGTCAGTGATAACTCGTCACCCATTTGTCAATATAAAAACAATAACAACGATCGAATTTGTTCACGTTATTGTTTATAAACAACCAACTTTGTTTGTCAGAGCACGTGTCAAGGTGTGTCATAAATGCCATGTTTTGATTGGTGAAAAATCGACTGGTTAATAGATAGTATGCAGATGACGTCACTCATGCCTTTGTTATTGTTTTTGCCATCCGCGTTTGTGAGTTGTTCTCACTAAACTGTATTAACCAGACTATAAAAGTTCATGGTTACACAGAGTTTGTGTGTTGGTCCGTTATACTTCCGGATGGCAATGTTGTGAACTCCTTGGCCAAGCGCATTCTATCTATAGACACTTAGATAACCACGCCTCTAGGACAGTCGTCATAATGAATGTAAACAATGACAGTGATAGGTAAACATAGCAAACTACACAGGTTTTACTATCGATGGTATGCATCTATGTAAAATACCCACTGTTCTACCGCTTGATGAATAAAACCAACACAGAAATCTTTGTGTAACCTTATACGTTTATAATATGATCAGGTAATTGTGTGACAACTAGTCACCCATTTGGCGGTATGAAAACAATAACAAAGATAAAAGAAAGGTCGAATTCATTCGCTTTGTTGTTTATAAACAACCAACTATGTTTGTCGGATACGTGTGAAGGTGTGTCACAAATTCCACGTTTTGATTGGGCAAAAATCTACTGGTTAATTGCATCAATTAGCATTCCAGTTATTCAAGTTTGGGGGCCACTGTAACCTGAATCTGGCCATTACACATTCATTACTTACGAGTGACCTCTCACTTCGAACATCATGACAACACCATTGGCTATCAGCGACACGCGATACTATTATGACCTTTCTCTCTATTTCTCTCTCTCTCTCTCTCTCTCTCTCTCTCTCTCTCTCTCTATCCCTCGTTCTTATTTATCTATCTATCTATCTATCTATCTATCTATCTATCTATCTATCTATCTATCAATCTATTAATCTATCAATCTATCTATCTATCTATCTGGCATTCCATCTATCTGTTATTATGTCGACAAAATGCCCTTCCCCCCCCTCTCTCTCTCTCTCTCTTTCTCTCTCTCTCTCTCTCTCTCTCTCTCTCTCTCTCTCTCTCGCACAGATACGAACGCGCGTGCAGACATAAACACACGCAACCCCCCCCCCCCCCCACCTCCCCGACAAGCACACAATTACACACTCAAAACCGTTTATACCTAATAGGACCAATCCGTTAATTCGACACAATAACTATGTAATTTAAATACAGTTATAATATCACATTGTAGGTGATAACACACTTGTTTAGGATAATATAATTACAGTCAAAGCAATCAACAGGTGGCTATCAAAACAACCATACATTATTACATGTATGGTTACTTACTACCTGTATGACTGTATGATTGTACCTGTATATTGTCACCTGTTTTCCATCAATTTTTCCTTTTATCCCTCTCTCTCTCTCACTCTCACCCTCTCTCCATCTCTGTATATCTCTATCTTCTCTCCCTCCCTCTCGTATCTTTGCACACCCATCCCTCTCTCTCTCTCTCTCTCTCTCTCTCTCACTCTCATCCTCTCTCCATCTGTGTATATCTCTATCTTCTCTCCCTCCCTCTCGTATCTTTGCACACCCATCCCTCTCTCTCTCGTTCTCTCTATCTCTCTCTCTCTCTCTCTCTCTCTTTCTCTTTCTCTCCGAGTGTGTGTGTGTGTGTGTGTGTGTGTGTGTGCCGCGTGTGTGTATGTGTGAGAGAGAGATATATTAGACCTGTGTGTCGTCACTACCCGTTTCCATCAACCTTTCTTTTTATCTATTAGTCTTCACCCCTCCTCCAATCTCTCTCTCTCTCTCTCTCTCTCTCTCTCTCTCTCTCTCTCTCTCTCTCGTGTGTCTATCTATCTGTCAATCTAGAGATAGTATGCGCTTGGCTAAGAAGCTCACAACATTGCCACCCGGAAGTATAACGGACCAACACACAAAACTATGTGTAACCTTGAACGTTGATAGTCTGGTTAATAGAGGTTAGTGAGAAATACTCATAAACCCGGATGGCAAAAAAAAAAAAAAAAAAAAAAAAAAAAAAAATATATATATATATATATATATATATATATATATATATATATATATATATATATATGAGTGTTGGTGGGTACTTGTAGGTACGAAAGTGCTCGATAATGGTGGTTTTAGAGTAATTATAATGTAAATTTTCACTCACATTTTTTGCCGAGACGACTCGTTTCTGTGTGTTTCTCACACTTCCTCAGTCGGCATAATCCATTTTGTCATGTGTATATATATATATTATATATATTTATATATATATATATATATATATATATATTATATATATTTATAGATGTATATTATTAAATTATCTGTATATATCTATTTATTTATCTATCTATCTATCCATCTATCTATATATCAATATATCTATCTATCTATCTATCTATCTATTTATCCATCTATATATATATATCGGTATATCTATCTATCTATCCATCTGTCTATATATCTATCTATCTATCTATCTATCTATCTATCTATCTATCTATCTATCTATCTATCTATCCATCTATCTATATATCGATCTATATTATCGATCTATTATCTCTATCTATCTATCTATCTATTTATCTATCTACCTATCTATCTGTCTACCAATCTATCTATCTATAACTTTCATCATCCTCTCTACCCCCACCTCTCACTCTCTCTCTCTCTCTCCCTCTCTCTCTCTCTATCTCTCCTCTTTCTCTCCCGTTGTCATTTTTTTGTCTATTACACCCCCTCTTTCTATCATCATTTATTATCTATCCCCAATAACTAAATCTATTATCCATCAATCTATCTTTACTCAATTCTTACCATCTATCCATCCATCCATATTTTTTCTCAGTGCCTGTCAACCTCTCATTCATTGATATTTGACTACTCACGTCCCCAACCCACGCGCAGTGAGTAGTCGGCGGGCGACAAAAAAAAAACCCCAAAAAAAACGCGGGCGTTTCGATTGAGAATAAATTATATAGATGGAACCTTACAACAGACTTCGATGGGCAAAGTGTTTCTTCTAACTGAATGTTTAACAGAGACAGCATTGCATGCAGAAACTAGGACCGATAACGTTACGGCACTAAAAACAGGGACGAGGAAGTCGTGAGTACATACACAACTATCGGACAAGAAATTTAGTGAGCGCCGCGGCTATCTGCATGTGTAAGAGTAATAATAATATTGTTGGGACTCGTTTTCTGCTAGGGGGAAAAGCCAGTCCCGGTCCCGCCGCACTGCTATTGCTTATCAATATTAATTGACGCGGTGTTCTGCCTGTGGCGTTCACTTGTTTTCGGACACTATTACGATGGTATGGCATTGTGTGTATGGAGTGCCAAGTGTGTAACTGTGCAGCTTTCCCTTTGGTGATGATAACTGTGTGGATATGATTAAAGTGTGTTGTGAGATTAGGTTATGTAAATGTGTCGGTATATTTGGTGTTAGTGAGTAAAGAATAAAATTGTGTTAAAATTGGTTTTTAATTGTAGTAAAAAATGAATATATATATATATATATATATATATATATATATATATATATATATATATATAAATATATATATCCTTAGTTTAAGGTCAATGGTAATATTAATAATAATAATAATATAATAATAATAATAATAATAATAATAATAATAATAATAATAATAAAAAATAACAATAATAATAATAATAACAAAAATAACAATAATAATAATAATAATAATAATAATAATAATAATAATAATAATAATAATAACAATAATAATGATAATAATAATGATGAGTATGATGATGATGATGATGATAATCTTGAAAATTTAGTAATAATAATAATGACAACAACAAAAACAACGACGACGACGACGATAATAATAATAATAATAATAATAATAATAATAATAATAATAATAATAATAATAATAATAATAATAATAATAATAATGGGAGTCCTTCCGAAAGCTCCTACATCCCCAGTATTCTCTTTTTTTATATAATGTTATAGTTTGGGGTGGGGGAGACTTTTTAAAAAATAAAGTTTCTCCCCTCCCAAACCCTCTATTAGAACATTATATTAAAAGAAGAATATTGGAGTTCTAGGAGCTTTCGGAAGGCTCCAAACTAAATGATGGTGATAATAATAATAATAATAATATAATAATAATAATAATAATAATAATAATAATAATAATAATAATAACAATAATAATAATAATAATAATAAAAATACTAATAATAATAATAACAATACTAATAATAATAATAATAACAACAACAACAACAGCAACAACAACAACAGCAACAACAACAACAACAACAACAACAACAACAACAACAACAACAACAACAACAACAACAATAATAATAATAATAATAATAATAAAATAAATAATAATAATAATAATAATAATATTAATAATAATAATAATAATAATAATAATAATAATAATAATAATAATAATAATAATAATAATAACAATAATAATAATAATAATAATAATAATAATAATAATAATAATAATAATAATATTAATAATATTAATAATAATAATAATAATAATAATAATAATAATAATAATAATAATAATAATAATAATAATAATAATAATAATAATTCAAAGTCTCACTTGATCGGGTGTTGATAAATTTAACGTTGAGTACAATGCTTTCAATGGTATGTGTCGCCAGTGTGATTCTTAGAATGGATCTACCATGTAAGGAGTTTTAGCATCCATTTTTTTCATCTAAGAGATTGGTAAAAATCTCGTTTGAATCAGCATTTCACAGTTCGCGGGATGACAATATCAAGAATGGGAGTGATCGATAGATAGTATGAAGTTGACGTCACTGTAGTCTTTGTTATTGGTTTTTGCCATCCGCGTTTATGAGTACTTCTCACTAAACTGCATTAATCAGATTATATAAATATAAGTTCATGGTTACACATCGTTTTGTGTTTTGGTCCGTTATACTTCCGGATGGCAATGTTGTGAGCTTCTTGGCCAAATGCATACTATCTATATTCATGTTTTCGTCCAACCAAGTCATCGATCACATGATGTGTTGCTGTACAACGATTGGACATTTCTCAATGATTCTAAACACACTGCTGTGTTTCTGATAGTTGTAAACATACCCATGTGTCATGTTGAGCAAAATGACCAATTGTAACATTGGGTATTTCTCGAACTGTGAACACTTTTCACTATGTAGGTCATTTTGAGCACACTTTACAATATGACCAATGACCCCGAGCACATGGAAATGTAATATAGATAGTATGCAGATGACGTCACTCAGGCCTTTGTTATTGTTTTTGCCATCCGCGTTTGTGAGTTGTTCTCACTAAACTGTATTAACCAGACTATAAAAGTTCATGGTTACACAGAGTTTGTGTGTTGGTCCGTTATACTTCCGGATGGCAATGTTGTGAACTCCTTGGCCAAGCGCATACTATCTATAAAAAAATGTTCAAGCTCAACTCATTTAGCTGAACAATAGATAGTATGCGCTTGGCTAAGAAGCTCACAATATCGCCATCAGGAAGTATAACGGACTAACACACAAAAATGTGTGTATCCATGAACGTTTATAGTCAGGTTAATACAGTTCAGTGAGCATTACTCATAAACGCGGATGGCAAAAAAAACAATAACATTGACCTGAGTGACGTCATCTTCGAACTATCTATAGATCGCTCCCATTGGAACTCTCGAAAGTATGAATGACGTCATGTCACATGACTGTTTAAAGGGAAAATTATTATACTACGAATCTCGACTATGACAAGACTTCTTTGTATAGATAGAATGTGCTTGGCTAAGGAGTTAACAACATTGCCATCCGGAAGTATAACGGACCAACACACAAACTCTGTGTAACCATGAACTTTTATAGTCTGGTTAATACAGTTTAGTGAGAACAACTCACAAACGCGGATGGCAAAAACCATAACAAAGGCCTGAGTGACGTCATCTGCATACTATCTATATTAGATATTTGAGAATTTGAAACAATGGTTATATACCGAAAATTGTCAAATTAACAATAAATTAATGATTATATATCACTGTGATAAATTGTATCTATGCATGAAAGTCACATATGGCATTAAAATTATTTCAAAGTCTATTTATTCTTAAACGATAAGGTACGATGGAATTTTCCGGTAAGACTATAGTAAAAGAATGACTAATGACCTTCATTATTCTTGATGGTGTTCTCTTAAATCAATTGACCTTTGAGTAAACAGAAAAGGATCAAATTTCTTTCCAACACGCGTTCTATGAGCACCAACAACACAACACATACATATCTACATGCCCATTATAGATAGTATGCGCTTGGCTAAGAAGGTCATAACATAACCATCCGGAAGTATAACGGACCAACACACAAAATTGTGTGTATCCATGAACGTTTATAGTCGGGTTAATACAGTTCAGTGAGCATTACTCATAAACGCGGATGGCAAAAAACAATAACAAAGACCTGAGTGACGTCATCTTCGAACTATCTATAGATAGTATGCGCTTGGCTAAGAAGCTCATAACATTGCCATCCGGAAGTATAACGGACGAACACACAAAACTGTGTGTATCCATGAACGTTTATAGTCGGGTTAATACAGTTCAGTGAGCATTACTCATAAACGCGGATGGCAAAAAACAATAACATTGACCTGAGTGACGTCATCTTCGAACTATCTATAGATCGCTCCCATTGGAACTCTAGAAAGTATGAATGACGTCATGTCACATGACTGTTTAAAGGGAAAATTATTATACTACGAATCTCGACTATGACACGACTTATTTGTATAATAGATATTTGAGAATTTGAAACAATGGTTATATAATACCGAAAGTTGTCAAATTAACAATAAATTAATGATTATATATCACTGTGATAAATTGTATCCATGCATAAAAGTCACATATGGCATTAAAATTATTTCAAAGTCTATTTATTCTTAAACGATAAGGTACGATGGAATTTTCCGGTAAGACTATATCAAAAGAATGATTAACTCACTCAACCCTGACACCGACTATATCCGTAGTTTACCCAGATTACTTTTACCCCATGCATATTTATTATTTCATTTTTCTGAGACAAATGATAGGCGTAGTATCAAAGCTAATGTTTTTAGATTTTGCATGTTAATGTTAGTTGAATAAAACTATCTATACATGCTCGTTTTTAATACTTTTTTTTCCCCAATTTTGAAAAGTAGCTAAAGTCTTTAGGATTGAGTGAGTTAATGACCTTCATTATTCTTGATGGTGTTCTCTTAAATCAATTGACCTTTGAGTAAACAGAAAAGGATCAAATTTCTTTCCAACACGCGTTCTATGAGCACCAGCAATTATTATGGTGACTGTATTGTTGTATCGACTCAACACAACACAACACATACATATCAACATGCCCATTATAGATAGTATGCGCTTGGCTAAGAAGGTCATAACATTACCATCCGGAAGTATAACGGACTAACACACAAAATTGTGTGTATCCATGAACGTTTATAGTCGGGTTAATACAGTTCAGTGAGCATTACTCATAAACGCGGATGGCAAAAAACAATAACAAAGACCTGAGTGACGTCATCTTCGAACTATCTATACCAGTCTGTGTATCAAATGTCGTAAAACTAAGTGACTTGATAAGAGATTTGTTTTGGAAGAGATTCATTCATTATGATTTGAAAGATGTCAATTTTTGCCACTAAAGGATTCCAATAATCTCCACCCACCCGCACAACTAGATAGTTACAATCCTTACATTGTAATTTTCCCATTACTTCTCGAGACAGATTATTGATTTCTCAAGAACGATTCTATTGTGACAGGAATTCGAGGAATTGATGCGAATACTAATCTACCAAACACTGACAAAACACAGAGATTTAATTTCTTCCAAAAGTAGGTAAACCTCTAAGTAAATGAAATTAACAAAAAAACTACAAAATAAATAAATATATAAATATTATTTTTTTCAAAAACAACCAGGAACAAGAGCTTCAAAACCAAAACAATCTAAAAAATACACAATCAAAAATAATTACGCTAACCAACCCCCCCCCCCCCCCCCCCCCCTCTTAAAAAAAAGCAAACACGCCCCCCAACTCCCCCTCCCCCCGCCCCCCAAAAAATTATATAATTAAAAAAAAAATCAACAACACCCCCCTCCCCCCCCCTAAAAAAACAAAAAACAAAAAAACAAAAAAAAAAACAAAAACAAAAAACAAACAAAAAAAAAAGACAAAAAAAACAAAAACAAAAAAAAAAAACAAAAACAAACCAACAAAGTTTTAAATTCCAAGTATGATATATCATTAACTAACTTAAACTCAGAATGAAATCTTGGTATTATTTTTTTATTCTCATTCGAGTTTTGATTTGCATATTATCGATTGTATAGGGGGGCCCAGACAGGATGATGGCTATTATTTTTAGAAGTATTGTCATGTTTGTCTCGATTCTGATATGTTTTACCATTATACAAAGCACTTGTAAGATCTGTCTTAGGAAATGGAAATGTAACATGTGACCCATCGCCTCAAAATTGTATTATGTCGGAATGATTAAGATGCTGGAAATTGAATTTATTGCCAGAAATATCCGACTCGCAATGGGTTTGTATGTTTTATTGAATAGAATGAATATCGTATCTTAGAATCAGAATTACAATAATTCAATTTTTTTGACCAGTTTAGCTTTAATTCAGCTTTTTAGTATCTGGTTCATCCCGACATAATACCGTTTTGGGACGATGGTTCACATATGGAGTGCGTTGCATGAAAGATAATCCATATATTATACATAGAGAATATTCAAAGGAGAGCAATCAGAATGTTGTAACATGATAACATGTCTTATGATGAACGTTTAGAAAAATTAGATTTACCATGGATTAACCAGAGACGTTTTCATGGAGATCTATATATAGATTTATACATTAGTTCACGAGTTGGACAATTTTGAACATCCTTGGGGTTTTTTTACAATCTCAAATACAACTTTTTCAAAAGGGGACAAGTCTAAAATATGGATCGAAAGATGCCAAAACTATTTTACATAAGACAACATTGCATTGTCTCTAGAACTGTGAAAATTTGGATGAATACTTCATCGAACAACAACAACAACAACAACAAAATGCCGAAACACGTAATAGTACAACCCTCTCCTTATCGGCCATTTTCCGGATTGTCGCCAAAACTTCCCACCCAACCTATACAAAAAGAGATTTATTTCACTGAAACACAAAAGCTATTAGTCCTTGCTGTCCATATTTTTTTCCTGCTAAACGAGCTCTTCAACACAGTGTGAATATACTTTAACTATAGCAAACATTTTTGTTAAAATATTATGATGTACAAAAGAAATCAGAATGAGAAAAATGTTGGATGCATTGTAATGAATATGACGATTTTCCTATGGGTGGTAAGGAGAGGGTTAAGATAGTCTCGATAGAGAATATTATATTAATCTAAGATTTGATTTTGATAGTTGACGCTTATGTTGCACGTTCTCTTTTACAAAGTCATAATCATAACTTGGATCTTATTCATTACAATTTTATTCAAGGCTATAACTCTCTCCTTACCAGGTATTTTTAGAAGTTTCCCCGAAAATTCACTCCCAAACACAAAAATAAAATTTTCTTACTCAAACAAAAAAGTAACAAGTGCATTCTATACACAGAATGTTGTTCAGCAAAATGAGCTCTACAACGCAGTGTTTAGTATTTATAGCTGTAATCAAAGCATTTTTTTTTACATTTTGTTTGTGATGTACAAGATTGTCTGTTGCATCGTAACAAATGTGACGATTTTCCTTTGTGCGGCAATGTGGTCTAGTGGTATGACACTCGCTTTCGGATCGGAAGGTCATGGGTTCGAGCCTCGCGCTCGGCGCATAGTTGAGTCCTTGGAAAAGGCTCTTTACTCACATTCTCTCACCGTACTCAGGTGTAAAACGAGTACCTGGCCGTTAACAGCGTTGTCTTTGTCCGAAAAATTGTAATATCGCCTAACAGACGTCATGTCCCGTCCTACATGTTAAATGTTGCTGTTGGCCAGGGACCCCTTGTAAAGCGCTTTGAGCACATTTAGTGGATATTGCTCTATATGAAAATACTACTACTACTACTACTACTACTACTACTACTAATAATAATAATAATAATAATAATAATAAAAATAATAATAATAATAACAATAATTCAAAGCCTCCCTTATTCGGTTGTTAATGATAATAAATCTAACGTTGAATACAATGCTTTCAATGCGTCGAAGATGACGTCACTCAGGTCTTTGTTATTATTTTTTGCCATCCGCGTTTATGAGTAATGCTCACTCAACTGTATTAACCTGACTATAAACGGTCATGGATACACCCAATTTTGTGTGTTGGTCCGCTATACTTCGGATGGCATTGTTATGGCTTCTTAGCCAAGCGCATACTATCTATACCATCTAAGATTATGATTTGAAAGTTGTCAATTTTTGCCACTAAAGGGTTAACAAAAAAACCCACTTTCTTACAACAAACTGCTTATCTTTGCATTGTAATTTTCTTATTACTGTCGAGACAGATTATTGATTTCGCAAGAACGATTCTACTATTGTGACAGGAATTCGAGAAATTGAAAATGTCATAAATGCTTAACTCCCAAACTGGTTGACCGAAATGAGAAATAGTGATAAATAGACAGACAGGCAGATCGGCGGTACCGATAGTTCAGTTGGTAGAGCACTCGCTTCACACGCAATGGGAAAGATATCAATCCCGAGTGCAGCAAATTTATTTACCGAGAAGTGAGTGCAGGGTACCAATAAGGTCGCGGGTTGTTTTGTTGTTTTTAAGGGTTTTACGGCGCTTGCAACACATTTAGGTTATATCAGCGCCAGTAAAAAGGTAGAAAATGGGATAGTAAAAAGTTCTAGAATTACAATTAAAGCACCCAAGAAAAAGTAAGACAAAGGGGAATTGAGAACAAATAGGGATCAGATGTAGATTCCAAGAGCACACCACCAATATACTTAGTTTGAAATCACCTACAAGTCTCATCCAGACACAGGCACAAAATCCAACAAAGAGGAACACACTCAAATGCTTACATTATACATTCAAAATAAAAATAATAATACATAACAGAGAGATGATTTACAAGGAAAAAAATAACATCTCCCAAAACAATAACTATGATTTGACTGTTTCCCTCCCAGCTAGGATTCCGGCCAGTGCCAAGACAAAACCAAGTAATCTCATTCCGAGACAAAGACAGAAAGCATGTTGGATAACAGATATAAGGGGATAGAAGACACAGTATGTACCTCCCTGCCCGCTGAGGGAGGTCAGGATCCCCACCCAGAGGTCGCGTGTTCAAACCCCATCACCGCCACGAATTTTTTTATTATTCTCTTATTGTCTTCTGGCACTTTTCTACTCACATCATCTCTTGATTCCTTAACTACGCCATTCTCAAATTTCTCATTTATCTTTAGTGTTTCTTTCATTCATTGTGTTTTGTTGATAAAGGGGGAATCCGAAACGTCTACAGCTAGTATCTGTATCAGTTCAATAAATCATTGAAGCTTACATTTCATTATTCATCTTAATTGTTTGTCCCTTTGAGCTTTAAGAACCGCTCTATTTATTGTGGCTCAAATTCGGGCAATTGATACAAATGCCAATTTTACCAAACACTGACAAAACACATTTATGTATTTGGCCAAAATCCAAAGAAAAAAAAAGAAGAAAAAAGCAAAACAAACAAAAAAAAAAAAAACCCAAAAAATCCCAACAGAACGCACAACCCCCCCCCCCCCCCCAAAAAAAAAACAAAAAAAAAAACAAAAACAAAAACAACTATCCAAAAGCAAAACAAATATATTGGAGACACTAATTGGAGACACCGAGGATGTACAAAGAAGAAAACAGCTATCAAACGCCGCACTCAGTAAACTCACCAATGTATGGATTAGAGGTGACAAGATAAAGAGAAAAACCAAACTGAAACTGTACCGTGCTCTTGTAAAACCGGTACTTCTGTATAACTGCGGCACTTGGGCGTTGACAAAATCCAAAGAAGAACATCTGGATGCCTTCCATCGCACACAGCTAAGAAGGGTACTGGACATCAAATACCCAAAAAAGATCTCAAATGAATCACTCTATAAGATCACAAAAGAAAGACCAATCACCCTTGACATTTTACAACAACGATGGCAACTTTTCGGTCACATACTACGCATGGACAAAAACATACCAGCTAACCAAGCCATGTCGGGATACTTCCAAAAACACGGGAACCTTTTCAGAGGAAGACCGATCACAACACTCCCTGTGATCCTAAACAAAAACCTCACAACACTTGGACAAAGCATTAGTCTCATAACGGCAGGGGACCTTGAAAATCTGAGAACCCTAGCAGAGGACCGGCAATATTGGAGACACCTCACACAGGAAATACTGGAAACAGCCAAGGCGACCCGATCTTTCGGTCGAGACGCGAAAGGCATCTAAGTCAAGTCAAACAAATATAAAATAAAAAACAAACAAAAATACACACACTAAAACCAACACCTATTGATCTTTTCACAAGAACCCTTACTTACTAAACGATGTTAAAACAGTCTTAGGTATGACACTTGTTGGCATAATATTACGTTGCACCCCCCCCCCCCCCCATCGTCATCGTTTGACATTGGAAGTATTCTGGCCAAAATGAACAAAAAGATAGAAAATTAAAAATGTGACCAATTTTCTAAAAAACGGTTTATTATGCCGGGATGAATCGAATCCTTAAAAGTGAATTTAGAATCGGAATGATAGGAAATACGAACATGGTCTTTTTTGTAATGTAAGAAATTGCATTTATTCTACATAATAACGGAAAAAGACCCCAAATTTCTTAAGTGTGGCTTCTTCTTCTTCTTCTTCTAGGTTCCATGCCTGGTCCAGGCTTCGGATACTGCATGAATTATCTCTCTCCATTCCTCCCTGTCTCTTGCTTTTTCAAACAGCTCTTGGATTGTTAGGTTGGTGAAGCCCTTCAGTTGGCTATATAAGCTTAATTTTTAGCACCTGTCTTGTTCGCCCCGTACAAAGGTGGGAACAAGCTCCTTTTCTCATTTTGGTCCGTTTGTTAAGAACACCAACATTGCACAGAGCTTCTGGGCGTTCAAATCATTGTCTGTGTTCATTCAAGAAATCCTTGAAAATCTTTCTTTTTTGATGTCATGTGTTTTCTTTATTATTATTTTGTGTTGATGTAAAGCACCAAGAGACTCATAGATGAGGATACCATACGGTCTGTAAGATTATTGTTATTATTATTATTATTATTATTATTATTATTATTATTATTATTATTATTATTATTATTGTCATTATTTATTATTATTATTATTATTATTATTATTATTATTATTATTATTATTATTATTATTATTATTATTATTATTTTTATTTTCTTCTTCTTCTTCTTCTTCTTCTCCTTCTTCTCCTTCTCCTTCTTCTCCTTCTCCTTCTTCTCCTTCTTCTCCTTCTCCTTCTCCTTCTTCTCCTCCTTCTCCTTCTTCTCCTTCTCCTTCTTCTCCTTCTACTTCTTCTTCTTCTTCTTCTTCTCCTTCTTCTTCTTCTTCTTCTTATCATTATTATTATTATTATTATTATTATTATTATTATTATTATTATTATTATTATTATTATTATATTATTATTATTATTATTATTATTATTATTATTATTATTATTATTATTATTATATTATTAATTATTATTATTATTATTATTATTATTATTATTATTATTATTATTATTATTACCATTATTATTATTATTATCATCATTATTATTATTATTATTATTATTATTATTATTATTATTATTATTTGAGACTGTGTGTTATAAATAGAGTGTTTGTGACTGCAGGGCATTATTGATCTGTGTACAATTTTAATGGACAAGTACAGAGAATCCCTTTCTATATCTTTTCTATAGACATTCTGTACAATTGGATTCCCATTACAATATTAGGGTATTCGATTAC
Organism: Berghia stephanieae; assembly: GCF_034508935.2. Lineage (NCBI taxonomy): Eukaryota > Metazoa > Mollusca > Gastropoda > Nudibranchia > Aeolidiidae > Berghia > Berghia stephanieae. Next base: position 11,406,147 of record NC_088362.1, read on the forward strand.
GGATTACAACATACCTTTCGATATCATTACGTTGTTCGATTACGGATTATTTACACTGTGGCAATGGAGAATGGATGTTTTTTATAACGAGGTAAGGCCAATTTTTTAAAGTATTGATTTTAAGAGATAACTTGTTACACCATTCCATGATGTTATCTAGTAACGCGACATCGTCAACTGATAGACGTAATCGAATACAAAACAAAACTAAAAGATTAGATATTGGTGGCTGGGAAGATATAGAGAGAAATGGAGGGGGGAGGGTACTTTGTATATGCGCGTGTGCGTGTGTGTGTGTTTGTGTGTGTGAGAGAGAGAGAAGAGAGAAGAGAGAGAGAGAGAGAGAGAGAGAGAGAGAGAGAGAGACAGACAGACAGACAGACAGACAGCGAGATACACACACACACAAACACACACACACACACAAAGAGAGAGAGAGATGGGTGAGAGAGAGAGAGAGAGAGAGAGAGAGAGAGAGAGAGAGAGAGAGAGTTGTTTGTTTGTTTTTAAGGTTTTTACGGCGCTTGCAACACATTTGGGTTTTATCAGCGCCAGTAAAAAGAAAGAAAATGGGATAGTAAAAAGTTCTAGAATTATAATTAAAGCACCCAAGAAAAAGTAATACATGGGGGAAATGGGAACAAATAGGGATCAGATGCAGATTCCAAGAGCATACCATAAATGTACTTGGATTGAGATCACCTATAAGTCTCATCCGGACACAAGCACAAAATCCAACAAAGAAGAACACACTCAAATGCTTTCATTATACATTCAAAATAACAAATATAAAAATACATAACACATTTACAAGGAAAAAAATATCATCTCCCAAAACGATAACTATGCATTTGACTGTTTCCCTCCCAGCTATGACTCCGGCCAGGGTCAGGACAAAACCAAGTAATCTCATTCCAAGACAAAGATAGAAAACTTGTTGGAAAACCGATTTGAGGGGATAGAAGACACCGTATGTACCCCCTATCAACTATGGGAGATAGATAGATATATAGATAGAGAGAGGGAGGGAGAGAGAGAGAGAGAGAGAGAGAGAAAGAGAGAGAGAGCGAGAACCCCCCCCCCTTCTCCCCACACACACAGAGTGAGAGATAGAGAGAGAGGGAGGGGGGTGTTGTTAGTAAACTGGTGGATTGTTGGAGTATATAGAGAGAGTGAAAAGCAGGGAAGACAAAGAGAAAGAAAAAAACCCCCACACAAATACATACACAAACACACACACACACAGACAGAGAGAGAGAGAGAGAGAGAGAGAGAGAGAGAGAGAGAGAGAGAGAGAGGGTGGGGTATAGGTGTAAAAGGTATAACGGTAGATAGCCAGGCAGTCATATAGATAGATAGATAGATATATAGATATTATTTTAATATAATTTACCACAATAATGGAGTCAGTCTACATCGATGTTTCAGGCCCTTTCAGCCATCGTCAGGACTGTGTGTTAGATGTTACCAAACTCCTTGTGGTAAATATTAAAATAATAATTCACTCCATTGTTACATGTTGAGCACTATTCGTACCATATTTGTATCCAACACGATTCAATAGATATATAGATAGATAGATAGATAGATAGATAGATAGATAGATAGATAGATAGATAGATAGATAGATAGATAGATAGATAGATAGATAGATAGATAGATAGATAGATAGATAGATAGATAGATAGATAGATAGATAGATGGATAGATAGATAGATGGATAGATTGATATTGTACAAAGATTGATATGTTGACAGTGAAAGAGACAATGATGTTATATAAATAAAAGAGAGGAGATAAGAATGAGCAAGGGAGGATAGGAGCGAGATAGAAAAAGTGAGTGAGAGAGAGAGTGAGAGAGTGAGAGAGAGAGAGAGAGAGATTGAGAGAGAGAGAGAGAAAGAGAGAGATTGAGAGAGAGAGTGAGAGAGATTGAGAGAGAGAGAGAGGGGGGTGAGAGAGAGTGAAAGAGTGTGTGTGTGTGTGTGAGAGAGAGAGAGAGAGAGAGAGAGAGAGAGAGAGAGAGAGAGAGAGAGAGAGAGAGAGAGAGATTGTCTTGTTTGGGCCAATTCACGAATTGAATTCCATCATAATAGCTACTGGCATTTTCTTTTTGTTCCATTGACCAGAATACCGTCCTTCGCTTTTGTGGAAGAGCGATTCCATCGATCGAGGCCCGTGCGTGCAAAAGAAGGGTACGGCGATATGTATAATTTGTCATTGATACAAAGGGAGGGGGTGGGTGCGGGGGGGGGAGGATGGGGAGGATTGGATTGAATACAAAGGGCAAATAGATGGATTGGAATTGACGTCTCTTGGCTCTGTTTATATTTTCAGACAGACATTTTGATTATTAGTTCTCACTGAATTAGATCAATCAGATTATTATAAATGTTGAAGATTACACAGTTTTTAAAAATTTTTGATACGTTATATCCGGCTGGCGGATGTTGTGAGTATTTTACCTAAACGCATGGCATCAATAGAAAAAAATTGTCACGCAGGCTCATAAGTCCTCTTTGGTTTTCAAGAGAAAAAAATTATACTGATAATAATTCATTATTGATTGTAGTGAACAATTCGGGTAGGGAGTGAGTGATTAAGAGAGAGAGAGAGAGAGAGAGAGAGAGAGAGAGAGAGACAGAGAGAGAGACAGAGAGAGACAGAGAGAGAAGGGAAAGAGAGAAGGGAAAGAGAGAGAGAGAAAGAGAGAAGACAGATAGCTAGATAGAGAGAAGGAGAGAGAGACAGAGAGAGAGAGAGAAGAGAAAGAGGGAAAGAGGGAGAGAGAGAGAGAGAGAGAGAGAGAGAGAGAGCTTTGAAGCTCACAACTTTGCCATCCGGAAGTATAACGGACCAACACATAAAACTATATGTAACCTTGAACGTTTATAGTCTGGACAATACAGTTTAGTGAGAATTTCTCATAAACGCGGATGGCAAAAAGCAATAACAAAGACCTGAGTGACGTCATCTTCGAACTATCTATAGTCTGGTTAATACAATTTAGTGAGAATAACTCAATAGCATGGATGGCAAAAATCAATAACAAAGACC
>NC_088362.1:11414203-11426703 GCF_034508935.2 Berghia stephanieae
CTATCTATATTCCCTTTCCATGTGCTCGCGGTAATTGGTCACATGGCAAAGCGTGCTCAAAATGAGCCACGTAGTGAAAAGTATTCACAGCTTTTGAAATATCTTACATCACGATTGGTCATTTTGGTCAGCTTAACATACGAGTATATTTACAACTTTCATAAACAAAGCAGTGTGTTTACAATTGTTAAGAAATATCCAATCGTTGGACCTCAACAAATCATGTGATTGATGACTCGGTTGGACGAAAACATGAATATAGAAAGTATACGCTTGGCTAAGAAGCTCATAACATTGCCATCCGGAAGTATAACGGACCAACACACAAAACTCTGTGTAACCATGAACTTTTATAGTCTGGTTAATACAGTTTAGTGAGAACAACTCACAAACGCGGATGGCAAAAACAATAACAAAGGCCTGAGTGACGTCATCTGCATACTATCTATAGATAGTTCGAAGATGACGTCACTCAGGTCTTTGTTATTGTTTTTTGCCATCCGCGTTTATGAGTAATTCTCACTAAACTGTAATAACCAGACTATAAACGATCATGGTTACACACAGTTTTGTGTGTTGGCCAGTTATACTTCCGGATGGCAATGTTGTGAGCTCCTTAGCCAAGCGCATACTATCTATAGATCGCTCCCATAATACGCTTCAACAGTCGTAACATCACTTCCCTCGTAATGACGCATGATAACTTAATAACTGGCTCTAAACTATTGCAACAATGGTGGACGCCCTTGTGAAATATTACTCCGACGAGCATAAAAGCGTATCCAGAGGAGAAAAAACCCATTATAAATCTGATCATGTTTTGACTTTTACACATTCTGATGACAAGACATATGAAATGTTCTAGCCAGCATGAAGAATAAATAGTACCGATTTTCATTGTTTAAAACCACGATGACCGCCGTTGCTGGGCGACGTGACATCAGACTATTGAATCCAATGGTGATGGTGATAATGATGGCTTTATAGATAGTATGCGCCTTGATAAGAAGCTCACAACATTGCCACCCGGAATTATAACGGACCGATACACAAAACTATGTGTAACCATGAACTTTTATAGTTTGGTTAAAACAGTTACGTGAGAATTACTCATAAACGTGGATGGCAAAAAAAAAAAACAAAAAAAAAAAAAACAATAACAAATACCCGAGTGACGCCAACTTCGTTCTATCTATAGATAGTTCGCTATAGATAGTATGCGCTTGGCAAAGAAGCTCATAACATTGCCATCCGGAAGTATAACGGACCAACACACAAAACTGTGTGTATCCATGAACGTTTATAGTCAGGTTAATACAGTTCAGTGAGCATTACTCATAAACGTGGATGGCAAAAAAAACAAAACCAATAACAAAGACCCGAGTGACGCCAACTTCGTTCTATCTATTGATAGTATGCGCTTGGCTAAGAAGCTCATAACATTGCCATCCGGAGGTATAACGGACCAACACACAAAACTGTATGTATCCATGAACGTTTATAGTCGGGTTAATACAATTCAGTGAGCATTTCTCATAAACGCGGATGGCAAAAAACAATAACAAAGACCTGAGTGACGTCATCTTCGAACTATCTATATAAAAGCTCAATATTATTATTATGTAATAGTAATAGTTAAAACGAATGGAATCAAAGTTCTAAGAATATCGATCGTTTTGTCTTTCATTCAATATCCGTCATCGAGTTACGATCCTCGCATTGTTTAGAGAAGTTGTTATATCAATAAAACGTTTGAGATCACATTGAACACACGCAATCAAGCATTAATATTTAATCATATCTGTTTGAACACAATGGAGTGTTTAGCGCAATCCAAATACTTCACACATCAGCTAGTTATTTGGTTTGCTCATTTCCACACATTACAAATTGACATATAATATTATGTTAAAGTAAAATAAAGGGAGTCAAAATGACTCTTATAGATAATAGGAAGATGACGTCACTCGGGTCTTTGTTATTGTTTTTTTTTCCATCCGCGTTTATGAGTAATTCTCACTAAACTGTATTATCCAGACTATAAACCTTTAAGGTAACACATGTTTTGTGTGTTGGTCCGTTATACTTCCGGGTGGCAATGTTGTGAGTTTCTATCTATAGATAGTAGGAAGTTGACGTCACTCATGTCTTTGTTATCGGTTTATTGTTTTTTTCTGCCATCCGCGTTTATGAATTTATCTCACTAACCTGTATTAACCAGACTATAAACGTGCAAGGTTACACATAGTTTTGTGTGTTAGTCCGTTATATTTCCGGATGGCAATGTTGTGAGCTTCTTATCCAAGCGTATGCTATTTATAAAAGATACAAAATAAAGTAAACGACGTTTCGGCCTTTGGCCTTCTTCAGGTAAACAAGGAAAGGAAATATATTATATTACGTTGGCATAATCATAGAGATCTAAAGGGGCACCGATTTTACCTAAACGCATAACAAAACATATCCATTATTTTCACTGTGAATTATAAAATCAACATTTTTGTCAAATACCTGTCCATAAAATCACTTTTTAAGATCTGATAAGTGGTCTCGTGGCATGGCACTTGCCTGGGGTTTGAGTCCCGCTATTTATTTATTATTTTTTTTTTTTGGGGGGGGGGGGGGGGGGGGCAAAAAGACCCCAGGGTGTGTTTTTTATTCATAAAACAGTCAATTTTTGACGCAGAGATTTGAAATTTGGTGACTTTTCCTAAAATGATGCGGTTCATGTCCATGCAAAATGTCATGCTTGTCACGTGCATAGTTTACTCACACTGAGCATGCTCATCTGGAATGTGAGATTTTCCGATATGGTGTCGAAATGGCCCCCATGACTTTCAAAGAGAAAAAAATACAGAAACTACGATTTCCTGATTTGGGGGTCATTTGGCCCCCATGACTTTATAGAGAAAACGGAGTGATATTGGTCAGTTCTGACAGACCCACGGGTACTGGCGCCTATTGGTCAGTACTGACCGAGTCACGGACACTGGGGCTTGTACTGACGATGCAAGATTGCGTAAAGGAATGCAAAATAAGTCATAACAAAATGTCAAAATTATGGGGAAATGCCTTTTTTTAAAAATAACATGTTCTCCGACAAATAAATCCGCATTTCCTGTCTCATACTAGTCACAGGAAAATGCCTTGGTTCCACCCTATTTTGTCGATTTACGTGAGATTTGTGCAAATTTATTAATTAAACAAGTAGAATTTTTCAAACCCGAGAAACCAGACCAAATTATTTGGTGTCGAAATGCCAAACTGGCATCCTTGTTCATCCAGGTCTCCAACGCACATTCTCACTGATGCGTGACGCCTTGGGGGGTGTATTTTAAATCGGTGAAATCTCTTCCATTGTCTTGAAAGCAAACTTCTTTTTCTGGCAATAATGAGAATAATCCATTGGGAGAGGGCGGAAGAGGGGATTGGGGGGTGGGGGGGGGGGGGGGAATGGGCTTTCCTATTCCAGGGACGAGTATGAGATCTATGCACCTTTAACTCGTGATTCCCTGAAGTCTTGGGCTTGGGACCTGGGGTTTATTTATGGTAGTCATTCGTATTATAGGGTGCAAAGGGGGGGGGGGAATCAATCTTGTTGTTTATTCTCTCCCCTTTGTTGTCCTTTTTAAGGTCTGTTCTCAACTTGTTAGTCCTCTCATGTTAAAATCTACCCGACATCTATCATCTTTTGTCAACTGTTTTTCTGGCGCGAAAGATTTAAACTGGCCTATGAGAACACTTCCTGTCAAGATTTTAGGATGCACTAGAACTGGAAGGAAAGGGGGAGTTGGTCCCTGTGCTAAATGAATATCCACCTATCGTATGATAGTCATAATATGTGGTTGCAATATATATATTGGTGGTGGAGACAGTAATGAGAAGTACAGAAAGTATAGTTGCAATCGTAATAGGGCAGAGAATGGTGACGTCACATCTTCTACTCTTCCGGTTCCAAAGTCATGGGAAGTGTGTATTTGATCAGTCCTTTGGAGGTCACATATTGAATCATAGGTGCATAATTTTATTAGTTTCAGTTAGTAGCAGGATGTATACCGTTGGCAGATTCTTAAGGTTATGGGATGTAAAAGAGCGAAGAAAGAGGATCTTTGATTGACGACCAGCATATTAAATTTAGACCAGAAAGTAAGATGCCATCAATCTGAAACCAGAAGATCAATTACACAAGGTATCCAGTCCTCTAGAAGATTGGTTTACACTTCCATTGAGATCGGAATCAGTTTTTTTGACATCACACTTGTGTTCCCTATTATGATGATGAAGGGATCAAATGATGATATCAAATGTTGGTGACGGGAATAGATGCAGTGCGATTGGCTAAGAAGCTCACAACATTGCCATCCGGAAATATAAAGGACCAACACACAAAACTATGTGTAACCTTGACCGTTTATCGTCTTGCATTGCCTGCCTTTTATCACAACGTAATGTCTTAGACACTGAGTAAACTTCAAGAATAATGATTGTCACAAGTTCATAGAATCTAGGATCAACCCTGTCTTATTGACCCGTATGGCTTTTAGAACTTGATTCAAGAACCGTAACTCATAACAAACAGTTTATCTCGTGTTACAAATACTTTGATTCTATTTTGTCTAGATCAAAATCTCTCGCCTTAGTTACAACAATCGTGTTTCCAAGATAAAGTCAATTAATTCAATCCTAACTTCAATTGCCCCAAAATATAGTAAACCGAAAGCCTGTCTGTCGCTGCCATTTAATTTGTCGAAAAGCTGTGGTACTGGTCAATGATACATGAAGACGTGTATAAACCATGATGTTCGAGCGATGTGTAGGCCGCCATGACCTCCAAACTATCGTCTCCAAACCACAACCATTGATTTTCGCGAAACTCATTTCATAACATTTCCAACCGATTTCGTATCTAAGTTGTTCTTTCCTCCAAACTATAGATAGTTCGAAGTTGACGTCACTCAGGTCTTTGTTATTGATTTTTGCCATCCGCGTTTATGAGTAATGCTCACTGAACTGTATTAACCCGACTATAAACGTTCATGGATACACACAGTTTTGTGTGTTGGTCCGTTATACTTCCGGATGGCAATGTTATGAGCTTCTTAGCCAAGCGCATACTATCTATACGAGATATTATCATATACAAACCGCAACAATCGATGTTCTGGGAGCTCTGTTCACAACATATGTCACCCAAATCTTCCAAACGGTATAATATCTGAATTAACCAAATTATAGCAAAAAAAAAAAAAAAAAGATTTAACAGTAAAACCATTGGTCATTTCATGTGAAATTATCGATTTTGTCAGTTTAACAGAATCTGGTCATTCTCTTTAATAAAATACACACACAAACTCAACACGTCCTATAGTTTTGTCAGTTTAACAAATTTTAATCATTCTCTTTAATAAAACAATAACTCAACACAAGTTTTATAGATTTTGTACATATAAAATCAATTTTGAACATTTTCAATCAGCCCGACATGACACGTTTTATAGGAAATTGTCATGACTTTCAAACCGGCTATTTTTCTTACGCTTGAACGCGGGTCATTGTGTTCCCTAACTCTTATGTAAATATTCAAAATCTCCACTCCTCACGGATTCTTTTATAACAATTCTATTCATTACAAATAGACGATTGTGGGAAATTGTCGAGACATGCCAATACCATTGTTAGAATAATTTACAAGATTGTCATTACATAATAAATCTGCTCTTTCTTGGGTCGTCGTGGTTTTGATTATGAATTTAGAACTGAAGCCAGCAACAAGCTGGCGTGGGCTGAATGAGCAAAATAAACCAAAAAAATTTTAAAAAATAATAAATAAATAAATTAATTAATTAAAAAATTAAACCCCCCCCCCCAAAAAAAAAAAAAAAAACAAAACAACAACAACAACTAACAAACCCAAACTAATACATATATAGAATGGACAATAAAATAATAACAAGAATCTTATGGCGACATAAAACAACGAGAGTCATTCCGTTGCCCCACGCGTTAAACTTAAATCAAATTTGTCTAAGTGTCACTAACGGTCATGGGATAAGTAGGCCTGGGATTTTTTATATTATAATTATTATTACTAATGGAATATCCAGTAGTGACGAATAAGTTTGAAAAGGTCTTTGTCAGCACTGACGAAAAGGCCATGTGTTCGTCAGTACTGATCAATTGCCGGTGACACCTCTTATTTAGTACTGACCAACAGGCGCTGACACCTATTGGTCAGTACTCACCAATAGCCCTAGCCTAGAGAAAAATACTAAAGATTTCAACAGAGGAAGCTGTTTCTTTCATAATAATAATAATAATAATAATAATAATAATAATAATAATAATAATAATAATAATAATAATAATAATAATAATTTGTATTAGGTCCAATGCAACATAATTTAGACCACACAACGGATGGCTGAATTTTAAAAAAACAACAGACAAACCATTTGGCAAGCAAATTATTACAATATGACTGAAACATAATGTAGACATTCAAGATAATTTAGTTCACCTAGAGATTTAATAACGGTACGAGAAAATAAATCACTTGTCATATAATCATATAAGAAGTTACAAACAAATATGTGGGAAGGTAGGGTACACACAATAAGAAAAACTAAGTAAGACACGAAAGTAAGGCAAGTATTGGAAGAAACATTAAATTGAATATTAATACTTTCATTTATCCATTATTGTTTAATCATTTCATATTTAGCGATTGATTCTAGCTGGTACTACAATCATAAAATTAATGATACTATCGATTAATTTTTGTTACATAGGATAAGTATAAGAATCATCTTCATACGTCACACTTTTAATGAACAGAAAGAATAAGAGTTAGTACTTACTTGGATGTTTCTTGATTAGAGTTGATGAAAGATTAGGTAACTGAAACTGGCTCTTATCGTATTGGACAGAAAACAGGAAACAAAAATACTTGAGTTAATGATTGTAGATGCCATCTACCAGTAAGTTGTGGATCATATTGACATGACTATGTCACTAAATAAATAGATGCATGATGTCACAACAAAGACAACAAAATGATGTAACCCTATAGATAGTATGCGCTTGGCTAAGAAGCTCATAACATTGCCGTCCGGAAGAATAACGGACCAACACACAAAACGGCGTGTATCCATGAACCTTTATAGTCGGGTGAACACAGTGCAGTGAGCATCACTCATATACGCGGATGGCAAAAAACAATAACAAAGACCTGAGTGACGTCATCTTCGAACTATCTATATCTTTAATGAGAAAATATTATTTTAACTCTCTCCTTACTAGCCATTTTCAGGATTTCCCCCTGAACTTCACACCCAACTAACACAAATATATATTTTTTCTCACTCAAAAACAATAGTAGTAAAGTTCTACCGATTCATAATTTCTTTAGTAAAACATGCTCTACAACAAACTGTTCCTATTCTTTAAATTTTATGATGTACAAAAGAAATTTGAATAAGAAAAATGTTGGTTGTATCGTAACGTATGTGACGATTTTCTACAGTTGGTAAGGAGAGGGTTAACTGAATTTTCCATAGAAAAATCATGGGGGTCGAATGGCCCCCAAATAAGAAAATACGACCTTCTAGTATTTTACCATCTGCAAGTCATGGGGGCCAAATGGACCCTAACTCAGTAAATAGGACTTTCTAGTAATGTTTCTCTTTGCAAGTCAGAGGAGGAGGGGGGGGGGGGGGGGGGGGGGGGGGGGGAGGGACAAATGGACCCTAAATCAAGAAATAGGACTTTCTATTTTAGTATGAAAATAGGGTTAAAATACAAAGTCTTTAATGGGAGCGATTTATATTCATGTTTTCATAAAAGCAGGTCATCAATCACATGATTTGTTGTTGTCCAACGATTGGATATTTCTTAACAAATGTAAACATACTGCTTTGTATACAAATGTTATAAACATACCCATGTGTCAAGCTGAATAAAATGACCTATCGTGATGTTAGATATTTAAAAAGCTGTGAACACTTTTCACTAAGTGGGTCACTTTGAGCACATTTTGCAATGTGACCAATGACCTCGAGCACATGGAAAGTTAATATAGATCATGCCCATTGAAACTTTAAAAAAATAGTATTCCAAGCTACTTTGTTTTGTTGACTTTACATCTCTTTCAAACGAGAAGTTTGTGTTTACATCAAATTATGTTAAAATAAATTTCACAAAATTTATTGGTTCACGTGAAAATCTTTCAAAGATGGACAAACAAATTGAATCATTTTGCAAATAATTACCCAAGCTGCATTTTTTGCAAACCGTTCAATACATGGATTCTGCCAACACAGAGAGAGACAAAAGAACACTTATTTTACCTTTAAATTTTCCGTTTGCATAGGCATAACACAATCCATTCATATATAATCCAACTGCTAAACGGATTTATTGAAGGAATGGATTTGACGTCACTCAACTAAAGATGACATCGCTCAGGCCTTTGTTATTATTTTTTTTTAATTGTTTTTTTTTTTTTTGTTTGCTTCCATGTTTGTGAGTAATTCTCACTAAACTGTATTAACCAAGCGCACACAATCTATTTGCTCAGACTTTTAACGTTTCATGTTATACATAAAGATCTGCAATAGTGTGTACATTACAGTGCCAGACAAAGCCTAGAGAAAAATACAAGGCAAGATAATAATCCAAAACAATAAGCCTGCTTTGATTTGGGATCGAACCTTGGACCTCCTCATCGGTCAGCCATGCTACCGAATAAACCAGAGAGTGAGGTTACCTGAGAGTTGTGACGATTCAATGCCTATAGATAGTTCGAAGATGACGTCACTCAGGTCTTTGTTATTGTTTTTGCCATCCGCGTTTATGAGTAATGCTCACTGAACTGTAATTAACCTGACTATAAACGTTCATGGATACTCACAGTTTTGTGTGTTGGTCCGTTATACTTCCGGATGGCAATGTTATGAGCTTCTTAGCCAAGCGCATACTATCTATAATCTTCATAAGGGTAGGTAGTACGCGTTTTCTCTGTGAACCCTGACTGCATCACAAAACACATCTATATTGAACACTGGAGGACAGTTTTAAACAAACTAAAAAATAAAAAGAGTGAAAAAGGTTGTAAACAAGTTCACAATAGAATAAGATACTTAATCGGAAATTTCCAAAACACTTCTTTAGCCAAAAAAGATTAGACGTCTACATCAAACTCTGAAAAAGTGAGTGGAGCAGGCACTTATTTGGGATCGTGGATAGCTCATACGATAGAGTCACGCTCTTCCCGGCCAGGCGAAGTTGTCGTACCAGTAAGACCGCGGGTTTAAACCCCCATCACCGCCGCGAAATATTTATTCTCTATTGTCTTCTGGCACTTTCCTACTCACTCCATCTCTTGTTACATCAAACACTGCAATGCCGAATATTGTGTTTTAAAAAAACCTGCAATGCAGAGGACTAAGTACTAAGAGAAATTGCAATGCAGAATATTGTGTTTTAAAAAACTACAATGCAGAGTACTAAGAGAAATTTCAATGCAGAATATTGTGTTTTAAACAACTGCAATGCAGAATACTAAGAGAAATTGCAATGCAGAATATTGTGTTTTAAAAACCCTAATGCAAACAACTGCAATGCAGAATACTAAGAGAAAACTGCAATGCAGAATATTGAGAGATACTTTTCTGAACGTCGGGATAAGATTAAAATAAAATCCCAAAGCAACCCCACCCATTCGTAAAAAGAATGATTGATTATTCAACAAACAACAAGACAAAATATAAATCCTTCCTATTGAAATTTTATAAAGTCTTTAATTGAAAACGTTCAGACACAAGAATTCTCCAATTCGATCTTCCGTCGAGGTTGACCGGGATTTTGGGGGATGTTTGTTTTGTTGTATTTTTCTGTCTTGCTTTGTCTGACACCTTTCATACACACTTCAGATCTTTATCTTACAAATGGTGCCTGCTACTTAATTGGATATTTTCAAACAATAAAATGGAGCAACTCAAATGCCTTCGTTCTCGTCCTCTCGTGTTCAATGTATGTGTTGTTTGATGCAAGTGAGGGTTCACAGCTGTAAAACGTGTAACCTTGTGAAATATAAATTGTCCCAACTATCGGGAGCCTCTGTAGTGTGATGGTAGTTAGCACGTCTGACCGGTAATCAGAAGGTCTGAGGTTCGATCCCCAGTCGAGGTAGACTGATTTTTTGGGATGGTTTTTATTCCTGTAATTTTCTATCTTTCTTTGTCTAGCACCCTATTTACACACTTGTTCAGAATAATCCAAGCTACCTCTCTGGTACTGTGTGTAGTGGTGGGACAGAGAGGACAAGTTTTGATCGCTTCGCCTGTTTATACTTTCTGTGATATTTCCAAACAATGTGATTTTATATAATTTACATAGTTCTATTCCTCTTGTCAAAGTCTTTGCTGGAAATATTTTTTAAATTGGATTCATGGAATTTTTAATCCCTAAATTGAAATTTATAACTCGTTTAAATTAATGTTTGAAAGAGTATTAATGTGGTGCTTTTTACATTCTGTACTGTGCTGTATTATGACTTGGTTTCAAGAAACAAGGTAGGACCTCTACCCTTTTTTAGAATTTAAATCGACACATCATTGACAAGCCCCTTCCCCCCCCCCCCCAAATAGAAAAAAAAAGAATCTTGCTCTGAGATAGATCAAAGTTGACGTCATTCCGGCCATTGTTAATCGTTTTTGCCATTCGCTTTTGTGAGTAATTCTCACAAAACTGTATTAACGAGACTATAAACGTTTAAGGTTACACACAGTTCTGTGTGTTGGTCCGTTATACTTCCAGATGGCAATGTTGTGAGCTTCCTAGCCAAGCGCACACTATCTATAGATAGTATGCTCTTGGCTAAGAAGCTCATAACATTGCCATCCGGAAGTATAACGGACCAACACACAAAACTGTGTAACCATGAAATTTTATAGTGTGGTTGATACAGTTTAGTGAGAATCACTCACAAACGCGGATGGCAAATACAATAACAAAGGCTTGAGTGACGTCATCTTCGTTCTATCTATACTCCCAGACCGTCGCCTTCGTTTACCCTTAACCCTTTCCTTACCAGCCATTTTCAAGATTTCTCCCAAAATTTAACACCCTTCCAACACAAGATTATTTTTTTCTTACTCAAACAGAAAAGCACCAAGTACATTCTATACATAATATTGATCAACAAAATGAACTCTACATCAAATTGTCACGTTTTTATAGCTGAAATAAAACATTTTGCTCTAAATTGTGTAATTTACAAAAGAAATCTGAATGATAAAAGTGCTGGTTGTATCGTAACGAATGTGACGATTTTCCTATGGTTGGTAAGGAGAGGATTAAGACTTGTCTTTTGTCATTTTTCTAGATTAGTGTGCCGCCTGGTGCGTGGTCATTAGTAGTTCCCAAGGAAACAAATGATCCCATTGGTTGAATTATTGAATACAACTCACGATTTGTTTTCTTTTGTAGTCGTAGATTTATATTTTGACTTTTTTTGGTCAGAGTCAGACTCTTGATCCTATGCATTTAGCCAAAAAGCTCACAAAAATCCACGAGTGAATATAACCGTGGCCTTCGTCAAGTTATGGCCTGACACTGACCAAAAAAATGACGTCAAAATGCCAGTCTTTTGCCAGTTGTATTCAATAGTTCAACCAATGAAATAATTTGTTTCCTTGAGCTCTACTAACGACAACTCACTAGGCGGTAGAACCGTAGCCATCGTTAAGTTATATATAGAATGCGCTCGGCCAAGGAGTTCACAACATTGCCATCCGGAAGTATAACGGACCAACACACAAGCTCTGTGTAACCATGAACTTTTATAGTCTGGTTAATACAGTTTACTGAGAACAACTCATAAACGCGGATGGCAAAATCAATAACAAAGGCCTGAGTGACGTCATCTGCATACTATCTATAGCCTGCTACTGAAACCCAACAAGACTGGCATTTTGACGTCATTATTTGGTTTTTGCACCTCCTAGTGAGTTGTCGTCAGTTGTGCTCATGGAAACAAGTGTCCCATTGGTTGAACTATTGAACAACTCACAATTTGTTTTCTTTTGTGGCCAAAGCCTGGCATTTTGACGTCATTTTTTGGTCAGTGTCAGCGTAGCCATCGTTAACTTATAGCCTGACACTGACCAAAAAATGACGTCAAAATGCCCATCTTTGGCCACAAAATGACTGTTGAAGTCTATTGAATCATATAGGTGACATACCAATTTAAGTAACAGGGTGTATATAGATAGTACGAAGATGACGTCACTCATGTCTTTGTTATTGTTTTTTGCCATCCGCGTTTATGAGTAATGCTCACTGAACTGTATTAACCTGACTATAAACGTTCATGGATACACACAGTTTTGTGTGTTGGTCCGTTATACTTCCGGATGGCAATGTTGTGAGCTTCCTCGCCAAGCGCATACTATCTATAGGCAGATTTTTATGAACTAAAAGCAACAGATTTGTCCCAACAT
>NC_088362.1:11429203-11436703 GCF_034508935.2 Berghia stephanieae
TATTATTATTATCATCATCATTATTTTTACTATTATTATTATTATCATCATTATCATTATTATTATTATTATTATTATTATTATTATTATTATTATTATTATTATTATTGTATTATTATTATTATTATTATTATTATTATTATTATTATTATTATTATTATTATTATATTATTATTATTATTATTATTATTATTATTATTATTATTATTATACGATAGGACGCTAGTCTCTTTTGCAAAGTACTTTCAGCCAGATCTAACAGATCCAGCGACCAAATCATTGCTGGATGGACAGGGCAGGTGGTCAGAAAAAAAAAATCTCGATTTAACATAAAGTCGATTCCGATCCTTTGATGTGAGAAGCGCCAGCTCTGCCAAATCAGCTATCCGGATCCCCGCAAAACACATTCAATTTATTTATTTTGGTTGAAAGAATGTTACTGGAAATCAATCGATAAAGATTAGATACCCTCAGTTGTCAAAAACGCCTGAAAAAACCCCTGAGAATTAAAAAAAAAACAAATAATAGGATTTTATCTTAAAATTTATCGATTTTTTGAGTAGGACGGTTTCTTTCCTAAATGAAAAAAAAACAACGGTTAACCTCAAGATCCATTTTATGTTTTATTGCGAGGGATGAATGTGTTACCCACAGTTTCTAAGAGGTATTATTTCGGGATGAACTTGGCAAGGTTAATTGAATTCTTAGCCACAAATATATAAAAAAAAACCTGTGGTTAATTTCCCTTCGTTATAGTGGAGTATAAATACCATTTCTTAAATTGCTAAAAAAAAAATAAAATTACACGGTCCTATTTTTAAAAAAAAATAAATTAAAAAAAAATTGAGCTTTTATATAGGGCAATATCCACTTAACGTGCTCAAAGCGCTTTACAAGGGGTCCCTGTTCAACAGCAACATTTAACATGTAGGACGAGACATGACGCCTGTTAGGCGATATTACAATTTTTCGGACAAAGACAACGCTGTTAACGGCCAGGTACTCATTTTACACCTGAGTACGGTGAGAGAATGTGAGTAAAGAGTCTTTTCCAAGGACTCAACTATGCGTCGAGCGCGAGGCTCGAACCCAGGACCTTCCGATCCGAAAGCGAGTGTCATACCACTAGACCACATTTCTCATCATTTTTCTCTAAATTCACTTTTTAGGGCCATTTAATCCCGGCAAAAAAACATTTTAAGACGAAGGGGCCAACGTGTACGTATTGGCAGGTCTGATAACCCATATTTTAAAAAAATCTCAATTTTGCAATGGAAATACTCTGAAACCAACGCAAAACAGTGTCGATTATTACATAATAACATTGTTTAAGCCCCCCCCCCCCCCCCCACTTACCAACTATTGATAGTTCGAAGATGACGTCACTCAGGTCTTTGTTATTGTTTTTTGCCATCCGCATTTATGAGTAATGCTCACTGAACTGCATTAACCTGACTATAAACGTCCATGGATACACTCACAGTTTTGTGTGTTGGTCCGTTATACTTCCGGATGACAATGTTATGAGCTTCTTAGCTAAGCGCATACTATCTATAGGAATATCGTCACATTCGTTACAATCCAACGAGCACATTTATCGGACATATCTATTTCTTTTGTAATAAATTACACAACGAAAAGTTTAAATGTTTTATTTTAGATATAAAAACGTGACAGTTTGTTGTAGAGTTCATTTTGCAGATCGATATTATGCTTAGAATGTAGCCTATTTGTTACTTTTGTGTTTGAGCAAGAAGAAACTATTGTTGTGTTTGGTAGGCGTGACATTTTGGGAAAAATTGTGAAAATGGCTGGTAAGGAAATGGTTAAACAGGTCCTTAATAATTGCGCCTGAATATCAGACCTGCAAAATATGTCGGGCAGGACACATAATGTTGACCCTTCGCCTCAAAACGGTAATAAGTCGGGATGGTTAAGATGTTGAAAATTGAATTTATAGCCATAAATATCAGACTTGTGTTGAGTTTGTATGTTTTATTGATGAGAATGGATATCAAATTTTAGGGTGCTGATGCCAATAATTTATATTTTTGACTAGTTTTAACATTAAATTCACCTTTTAAGCATCTGGTTCGTTCCGACATAATACCGTTTTGAGACGAAGAGTCACATATGATTATTGAACTGTTACTATTGGTTTTTTCTAACGTTAAAAATGAGTTTGTACCTTCAATCGCAGGAGTTCTAGAAAAACAAATTGTTATACGTCTCCAACGGCATTTTTAAAGAAATAAATAGAGCATTTATATAGCGCAATATCCACTAAACGTGCTCAAGGCGCTTTACAAGAGGTCCCTGGCCAACAGCAACACTTAACAAGTAGGACGGGACTTGACGCCTGTTAGGCGATATTACATTTTTTTTCGGACAGAGACAACGCTGTTTACGGCCAGGTACTCATTTTACACGAGAGTACGATGAGAGAAAGTGAGTAAAGAGCCTTTTTATAAATAATACTTATAATAATAAATAAAAAATAGTAATGCTTATAATAAATATTTTCTAAAAATCTGATTTTAGTGAAATTTAACGTTCGATAATCTGACCTCACAAATTATTATTGTAAACTTAATATCATTTAGCGTTACTATTTATAAGGGAGAGGAGTAGAATAAAAATAATATGATTTTTTAACCTGATAAAAACTAAATTTCTCATTCCATATCATTTTAACTTTAGATTCCCTTCTATTGATATTTTTGATTTATCCAACATAATACTGTCTTGAGCAGTTGGCTCACTTGAGATTTTAAAAAAACAACAACAAAAAAAACCCCAAAAAACTTGAGCTTTTATATAGCGCAATATCCACTAAACGTGCTCAAAGCGTTTTACAAGGGGTCCCTGGCCAACAGCAACACATAACATGTAGGACGAGACATGACGCACGCCTGTCAGGCGATATTACAAATTTTTGGGACAGAGACAACGCTGTTAACGGCTAGGTACTCATTTTACACCTGAGTACGGTGAGAGAATGTGAGTAAAGAGCCTTCTCCAAGGACTCAACTATGCGCCGAGCGAGGCTCTAACCCAGGACCTTCCGATCCGAAAGCGAGTGTCATACCACTAGACCACATAGCCGCACAATATCACGTTTTATAAAACGTCATTTTAAAAAAAGAGAAATCAATATACCATGAAGACGTCTAGATTGATTTGCTTAAAACGACGTGTGCATCTCGTACAGCCAGGTCTGACATCCGAATCCAATAATGGGGCCAGTTTAACATTGTTGTAATTGGATTCAATAGTCTGATGTCACGTCGCTCAACAACGGCGGCCATCGTGGTTCTCAACAAAGAAAATCGGTATTTTTTATTCTTCATGCTGGCGAGAACTTTTCATATGTCTTGTAATCAGAATGTGTAAAAGTCAAAACATGATCAGATTTTAAATGTGTTTTTTTTTCCCTCTGGATGCACTTTTATGCTTGTCGGAGAAATATTTCATAAGGGCGTCCGCCATTGTTCCGATAGTTTAGAGCCAGTTACTAAGTTACCATGCGTCATTACGAGGGAAGTAACGTTACGACTGTTGAAGCGTGTTGACAATATTTAGCGTCATTATTATAGATTTCCATTACTACAACAATAGGCCCTTAGCAAATTATGTTATCAGACCTGGAAATAACTGCACGTCGCTCAGAACCCAGAGTGAAGATAGTAAATGATTTATTTTTTTCGATTATTTATATCGACTTTTGTAGGCGTGAAATAAATGAATTACCTCGACGACGGAATCTTCTTCATTAACTCACTCAACCCTGACACCGACTATATCCGTAGTATACCCGGGGTTACTTTTACCCCATGCCTATTTATTACATTTTTCAGAGACAAATAGGCGTAGATAGTATCAAAGCTAATGTTTTTAGTTTTTACAAGTTAATGGTATTTGAATAAAACTATCAATATACACGCTCAGTTTTAATACATTTTTTTCCAATTTTGAAAAGTAGCAAAAATCTCTAGGATTGAGTGAGTTAACGTGAATCCTGTAGTGAAAGCTACTCGTCTGAATCACTTTATTGACTTTTCGATTCTTTAAATGCGTTAGATGGATCCATTGTTTAGATCCTCATCACTGTCCGCATATCCAATCCCGTTCGTATTTGATTTCATTCTAACTCTAACAACTTAATCAGCTCAAAGAAACCAATGGATTTTAACTTAACGACAATATATCTGCCGTGATATGAGAAAAAGACGCATAACGGGAAAACCTACTTTTTCAGGAAACGCAAAAAACCGTTTTACTTAATAACATTGCAACTATTGGCTCGAATCTAAAAGAATTAATAGGTAATTAAAGAATATTTTTTTTGTTATTTTATTCATGGAACTTGAAAACTAAAATATTTGTATTAACTGTGTAATTCACCAAAAGACCTTTTGCCAAATCCATGATTGAAAATTGATTGACACATGTCTTTGACAGATAGACGCAAAAATATTATGCGTCCATCGCACTTTCGGATGTGTATCCAGTGTGTGACAAACGGACGCATATTGTTTTTGCGTCTGTTTGTCATAGACATGGGCTAGTTTAGCGGTAATGTGCATAATGATATACAGTGTCATGTGAGGACGCATATCGCCCATTGTTAAGCTATAATAAGCAAAAACACCATAATCACGGGTCCCTTGAATAATCGGAAGAAACCAATCAAAAACATATAGGATATCAAGCTGAACATGCTTTATTATTTCAGAACAATGGCACCAGTCATGTAAATTTTCATAATAGTTTCATTTGCAGTGATTTGATTAGCATTATTTGTATAACTAATACTAACTCTCTTTCTCTCCCTCTTTCGTTATAGTTCACTAACATGGAGTTTGCCTTTGTAATCCTCGCTATATTATCACATACATATTATACATTCCATCTCTTCTATTTAGATAATGAATTGAATCATTACTTAGGCGTAAACGTTGCGTGCTCGTACACATTGTTTGGAAGAGCAACGTTTCCAACTAGTCAGTGAATGATGAAGGGACATTCACTTGTAGGATTTGCAAAGAATTTTACTCGTGGAGCTGGTTGGTAGGTCTATCCAGTACTTTCGTCTATTGGGGCGGAGGGGGGAGGGGGGGGGGGCGTCAAACTCATAAGTTGTTTCAAGATCTCATCCTTCTTGTAAATCCTACACCCCTGGGTTTTGTACGAAACTTTGGCGTACAAACAAATCCGCGTTTCAGAATGTCACATTCGTTGAAGGTATCTTCTTCAAAGCTATTTTGAAGAAGAGTGTCTTTGGTGACCCTCGCCTGAATTCAGCACAAACAATCTTAGCTAGGTAGGGACGATTGTAAGCTTTGCTCAACAGATAACTACTGACTCCAGAATCCCAGTTGGCAAAGTCATTAAACCTCAACGGCATTGTCTGGCAGCCTGCTTCTACGACACATTCTTCAAATTCATTGAGATCAAAGATTTTGCCGTCTTTCCGCCTCAGAACTCTTTGGATTCCGGCATGGGTGGAATCAGCTGCCATAAAAGTATGACCAGGCTCTAAATAGTTGATTGTGATGGTGCTTGCTTTTGTAGTAGTCTAATCATACAAGATGAAGTAACATAGTATAAAGGGTATACTTTATAATTTGGGCGCTACAGTTATCCAGTCAGAGTGTCACAGATTCGGCATCACGCTTATATATTAAGTAAGAAGCTGATGCAAGGTCTTCATCTTTTCGTCCTAAAATTGATTCATTCCATATCACGGCAATGTCCTTTTCACTTTTTTTGCAGTCCACTGGTGCAAATGTCTCTTTGAATAAGACCAATCTGCTTGTGAACATGGTTCTGTTAAACTGATTCATTCTCGGCAGCAAAATCGCTTTTTGCAGATCAGCGGCAAACACTGGATGGGCTGTGTTGGCGTTTTCGTTCTTGTCTGCATCCTGTTGATACCTCTCTAGCATTTCTGTATCGTGTCCGATGGATGATTTTATCGGCACACGGTTCACACCTTTCTTCACAGTTGCATAGTTGTTTGTGCAACAAGAAGGACTTACATTTTTCACATTCTTCTTGAACAAGGCTTGTGAGATGTTAAGTTCTTTAAATGCAGAATAGTAGAGTTTCTTTGATATGGATTTTCCATTGACTGCGCAAAAGTTTTCGTGCATATCATTGATGATCAGATCAGATGGTAAATATCTCCTGAAAAGCGCGTGTTCACGTCTATAATGAAAAATGCTTGTTTTATATTTCTCTATGTGTTCATGGATAATGCTGTGGTCAATCTTGTGCCAGGGACTATGACGTCCACGATTGTCAACAAGGGGTACTTCTATGACATTGTTTTCGTTAACACCAACATCCTTGAAAGCGCTCCTTATCAGTTTGCCATTATTAGCTTTGAATCCGAGAGTAGTAAAGAAGAGCTTTTTGCACACAGGATGGAAGACTCCATCTTCCTGTTTCATTGTATATTTGCATGTACATGACTAGGCAATTTTCTCCTTGGAAAGAATGCCTTCGCACTGATCTCTGCATTCTGTTTTACTTACCCAAGTCCGTACAAATTTGCGCTGGTCCTTCCAATCCTCTCCCCAAAACATCTGTTAAGCTCCCGTCGATGGTACTCCAAGAATCTGTCACGGCATTTTTTGGAGCAGGTCGGCGCACAACCTTCCAAGACCGAATGCTTTTCTCTCATTCGCAAAAGCTTGTGTATTTCCTAGTCTGCTTTTTGTATCCGCGTCTTGTGCTTTCTCTTTTTGAGTGAGTAGAACTGTCTCTATCTCTAGATCTGGTGTAGTCATTGTTTCACTCTGCTATCGTGGTCTCTGTAATCGATGACACACCTGGAACATGCTCTCCTTCAGATATTTCTCCTTAACCGGTAAAGGATGCCGGCGTGGCAGTTTCGGACAAATACTCTTCCTCTTCAGCAAATGGAACTCTAGGGGCAGTGGTTTCGGCGACATATTTAGAAGCAAGTTCCAAATACATTTCAAATTCTGAGTCACTATCTAAACTTTGTTTCTCAATGGTAAATTCAACACAAAATCCATATCGTTTGCATCTGCTTCTTTAATCTCAACAGCCAGTTTACGTGCTTCTACTGCAGATTTTCATATCGGTGTTTAGGTAAACCTATCTAGCTCGTCTCCTCCGTTTTTCTTGTTGTCCGTGGTTTCTTTAAATCTTTTCCTCTCTGCTTTTATGACACTCATACATCATGTAATTCCTCCTGATAGAGGTTTCACTATTGATCTGAGCTAGCTGTTTCAATGGAATGTCAATATCTGAATCACCGGAGTCTGATTGTCATGATTTATTTAATCTGGGTTGGCTGAGGTGGAGGTACCGGTGGCCTTTTTAGGGGTTCGATCATATCTGATGAAAGAGATATAAATATGGATATTCAAAAATTGAACCGGAGTAGACTTATTCATTAAAATAATCTTTATCATAAAGTAACGTTGTTATGATATGATATTGAGTTACAGTTGCTTGCCTTTCCCA
>NC_088362.1:11444203-11454203 GCF_034508935.2 Berghia stephanieae
TGAGTAAAGAGCATTTTTCGAGGACTTGTGCATCTTCGGTGAGCAACACTCCTTGCAAGTATTTAAATGAGGTGACTTGCTCTAGCGTTTCACCGTTGACATTGATTCTCGTCTGAGGATTGCCTCGGCTGCTCGCTAGAATTTGAGACTTTTCGATGAGTTTTTTGTTTTTTTGAAGATGGGCAAAGTGTATGTTGGACAATTTTGAAGTCAAAAGGAACTCTGGTTATTTGGCAGCCCTGTCCTTAACCATTCTGTCAGACCGTCCGGCTGGGTGGGGATTCTGACCTCCCATAGCGGGCAGGGAGGTACACACTGTGTCTTCAATCCCCTTATATCTGTTTTCCAACATGCTTTTTGTCTTTGTCTTGGAATGAGATTACTTAGTTTTTTTCCTGGCCCTGGTCGGAGTCCTGGCTGGGAAGCAGTCAAATGCATAGTTATTGTTTTGGGAGATGATACTTTTTTCCTTGTTAATCATCTCTTTGTTATGTATTAGTATATTTGTTATTTTTTAATGTATAATGTATGCATTTGAGTGTGTTCCTCTTTGATGGATTTTGTTCTTGTGTCCGGATGAGACTTATAGGTGATCTCAAACTAAGTACATTGGTGGTATGCTCTTGGAATCTACATCTGATCCCTATTTGTTCCCAGTTCCCCTGCCTATGTCTTACTTTCTCTTGGATGCTTCAATTGTAATTCTAGAACTTTTTACTCTCCCATTTTCTTCCTTTTTACTGGCGCTGATATAACCTAAATGTGTTGCAAGCGCCGTGAAACCCTTAAAAACAAACAAACAAAACATCAGACCGTCCGGTGTCAAAACATAACAATGATTTGTGTCGGTGCATGGCATGATCAGTCGGGATGTGAAAATGTTGGATTTGAAATTTTGCATTTTCTGATAGAATATGCTCACCAGAGCACTTCAATCTTAATAGGATTCAATAGTCGTAACGTCACTTCCTTCCTAATGACGCATGGTAACTTAGCAACACTGGCGCTAAACTATCGGAACAATGGCGGACGCCCGTATGAAATATTTCTCCGGCGAGCATAAAAGCGTATCCAGAGGAAAAAAAACCTCATAAATTTGATCATGTTTTGACTTTTACACATTCTGATCACAAGGCATATGAAAACTTCTAGCCAGCTTGAAGAATAAAAAGTAATGATTTTCTTTGTTTAGAACCAAGATGGCCGCCGTTGCCGGGCTGCGTGACATCAGACTACTGAATCCAATTTGAAGCAAATCGGGTGATTTTTCATGAAGTTATGGTTAGATGTACGGGAAAGGTATCCAGCAACTTTTCTCAAATTTCATACTTTTTCAACTTGACTAGCTGTATAAAATATTTAGAAGTGAAATTAAGCTTTGAAATTTCCCGAAGATGTACAAAAAGGGTTGATTTAATCATTTATGACAAGAACTCAATTTGGATGAAAAAATTAACCTTCTAACTAAACTTGGCAATATCTCAGTTCGAACCTTTTCACCATCCGATTGATTATGTCATTCACGGTAACAAATTATAACTTTCCTTTTTCGGATCGTTCTCAAACAGAATTTTCTTCATCCTGTTAAATCCAACACAATAGCAAATTGACGCAACGCGTCATACTTTTTGAGATCATTGATTTAAGCTCTCTTACACACCATCGTCCACTGCCAACCATTTTTCCCATTTTGGACAGATATATAGTTTGATTTTTCTTCAAATATACGAGCCATCGAGTACATCATTAATCCTCTCCTTACCACCTACAGCAAAATCGTCATATTTGTTACGACACAATATACATTTTGCTTAGACATATTTATTTTGTACATCACAAACTTTGAAGATTGACTTACTTGACTTAGATGCCTTTCGCGTCTCGACCGAAAGATCGGGTCGCCTTGGCTGTTTCCAGTATTTCCTGTGTGAGGTGTCTCCAATATTGCCGGTCCTCTGCTAGGGTTCTCAGATTTTCAAGGTCCCCTGCCGTTATGAGACTAATGCTTTGTCCAAGTGTTGTGAGGTTTTTGTTTAGCATTACAGGGAGTTTTGTGATCGGTCTTCCTCTGAAAAGGTTCCCGTGTTTTTGGAAGTATCCCGACATGGCTTGGTTTGCTGGTATGTTTTTGTCCCTGCGTAGTATGTGACCGAAAAGTTTTCCTTTGAAGATTGGTCTTTGTTTAATTAATAAAAACATAAAGTTTGTTTGTAGAGAGTTTGTTTGAGTCTATTAAATCAATTTTTCTGCTGGGCAAGCCTGCCATTCTGGGAAAATACTGAAAATGATCGATAAGGAGATGGTTAAATAGGTGGGCTATTCTGTTGGGATAAAATAGAACCATAATGGGGATTTTACAGTAAAAATTAAATGTGAGATTTTAGTTCTTGTTAATTTAAGCAACGTAGAGACTAAGTAGTCTCCACTGTCCACGATAAAACGTATCAAATTAATTGAAGTTTCATATTTTTGACTATAAATTCAAGTTTCATTATCTTAGTCACTCCGACATAATTTCGGTTTGACGGGGCATCTCTCTCTCTCTCTCTCTCTCTCTCTCTCTCACACACACACACACACACACATAAAAACACACATACACAAAACACACGCATACATATACACACACATACATACACACACACGCACACACAAACACACACACACACACACACGCACACACAAGGTGTCCCAAATTTAAAACCTGGCTTCTTCTCACAAGTTTTAAGTTTTACGAATTTTAGAGAAAATTACATTAATCAAACGTTTATCAAACCGAAAGCCGGTACTAGGCACCATCCCTGAAATACTGTATCTTCATGAAACGACCAAGATACAAATTCGCCTCAAAATAAAATATAATTCCCTTTATTCATCCCATTGGGGAAATTTGTCTCGAGGGTCTATTCCAAGGGAAGACTGGAATAACCCAGGCGTCAGCTGCAATGCAGCGCCGCAAATTGAGCTGGGGTGAAGTGACTCGCTTAAGGCCACACAGCGCAGCGGCGGGTGATCGAACTCAGTACGTTTCGGGTACGAAGCAAAGACTGTACCGCTGAGTCACGCTTCCCCCTAACAGACTATTAACGTTAAAGGTTTTTTTTACATAGTTTTCCATGTTGGTAAATACAACAGGCAGGCAGACAGGTGTCTATTTTACTTAAACACAGTTCTGTCGTTATAGATAGAATGCGCTTGGCTAAGGAGTTCACAACATTGCCATCCGGAAGTATAAACGGACCAACACACAAAACTGTGTAACCATGAACTTTTATAGTCTGGTTGATACAGTTTACTGAGAATCACTCACAAACGCGGATGGCAAAATACAATAACAAAGGCTTGAGTGACGTCATCTTCGTTCTATCTATAGCTAGAAAAATAGTGGGCAAAATTGTGACTTGAAAGAAGTGAAGTGACTTCCTGTATGAGTTAAGACAGCACCCGATCTCACGAGATAATTCTCTTCAATTGTCCTGGGAGTATTAGAATTAGTTCAGAAATCCTACTCGTTACAAACAACGCGATCGACGGAAACCTATCAAATTCTGCCAAAGTTCTTTTTAAATTTTTTGACCAGAAGACCTATAAGCCTATTGAAATATTGATAGGTTAAAATATATGCCAATCTTGTCAAAAAAGCCGTCAAGCCAAGACTTCAGAGATTTGCCAGATTTCATACTTTTTTGAAAAATTAGAGAACCGTTCAGTATCGATAACATTTGAAGTGAAAATTTTCTGGTCAAATTGAAAAGATGCGTTTTGGCAAAGTGCAGCACATAATGGGCTTGTATTCTAATCGATCAACATGCTGGGTCGTAGCAATTGACCTGCACAATATCCACATAATCACATTTGATAGAAGAGGGGGGGATCGGCCAAGTCGATGGAGTAGCTAGAAGTCATTATTCTTATCTGGGTCAGAAGGTGTTTAATTCGAATGTGTGTATGTGTGTGTGTGTGTCTGTCTGTCTGTGTTGTGTGTGTTCGTGACTTTGGATTTCTATAGATAGTATGCAGATGACGTCACTCAGGCCTTTGTTATTGTTTTTGTCATCCGCGTTTGTGAGTTGTTCTCACTAAACTGTATTAACCAGACTATAAAAGTTCATGGTTACACAGAGTTTGTGTGTTGGTCCGTTATACTTCCGGATGGCAATGTTGTGAACTCCTTGGCCAAGCGCATTCTATCTATAGATAGTAGATTCTGAATTAAAAATTCACCCCATACACCGGAGCATACTCAATGTCTCAATCGTTTCTATGTTATATGTTTGTGATGAGAATATTGGCTATTAAGCTTAACTGCTGGTCAAAATTACTTCGCGATGGTGGTGAACGAATCGGCGGTCTCAAGAAGTGGGTGAGAGAGGGATCTAGAAATGACTTTGAGTTTGAAACGAATATTTTTGTGTTCGTGGATAGCTCACACGGTAGAGCCACGCTCTCACCTGCCAGGCGGAGTTGTCGTACCAATAAGGTCGCAGGTTCAAACCCCACCACCGCCGCGAAAATTTTTTTTATTCTCTATTGTCTTCTGGCACTTTTCTACTCACTTCATATCTTGTTGTTACCAACATAAGTGCCTGCTCCACTCACTTTTCTGAATTAAAAATTCACCCCATACACCGGAGCATACTCAATGTCTCAATCGTTTCTATGTTATATGTTTGTGATGAGAATATTGGCTATTAAGCTTAACTGCTGGTCAAAATTACTTCGCGATGGTGGTGAACGAGTCGGCGGTCTCAAGAAGTGGGTGAGAGAGGGATCTAGAAATGACTTTGAGTTTGAAACGAATATTTTTGTGTTCGTGGGTAGCTCACACGGTAGAGCCACGCTCTCACCTGCCAGGGGGAGTTGTCGTACCAATAAGGTTGCAGGTTCAAACCCCACCACCGCCGCGAAAAAATTTTTTATTCTCTATTGTCTTCTGGCACTTTTCTACTCACTTCATATCTTGTTGTTACCAACATAAGTGCCTGCTCCACTCACTTTTCTGAATTAAAAATTCACCCCATACACCGGAGCATACTCAATGTCTCAATCGTTTCTATGTTATTTGTTTGTGATGAGAATATTGGCTATTAAGCTTAACTGCTGGTCAAAATTACTTCGCGATGGTGGTGAACGAATCGGCGGTCTCAAGAAGTGGGTGAGAGAGGGATCTAGAAATGACTTTGAGTTTGAAACGAATATTTTTGTGTTCGTGGATAGCTCACACGGTAGAGCCACGCTCTCACCTGCCAGGCGGAGTTGTCGTACCAATAAGGTCGCAGGTTCAAACCCCACCACCGCCGCGAAAAAATTTTTTATTCTCTATTGTCTTCTAGCACTTTTCTACTCACTTCATATCTTGTTGTTACCAACATAAGTGCCTGCTCCACTCACTTTTCTGTATGGCATAATTGTATTATTGCGTCAACAGTTCATATAGAAGGAGAATGTCAGCGGTCATTTATCGAAAAATTTAATGACTGTTGACCTTAACCTTTTCCCTTGCTCTGCACTTCTTTTAACATTCGAACTTTAAAACAGCATACGGACATTTAACAATACGATACAGCGGAGTAATACGCAACAATGTGCCAATGGATCAACACTTTGAATTAAGCTAAAATGTACCTCTAATCTTGTCCTAGGTACATTAAAACTCCATTTGTAGAGTGGTTTTCCGAGGCTCCCTAACACCTTTTTCCCCCCATCTTGAAACTGAGGATTATTTCCCCTAAGATTTCTCATCCGGTTTTCATGTTATCATAATATTTAAACTTCAAATTCAAACAAATCTAGGGTAATTCATGTGCCAATTGATGCTTAAAATAAAGTTTACATTTGTGACCCATTGTCTCAAAACGGTATTATGTCGTAACGAACCAGATGCTTAAAAGCCGAATTAAATGTTAAACTGGTCATAAATATAAATTGTTGGCACTAGCACCCTTAAATATGGTATCCATTCTCCTCAATAAGACAAACAAACTCAACGCAAGTCTGATATTTCTGGCTATAAATTCAATTTTCAACATATTAACCAACCCGACTTAATATCAATTTGAGGCGAAAATGGTCACATTTCAACTTTTTCTCATGAATTGAAAATATCAATAAAGTAGAAAAATTGTCTAAACGAGTGTTGGAAAACCAGCTTTCATTTTCTCTTCCGACATTCATTCATAACACCAGTTTCGTCTCTTAGATTAATCTCACTAGTACAGCACACCGGGTGTAATCTTAAACGTTTATAGTCGGATTGAACGAATTTGATGAGAACTAATAACACAATTTGCAGTCTAAAACAACAACGAGGCGCTGAATTAAGTCAATTACGTTCATTTTATTGATGCTATAATATGTTAAAAATAATCAATTGTTCTGCCCGCCATATGAATCGCACGAACACACAATAATATGTGTATCTAATATTCAATGCTTATAATCTTCTAAGCAATGTTAATGACAACAGTTACAACTCAACTGGCGGTCTTAAAAAT
Source organism: Berghia stephanieae (assembly GCF_034508935.2). NCBI lineage: Eukaryota > Metazoa > Mollusca > Gastropoda > Nudibranchia > Aeolidiidae > Berghia > Berghia stephanieae. The sequence continues at coordinate 11,450,698 of NC_088362.1, forward strand.
AACAAAGAGCTGAGTTACGTCACCTTAATTCCATCTATACTTCCATCTCCATCATTGTAGTTCCGCTTTTGTACTAATGATAAATGGCATTTATATAGCGCTTTACCCCGTTGCTACAGGCTCAAAGCGCTTTACAGTGATATAAAAACAAAAACTGCACTACATTTAACATTCGATCTTTAAATCAGCAGACAGACATTTAACAAACGAGGATTGTTTCTAAATGCCATTTTTTTTCTCTAAAAGGTAAATAAAGCTCATTTATTTATTTATGCTACTAGTGGGGAGTCCGCAATATTTGCGGGCAAATAAATCCTATAACTAACGGGCACTCATCTATTTTAACTCACTCAACCCTAACACCCACTATATCCCTAGTTTACCCGGGTTACTTTTAGCCTTTGCTATTTCTAATCATTTTTTATACATTATTTCCAATTTTGAAAACCAGCCAAAATTTCTAGGATTGAGTGAGTTAATTATTATACTACTGCATCGTAGAAATTAACATTGATCTAGAACCATCTGTCGACGCAGCAATGATTGTCAGCCTCATCCACGTGTAAAAGTTTGAACGTTGCATAAATCTTTTGTGTCAACAACGATCAAAATCGGTCCAGCGATAAAGTCTGTAGATGCATGCAAATAAATCTGGCCACAGGGCCGATTCCCATCGTCAAATTTTAAAAAATGAGTTTTATATAGCGCGATACCCACTAAATGCGTTTAAAGCGCTTTTCGAGGGGTTGCTGACCAACAGTAACACGTAACTGTAGAACGAAACATGACGCCTGTTAGGCGATATTACAATCGTTTTGTGACGGAGACAACGCTGGCAAGGGCCAGGTACTCATTTTACACCTGAGTAAATGAGAGAATGTGAGTAAAGACCCTTTTCCACGGACACAACTATGCGCTGAGCGAGGCTCAAACCCAGGACCTTCCGTTCCGAAAGCGATTGTCATACCACAAGACCAGATGGCCGTCAAATTAAGGACCAACCTTCATGCCCTAGCGGATTTTCTAATTAATCATTTGAGTCAACGGGTGGTAGAATTACTCTTAATCAAACAAGGTTTGGAATTTACTGGTATATCAGTTTTTAAAAAAAATAGTTTCATAAATATTAGATTTGCCAGTTATGCTTTGCTCGTTGGAAAAATTAACACGGACTGGAAGAAACAATTTGCTAACCCCAACCCTTTTTTTTAACGATTTATGAAAACTTTACTTGTGGATGAGGCTGATAATCATTACTTTGTCGGCAGCTGGTTCTAGATAATTTGATAACAAACACATAACAAAAATAATAAAACACGGGGTGGGGTTGAAGAATGTTCTCGATGGCAGTTATAAACAGAATCGACGACAAAAGCGTTACAAACAGTTGAGATAAATAAACGGTTATGAAAGCAATTATAGGATTATTGTATGACATCAACTTGACATTTCGTTATTTGAGAATCGACGTGAGACAACAATGTCATACCATTTGATTTACCAATAGGTCATAGAGTTGTGTTTCAAGATGGGCTGATGCAGCAGTTACAGAGCATCACTTGGTGTGCGTTTATCGACCATGTAATTACTAGTAATTAAAGACTAATAGCACTTTATTCCCATTGCGAGTGTGAAAGTTGATATTAATAATAATAAACCTTCGCTGTTGTTGACGACTCTTGTAATAGTTATTATCTCATTAACCGCGCACGTATATCGAACACAACCAAGCTATATAATTTGTGTAAGAGAAAATCGGATCACAAGAACGTCTAAGCGTATTCATAATTCAATTAAATGAATGGATGTTTTAAAAAACATTTCCATCTCTCCTTTTATTTCTTTCTCCCTTTTAAACATTTTTTTTCTTCAAAGAATATGCAATGTGTAATTTACAATATATTGTTACTTCTTTTTTAAAGGCATTTAAGGAACATTGGTCCAATATAAAGCCCTACTACCGAACGATAAAAATAGGCAAAGGAAATTAAAAGGAAAAAAAATATTTTTATGCATCTGATGAAGAAAATGGCATTTCTGTAAATATATCCGACAATTTTGAAAAACATCCAATCATCAGTTACGAGATCTGCAAAGTGAAAAGTAATAATGTAGTCATTTGCTCAAAGAAAAAAAAAAACATCATGAAAGCTCGAATTCTGGTTTTACTGGTGTTTGAGTAAAACATATTATGGCAACATGATAATGAACTTAATTATCTGCTTGTTGTAAAACCAGTTGCTTTAAAAAAATTCGAATCTTAAAAAACCCTTATAGGTGTAGACTAATAACTTAATGTTTTTACTCATTTATTGTGTGCAAGTAGTCACACGAATTAATTTATACCCAAAATGCGACAAAAATGTTGCTGTCTTTTGATTTGAACCGTCTAATAAGTATTAATATTTTGCAACTATTTAATAATGCTCATCTTTAAGTATGTTTGACGCTATACTTACTGTACACTGTACTGTCTCGTGTCGGGTTGTTTTCTTTAAAAAAACAAAATTGACCGTTAAAAGAGATGATCTGTTCCTAATATTCAATCTGAAAAATTTATTTGCGAACACTTTTATTCATACAGTGTCGAATTGTTTTTAACGTCAAAACGTTTACGTTTTTAAAACAGACAACACTTTTAATTGGTAATGAGTCACATAACTCTTGATGGAGTTATTCAGGCCAATCCACTCATTCTTTAAATCAACAACATTAGGGGAAAAACGTGGATTTTATACTCGGCTAAAAAAAAAAAAAAAAAGGGGGGGGGGGAGGGGGGTAAGGTTAAAATTTGACATACCGCCTCTAAAAGGTAATTTCTTTAGTTTGTATTGATCCTAAAATTTGAATTTATCATTTTAAAATATGAGATAATAAATATAACAACCACCAACTGTTCGACAAGTTTTCTATCGTAAGGACAGGAACACAGAATGGATCAGTTTATGATTTTATAATTCACCCAAATTCATAACCAAAGACTCCAAAAGTATAAACAACTTCCAAAATGCAATCAACAATAATAATAACTTGAAATACGCATTTGATGAATATGTTTTTAGTTGTTATTATTTTTTTTTTCTGATTGACCATGATGTAAATGCTGATCATAGTCATGGTTATATCAGATAACTTTTGACGTCATTTTTACAGTGTATTTGGGGCCTTAAACATAAGTAACACTGTGCGGCTATGTGGTCTAGTGGTATGATACTCGCTTTCGGATCGGAAGGTCCTGGGTTCGAGCCTCGCGCTCGGCGCATAGTTGAGTCCTTGGAAAAGGCTCTTTACTCACATTCTCTTGCCGTATTCAGGTGTAAAATGAGAACCTGGCCGTTAACAGCGTTGTCTTAGTCCGAAAAATTGTAATATCGCCTAACAGGCGACATGTGCCGTCCTACGTGTTGAATGTTGCTGTTAACCAGGGACCCCTTGAAAAGCGCTGTGAGTACATTTAGTGGATATTGCGCTATATAAAGCTCAATTATAAATTATCATTTTCTATC
>NC_088362.1:11456703-11476703 GCF_034508935.2 Berghia stephanieae
TTTCCTGGCCGCTAGGACTCCGGCCAGGGCCAGGACAAAACCAAATAATCTCATTCTAAGACAAAGACAGAAAGCATGTTGGAAAACAGATATAAGGGGATAGAAGACACAGTATGTACCCCCCCCCCTCCCCCTGCCCACTATGGGAGGTCAGGAAAGAGAGAGAGAGAGAGAGAGAGAGAGAGAGAGAGAGAGAGAGAGAGAACAATGGAGAGATAGAGAGGCGTAAAGAGAGCATTGTGAATAGGCGTGAATCGAACAATGGAAGAAAATATGGAGTGAGTAGCTAAACCGATCTATACTGATTGCCAAACTGTGCTTGATGTACTCACGAGAGAATCAGAGAATCACTAAGCTGACTTGGATGACACTAAGCGCATTTGGGTCCACTCGTAACCCTTGACTATAGATGGAATGAAGTTGACGTCACTCGGCGGGTCTGTGCTATTTTTAAATTTTTAAAATTTTTTTTTGCCATACGCGTTAATGAGTAATACTCACTAAACTTTGTGGGTTCGTTATACTTCCGGATGGCAATACTCGTCCTCAGTCCCGTTGTATTTTTTTTTTTTGGGGGGGGGGGGGGTAAAGAAGATGACGAGAAGTAAATTTAAAATAAAAATGTGACCCTTCGCCTCAAAACGGTATTAAGTCGGGATGGTTAAGATGTTGAAAATTGAATTTATAGCCATAACTATCAGACTTGTGTTGAGTTTGTATGTTTTCTTGATGAGAATGAATACCATATTTTAGGGTGCTGATGCCAACAATTAATATTTTGACCAGTTTTAACATTAAATTATTCACATTTTAAGCATCTGGTTCGTTCCGACATAATACCGTTTTGAGACGAATGGTCACAAAGTGTCAGAGATTTTATCGCGAAGGTATGAGATTTTGTTGTATAACACTCGCCTTCAGACCGAAAGGGTCCAGGGTTAGAGTCACGCTGTGGGCGGCGCATAAGCGGTCCTTGTATAGATAGTATGCAGATGACGTCACTCAGGCCTTTGTTATTGTTTTTGCCATCCACGTTTGTGAGTTGTTCTCACTAAACTGTATTAACCAGACTATAAAAGTTCATGGTTACACAGAGTTTGTGTGTTGGTCCGTTATACTTCCGGATGGCAATGTTGTGAACTCCTTGGCCAAGCGCATTCTATCTATAAGATTTTTTACTCACATTCTATAACCGTACTCAGTTGTAAAAAAAGTACCTGGCCGTTAACAGTGATGCCTCTGTCGAAAAAAAAAATTGTAATATCGGCGTCATGTCATGTTTAACGTTGCTGTTGGCTAGGGACCCCCGTGTAAAGCGCTTTGAACACGTTCAGTGGATATTGTGCGGCTATGTGGTCTAGTGGTATGTGACTCGAGCTCGGCGCATAGTTCAGTCCTTGGAAAAGGCATTTTACTCACATTCTCTCACCGTACTCGGGGTGTAAAATGAGAACCTGGCCGTTAACAGCGTTGTCTTTGTCGGAAAAGTTGTAATTATAGCCTAACAGGCGTCATGTCCCGTCCTACATGTTAAATGTTGCTGTTGACCAGGGACCCCTTGTAAAACGCTTTGATCACATTTAGTGGATATTGCGCTATATAAAGCTCAATATATTTTTTATCTTGCGCTAAATAAAAGCTCAAATTTTTTTTAAAATGACATTTTACCTCTTAACTCCATGCGACTTAATATAACAAAAAAATGTTTCCACATTTCTCATATTTCTGATCACCAATTCCTTTTTAACCATTTGAAAGTTTCAACAAAATACCGTTTTGAGGAGTTGGGCCACATTGCCATTTTATCAGCCCTCATCGCAAAATAATTTCTGATATAACTTCATTTATTCACAACAATTTCCTTTACAGCAGCTTTGCTTTTACATCATTAAAAAACGGAAGTGTACATACCCCAGAGGGAATATTGATTGAAAAATTATTGAGCAAACATTCTTCAATACACAACAAAAAATGGCTTCTTTCATTCATAAGGATAATTGGGATTAACGATTTTATAAAGAGAAACTAATATTTAATCAAATTCGAAGAGCAGGCCGTATTATAAATTTAATTCTAGATTATATAAAGATTTTCTTGACATTAAATGTAACCAGTCACGTAAAACAGGTATTTTTTCGGGAAAATAACAAGAAATGAAGTGAGTAGGGAAGTGCCAGAAGACAACAGAGAATAAAAACTTCGCGGCGATGATGGGGACTCGAACCCGCGACCTTACTGGTACGACAACTCCGCCTGGCCGGAGAGATCGTGACTCTACTGTATGGACTATCCACGACCCCCCCCCCCCCCCCCGCCAAAAAAAAAAAAAAAGTAAATAAATAAATAAAATAAAATGAAATGAAATAAATAAATAAAAAAAGTCGCTTCAAACCTTAGTCTAACTAGAGCCTTCTCTCTCCGACTTCTTGAGGTCACGGGTTCAACAAACGCCGCGAAGTTAGTTGGCCACCAGCCTTTAAGCTTATTAGGCAATATTTTCAACACAAACATGAAACATATAAACGATCGACACATTGAGTATGCTCCGGTATTTGGGGTGATTTTTAAAAATTATTTCGGGATGAACCCGGTGCTCTAACCTTGCCTGCCAATTTCAGAATTTTGTCCAGACTCAATCAAAAAGCAACAAGTACTGTTTATATATAATAATCTTGTTCAAACAGCCAAATGAGCAACAACACCGAATCAAGTTTTTATAGTTGTAACAAAAATCTTTCTTTTAAGGCTGTGATGTACATGGGTCACGATAGCTCAGTTGGTAGAACACTCGCTTCACATGCAAAGGAACTGAGATCGATCCCGGGTGTGGACGAGGTTTTATTCTGATCCTCCTGTCTACCCAGCAGTGAATGGGTATCTTGGTCTGTCAGATCTGGCGGAAAGTACTTTGCGATAGACTAGCATTTTACCCAAAGCATAGCAAGCAATCGCTATTGTCCGTTTCACGATATAGAAACTGGGATAAACTCTGGTTCCATAGGTCTTATGTCTCTGAAGAACCTTTTTGTGGTGTACAAAGTCAGAATCGATTTTTCCTATGGTGGTAAAAATGAAAATGTTGGAGCTTGAAGCTCGAAGAAAAAAAATATAATAAGTATTAAATGTAAGCTTCAATTTATTAGACGAAGACAGATACTACGTTTAGGATTTCCCCTTTATCAACAAAGGGCGTCCTTCGTGTTTCATTCATCGTGTTTTGTTAATAAAGGCAGGGGAAACCGACTGAAAGTCATAGTTGCTTACATATAATTACTCTATCATGATTATTGAATAAACATTGCACCAGTAACTCTATACACACAGTTTTCAATATAATCATGGCATCATCATCGTTAACTACAGTGTAAGCCGGTAAAAGCCGATAATACGCTTCAATAGCCTGATGTCACGTCGCCCAGAAACGGCGGCCATCGTGGTTCTAAACAAAGAAAATCGGTACTTTATATTCTTCATGCTGGCTCGAACTTTTCATATGTCTTGTGATCAGAATGTGTAAAAGTCAAAACATGATCAGATTTATAATGGGTTTTTTTTTTCCTCTGGATACGCTTTTATGCTCATCGGAGAAATATTTCATAAAGGCGTCCGCCATTGTTCCGATAGTTTAGAGCCAGTTACTAGATTACATGCGTCATTATGAGGGAAGTGACGTTACGACTGTTGAAGAGTATTAGAACTCAACGATATGTCTGGGAAAGAGCTTGTTCCCCTATATTATTTATACCGTTTAATTGGGCCGCCTGTTAATTTGAACGATTCATCACATATTTATTTTTGCCCTATTTGGAAATAATTCTAAACATAATATAGGAAAAATAACAGTATTTCTGTAACTTCATAATCATGTATTATGTCGGAATGATTAAGATGTTGAAAATTAAATTTATTGCCAGAACTATCCGTCTCGCAATGAATTTGTATGTTTTATTGAATTGAATGAATTTCTTATCTTAGAATGCTGAATAGCAATAATTCTAAATTTCGACCAGTTTAGCTTCAATTCCGCTTTTTAGTATCTGGTTCATCCCGACATAATACCGTTTTGGGACGATGGGTCACATATTATTTATACCGTTTAATTGGCCCGCGCCGGTTAATTGGAACGATTCATCACACATTTATTTTTGCCCTATTTGTAGAATGTAGAATGATAACAGTATTAATTTCTGCAACTTCATAATCAACAGCACCATTAGGCTTAGGTCACTGACTTGTTAGGTGCAGATAATATAGATGGTCTGATAACTAATGGAATACGCTTCAACAGTCGTAACGTCACTTCCCTCGTAATGACGCAAGGTAACTCAGTAACTGACTCTAAACTATCGGAACAATGGCGGAAGCCCTTATGAAATATTTCTCCGACGAGCATAAAAGCGTATCCAGAGGGGAAAAAACCCATTATAAATCTGATCATGTTTTGACTTTTACACATTCTGATTACAAGACGTATGAAAAGTTCTAGCCAGCATGAATAATAAAAAGTACAGATTTTCTTTGTTTAGAACCACGATGGCCGCCGTTGCTAGGCGACGTGACTTCAGACTATTGAATCCATTTGGTCACTTGTTAGGTGCAGATAATATAGATGGTCTGATAACGAACAGAATTATGGGCTTGATTTAACATTGTTGTAATAGACAACAATATGCTTTGGTGTGAGTGTAGTTCCATTAAAACAGTAATTGAGCTTTATATAGCGCAATATCCACTAAATGTGCTCAAAGCGCTTTACAAGGGGTCCCTGGTCAACAGCAACAGTTAACATGTAGGATGGGACATGACGCCTTTTTAGACGATATTACAAATTTTCGGACAAAGACAACGCTGTTTACGGCCAGGTACTCATTTTTACACCTGAGTACGGTGAGAGAATGTGAGTAAAGAGCCTTTTTCCAAGGACTCAACTATGCGGCGAGCGCGAGGCTCGAACCCAGGACCTTCCGATCCGAAAGCGAGTGTCATATCACTAGACCACATAGCCGCCATGACAATTCGACCAGCATATAAGTATATATGGCTTCCATTTACAATACATTCATTTTTCAAATATTATACGTAACAGAGAATTTGAAACTAAGGGACTTTGACTGTAATTTCCTTTTTAAAAAAAGATAATCAATATTTCATATACTCAAGTAGTCTGTGGCAGGCATTGACTATGATGGTTCTCCAATCTTCCCTTTTCATATACCGGATACCGGATAAAAACATCTGCTTTAAAAAATACTAAGATTTGCGTGCAACCCCCCCCCCCCCCCCTCCCCAGCTTTTCTCATTTATTTCTTGTGCGGCTAGAATATGGTCTTTTAGTACGACACTCGCTTTCGGGTCGGAATATCTGGGTTCGAGCCTCGCTCGGCGCATAGTTAAGTCCTTGGAAGAGACTCTTTACTCACATTCTCTCGGTGTGCTCAGGTGTAAAATGAGTACCTGGCCGGTAACAGCGTTGTCTCTGTCCGAATATAATAATAATATACATGTTGACTGAGGTTGTTGGCCAGGGACCCCTTGTAAAACGCTTTGAACACGTTTAGTGGATATTACGCTATATAAAAGCTCAAGATTTTTGTCTATTCTTCACATAATATGTTTATAATGACGTCAACTATCACAGATAGAAGGTGGATAGTTTTTGGGCTAATTATACTTTTATAACGTCAATAATTGTGCGGCTATGTGGTCTAGTGGTATGATACTCGCTTTCGGATCAGAAGGTCCTGGGTTCGAGCCTGGCGCTCGGCACTAGTTGAGTCCTTGGAAAAGGCTTATTCTCTTACTCTTATTCTCTAATCGTACTCAGGTGTAAAATGAGTACCTGACCGTTAACAGCGTTGTCTCTGTCCGAAAAATTCTATTCTTCACATAATATGTTTATAATGACGTCAACTATCACAGATAGATTGATGGGCTGATTATACTTTTATAACGTCAATGATGCCTTATTTCTATGAGAAAAAAAAAACAGAAATAAAGGAACTCTGTGATCCATCGCTTCTAAACGATATTATGCAAGGGTAGATTAGAAAGAAAAAAAAAGAGCTTTATATAGCGCAATATCCACTAAATGTGCTCAAAGCGCTTTACAAGGGGTCCCTGGTCAACAGCAACAATTAACATGTAGGACGGGACATGGCGCCTGTTAGGCGATATGATTACAATTTTTCGGACAAAGACAACGCTGTTAACGGCCAAGTTCTCATTTTACACATGCGTACGGTGAGAGAATAAGAGTAAAGAGCCGTTTCCATGGACTCAACTATGCGGCGAGCGCGAGGCTCGAATCCAGGACCTTCCATCCGAAAGCGAGTGTCATACCACTAGACCACATAACCGAAACTGAATATTGGATTTAATCACACCGACATCGTCGTGTGTAAAATGAGAATCTGGCCAGTAACAGCCTTAACTCACTCAACCTTAACACCGACTATATCCGTAGAGTTTACCCAGGTTTGCTTTTACCCCATGCCTCACTCACTCACTCACTCACCCACTCACTCACTCACTCACTCACTCACTCACCCACTCACTCACTCACTCACTATCCAGCGTCGTCCTCATTGACGTTGGCTGCCCGCACTACATCCCTTTACAGAGAGAACGTCAATATGGTTTTGCGCATGCGTCTCTCGTCCTCGCTTCCGGTGAAGTGTCTCATGCCGCTTTCAATAGTCTCTTACCGCACTCAAGTGTAAAATGAGTACCTGGCCGTTAACAGCGTTATCTCTATCAGGAAAATTGTAATATCACCTAACAGGCGTCATGTCTCTTCCTACATGTTAATTATTGCTGTTGGCTTGAGACCACTTGTAAAGCGCGTTGAGTGCTTTCAGTGGATATTGCGCTATATAAAAGTTCAATTAAAAAAAAAAATCCTTTCAGTTATAAGAACACCAACTTCCCAAATAAACCACAATCTTAACTCTTGGTCTGACAAAAGTCCGCCCATTCCCTTCGTCTGTTGACGGTATCATATTATAATTTTCTTCCATTCATCTCTGTCCATTCTAGGTTGTTGTTTTTTATAATATGTGACCCTCCGTCTCAAAACGGTATTATGTCGGGATGATTCATAACCCAAAAAGGTAAATTTAGAGATAGAATGATGAGAAATCGGACCTTAGAAGATTTTGAAAAGCAATAAATAGTATTTATATTCCACCATGACGTAGAGAAAGTAAACCCAAGTTTGATAATTTGTGGATATGAATTCAATTTACCTAACCTAGTGTATCCCGACATAAAACCGCTTTGACACGGTGGGTCACATATAACAAACCCCATGCCAAGTTATTACATTTTTTTGTTATTATCTGACCTATCCATTTTGATAGTAGGTAGCTATGTGTATGCCATTTAATTTACTATGATATTGATTCTTAACCCTTTATGGGCGAAAAAGTGATGCTGATTATTATTATTATTATTGTATTTTTATCTCTTTTTGGGTTTTGTTCAAATCGCTTTTCTTAATCTCACGCCCCAATGGGCATAATCCATATTAACTTTCCATGCGCTCAAGGTCATTGATCACATTGCAAAATGTGCTCCAAGTGACCCACTCAGTGAGAAGTTTCCACGCTTTTTAAATATCTAACATCACGATTGGTCATTTTATTCAGCTTGACACATGGGTATGTTTATGACCTTTGTAAACAAAGCAGCGTGTTTACATTTGTTAAGAAATATCGAATTGGATTCAATAGTCTGATGTCACGTCGTCCAGCAACGGCGGCCATCTTGGTTCTCCAAGTGACCCACTTAGTGAAAATTGTTCACAGCTTTTTAAATATCTAACATCACGATTGGTCATTTTATTCAGCTTGACACATGGGTATGTTTATAACTTCTGTAAACAAAGCAGCGTGTTTACATTTGTTAAGAAATATCGAATTGGATTCAATAGTCTGATGTGACGTCGCCCAGCAACGGCGGCCATCTTGGTTCTAAACAAAGAAAATCGGTACTTTTTATTCTTCATGCTAGCTAGTTTTCACATGTCTTGTGATCAGAATTTGTAAAAGTCAAAACATGATCAGATTTATAATGTTGTTTTCTCATCTGGATACGCTTTTATGCTCGTCGGAGAAATATTTCATAAGGCCGTCCGCCATTGCTCCGATAGTTTAGAGCCAGTCACTAAGTTACCATGCGTCATTTTCTTTCTTTTGTTGGTCGTTAACTTGTACTGTTACGAAACCTTTCAGTCAATACAAGGCTATGAGTCTACGAAAGTTACGGTCATGTTCAGTTCGAGTATAACCGATTCCCGCGCCTGAAAAGAGTTAATGCAATGTGGCCAGCTGTCGGCTCGTGGTGTCAGCGGGTGTCAGGGTTGTCAGTTAATGACACGTACTTTTATTATTCCCATCAGATTGAACACTGGGGGCAGCAGACTCTTATGGTTTTCACACTACTATGTTATGACGATCGACCCAATCAGCAAAGTCCGGTCGCATTCGTGCACCGTCGCGAACCCGCCGGGTAGCATCGTCACAACACACCTTTCGACTCGGGTTCTTGCCCACAGCGGGGACATAACACTGGGGGGAAGTGGGAGTGTGAAGCTCAGTTGAAGCAACAATATCAGAACGATGCGGCTATGCGGTCTTGTGGTGTGACACTCGCTTTACGATCGGAAGGTCCTGGGTTCGAGCCTCGCTCGGCGCATAGTTGATCCGCATTGTAAAAGCCTCTTACTCACATTCTCTCAACGTACTCAGGTGTAAAATGAGTATCTGGCCGTTGACAGCGTTGTCTCTGTTCGAATAAAAATTGTACATCGCCAAACAGGCGTCATGTCCCGTCCTAAATGTTAAATGTTGCTATTGGCCAGGAACCCCTTGTAAAGAGCTTTGAGCACGTTTAGTGGATAATGCCCTATATGTGACCCACCGTGTCAAAGCGGTATTATATCGGGATACACTATGTTAGGGAAATTGAATTCATATCCACAAAAACAAACTTGGGTTTACTTTCTCTACGTCATGGTGGAATATAAATACTATTTATTGCTTTGCAAAATCTTCTAAGGTCCGATGTCTCATCATTCTATCTCTAAATTTACCTTTTTGGGTTATGAATCATCCCGACATAATACCGTTTTGAGACGGAGGGTCACATATAAAAGCTCCAAACAATTAAAAAAGAAGATCAAGGGTGGATGTGAGTTTACTTAGTCAGACTTATTTAGATGACGCGTATTCAACTACTTTACTATCCTACTCAGGAAAATGTCTTATCTAAAAATTTGGTCAAAACACTCGTCCTTCAAATTATATCTATCGATACATTTAAATGGCGTACATCTTGGCAACAACTCTCAAACCTAGGACTTCGTTTTAAATGGGTTGATATTTGAAGGACGAGTTTTCTGGCCAAATTAAAAAAGAATACGACATTCAGAGTACGGCAGTTAACTGGTAAGAAATAAAATGAATTTGTTGTCGAGTCGAAGAATAAATAAAAAAATAATTGAGCTTTTATGTAGCGCAATATCCACTAAATGTGCTCAAAGCGCTTTTACAAGGGGTCCCTGGTCAACAGCAACATTTAACATGTAGGACGGGTTATGACGCCTGTTATGCGATATTACAAATTTTCGGACAAAGACAACGCTGTTAACGGCTAGGTACACATTTTACACCTGAGTACGGTGAGAGAATGTGAGTAAAGAGTCTTTTCCAATGACTCAACTATGCGCCGAGCGAGGCTCGAACCCAGGACCTTCCGATCCGAAAGCGAGTGTCATACCACAAGACCACATAGCCGGACAAGAGAAGAATATAGAGGGGGGAAATGTGAGAAAAGTCTGAACATCGGATCCTAATAGTATTTTTATATTCTTTCAATGCCCATGAACCTGGGCCATTATCCTCTAAATATATCAAATTCTTTTTAATATTTTGTACAATGCGAACAAAAATAGACAATTTGAAAATGAATATACAAGCAGTAAAAATTCCTCATTCCTCATTCCTGAGGATAAACAAAACATGAAAAGAAAGAAAATGAAAATAAAAAGAAATAAAGTAGAAAAGAAGCAGAACTAAGTCGAATCAAAGATGAGGTAAAAGTTTAGCTCCATATCATTTACAGAGACACATTTCGGGTTTCCCCATTATTATCAGACATAGCACCAATTAGAAGCAAAATACAAAGCATAAAAATATATTATTGTTGTTATAAAACTGCAATTTGTAGACAAAGAAAAAAGTCTTTGAGATTGCGGGCGGGAGGGACATATTATTATAGATAGAATGCGCTTGGCCAAGGAGTTCACAACATTGCCATCCGGAAGTATAACGGACCAACACAAACTCTGTGTAACCATGAACTTTTATAGCGTTAATACAGTTTATGAGAACAACTCACAAACGCGGATGGCAAAAACAATAACAAAGGCCTGAGTGACGTCATCTGCATACTATCTATAAACCCACTAATAACTATCCCCTAATGTTTTGACATATCTAGATAATATCATATAATAATGTACTTTATTCATCCAAAAGGAAATTTTTGTACAGACGTATAGATAGAATGCGCTTGGCCAAGGAGTTCACAACATTGCCATCCGGAAGTATAACGGACCAACACACAAACTCTGAGTAACCATGAACTTTTATAGTCTGGTTAATACAGTTTAGTGAGAACAACTCACAAACGCGGATGGCAAAAACAATAACAAAGACCTGAGTGACGTCATCTGCATACTATCTATAAAATGCCGACAATGATACATATACATAAACATAATATACGTAAATATAATGTGGTAAAGTAAAATTTGGTAATAGGTATATATAGTGTAATGATATTGTAGGCTGTAAGATGCCTTTTAATTTCAGCCTAAAATCGCTACGATTTCAGCTTTGACAAGCCAGACATACGCGTGTAATGTTATAACAAATCTATCACCAGGTCAAAGATAAAATAATTTGATTTCGTCCATAACAAACGTTAACCAATCGTTGCTGATATTAGATGATTCCCTTGTGCGGCAGCCTCATTAGTAACAATCAAAAACAAGAGAAAAGAATGGGAAAAGTGAAACACATGAATCGAGTTGGTTTTTATTGTGTAGCTTTATTATAAATGACATGGAAGTGGAATTCCCCAGAGATGGAGAATGTCATCATGCTTCAATTTCAATTTTTATCTTATTCCATCCCTTTCCTTCTATTTATCTCTCTATCCTCTATTTATCCCCTCTCTACTTTATCAGATGATCTACTTTCTATCGATATAGCCATCTATATTTTAACTCTATCTATCTATCTACCTATCTATCTATATCTCTCTATCTATCTCTCTCTCTCTCTCTCTCTATCTATCTATCTTTCTATCTATCCATCTGTCTATCTATCTATTTATCTATCTACATATATCTATCTGTCTATCTAGCTATCTACCTACCTCTCTATCTATCTATTTATCTATTTATCTATCTATTTATCTATCTATCTACCTATATTTATCTATATATCTATCTATCTATCTATCTATCTAGTATCTATCTATCTATCTATTATCTCTTTATCTATATATTTATCTATCTACTATAATATATTATATATATATATATATATTATATAACTATCTATCTATCTATCTATCTATCTAGTATCTATCTATCTATCTATTATCTCTTTATCTTTCAATAGATCGATCGATTCTCTGTCCATCAATTTATTCAGCTGATTGTATATTCCTGGTGGCTCAGATAAACTGTTCCTTGTTTGGAGGTTTCCCACTTCTTAACTATCATGCCTAAAACATTGAAATTCTCATGGTTGATATTTCAAGTTGTGTTGTCAAAATTTCATTTGAATTACTTTACACAAAATTCAAAAACATTATGCCATTTTGAGTGATTTTTAAAGTGCGTGATTTCCTTAGTAATTTGTTTGACGGTTTGGTAGATTACAATCGCTTGAAGTGGAAGCACCCATTAGAATCCATATAAGCCTTGACTTCTGTTTTCCAATCAAGCAACAACACACATTCACAGATCCTGTTACTCGCCATCATAATTTAAAACCTTTATTTCTTTGCTTTTCATTTCAGATTGCAAAACAAATAAGTGATGACAAAAACAAAATTCGAATGAAAGACAGTGGATATTTCCTCTAACCCCCCCCCCCCCCAACCCCCACCCCCCATCAAGCAACAACGCCGCACAAGTCACTGCTACTGCTGCTGTTACTCAACTGTCTCCGCCATGTCGTGCCTTATATGTTAAAACAATATTACCAGGAGTTAGTGCAGAGGTCAGAGGTTTCTGGCTGGTCATCCATAGGAGAGGATGGTGACTCCGGACCAGTATAGTTTTTTGTCTAGAAGAGATCAGGAGAAGGCAGCTTATAACGATGAAATCTCATACAGTGATCTCTCACGTCCCGATAATAATATATGCGGGTACTCGGCGAATGGTGAGTATTTTCGATAAATAGTTATTGGTCATTTGAATTATGGTTGTTGTTGATGATGATGATGATGATGATGATGATGATGATGATAATGATGATGATGATGATGATGATGATGATGATGATGATGATGATGATGATGATGATGATGATGATGATGACGATGATGATGAATGATGATGATGATGATGATGATGATGATTATGATGATGATGATGATGACGAAGTATGGCTATTTAGGTTGATAATGATAATGACGATGATGATGTTGATGTTGATGATGATGATGATGATTATGATGATGATAAGTATGATGATTAGAAGGAGAAGGAAGAGGAGGAGGAGGAGGAGGAGGAGGAAGAGAAGGCAGTTTACAACGATGAAATCCCATACAGTGATCTCTCACGTCCCGATAATAGTATATGCGGGTACTCGGCGAATGGTGAGTATTTTAGGTAAATGATTATTGGCCATTAGAAGTATGGCTATTGAGGATGATGATAATGATGATGATGATGATGAATGATGATGATGATGATGATGATGATGATGATGATGATGATGTATGGCTATTGAGGATGAGGATGATAATGAATTATGATAATGACGATGATGATGTTGATGTTGATGATGATGATGATGATGATGATGATGATGATGATGATGATGTTGACGATGATGATGATGATGATGATGATGATGATGATGATGAGGATGATGATGATGATGATGATGATGATGATTGATGATGATGATGATGATGATGAGATGATGATGAATGATGATGATGATGATGATGATGATATGAGATGATGTATGCTATGAGGATGAGGATGATAAAGAATTATGATATGACATGATGATGTGATTGATGTATGATGATGATGATGATGAGATGATGATGAGATGAATGTATGATAATGATATGATGATGAGTGATGATTGTTGATATGATGATGATGATGATGATGATGATAGATGATGATGATGATGATGATGATGATGATGATGATGGAGTGTATGATGATGATGATATGATGTATGATTGATGATGATGAGATGATGATGAGATGATGATGATGATTGATGATGATGATGATGATGATGATGATGATGATGATGATGATGATGATGATGATGATGATGATGATGATGATGATGATGTATGATGATGATGATGATGATGATGATTGATGATGAGTATGATGATGATATGATGGAGATATGAGATAGAGAGGATGAGAGGAGAGGGAAGGAGGAGGAGGAGGAGGAAGAGGAGGAGGAGGAGGAGGAGGAGGAGGAGGAGAATTCGATTATTGATAATGGAAATGATTAGGAATGAGTACGCTATTTTCAATAATACAAATAATATAACAAAACCAAAAACCAACAAAATAAAAACAAAAACAAAACAAAACAAAGATAACTATTTTTTTTAATACTCCAACCCCATTATGCTTAGTGTAATGCAATCCATTTCATTCTACCATTCTCCCTAAATAGTCACGCGTAATGATATCAAGTTTACAATAATAATTTGTGACGTCAGCTTATCAAATGTTGAATATCACTAAAAATCAAATTCTTTAAAAAGAAGTATCTATCTTTTAAATGTTTTTGAAGATGTCTTTTAGTCAAAGATGACGAAATATGAATCAATTGAGGGGTAGAATAAATGCTTTCTTACACTCTTGCGTTTTGGAATTCGAACTTTGTTCCCAATGTGCACAAGCAAGCTCGTGCAGTGGTTGGGAAAACGTCCGGAATTCCAAAAAGCAAGATTTTCAGAATCGTATAATATTCCACCCATCTTATTGGATAACCCTGTCATATTTTAGTAAGTACATATGTGACCCTTCGCCTCAAAACGGTATTAAGTAGGGATGGTTAAGATGTTGAAAATTGAATTTATAGTCATAAATCTTGTGTTGAGTTTGTATGTTTTATTGATGAGAATGGATACCATATTTTAGAGTGCTGGTGCCGACAATTTATATTTTGGACCAGCTTTAACATTTAATTCACCTTTTAAGCATCTGGTTCGTTCCGGCATAATACTGTTTTGAGACGATGGGTCACATATTATATAACGATTGCAGAATATTTTCGCGCATGGTTTGGGTGTGAAATACGGAGTAAAAGACAGCTCGCTGACTGGTAAATAAAAATTATATTTTAGTGTGCATGAATACAAATCCAACGTTTTTAGTTTTGGGACAAATTGTCATTCAAGCAGGAGAAAGATACAAATTATGGTGAATAGAAATACTAATACAATACCATTTGGTTACAAAATATCCATTATTTTTACTTGAAGGGGTAGAATAAACGTATTCTTTCATTTCTTTATATTTATTAAACTCGTTATATTTTTATCGTGCAATAACTCATACTCGCAAGCTCGTTGTGTTATTGGGCACGATAAAAATATCTCGTTTAATAAATACTAAGGGATGAAAGAATGGTATAATAAAAATTCACTTTCATGAAATTATTATACGTTAATTAATCAAGGTAATGTATACCAACATATTCATTTCACAACGAATTAAGCAGAATTTTTAAAAGATTGCAAACAACTGTCATCAAAATATTAGATATATCTAATCTAAGAAGTCACCCAATATGACCTTCAGTCAGTTTTGCTCTCTGGCATCCCTTCCTTCCCCCCCCCCCCCCCCCCCCCCCCCCTCACACACACACACACACACAATCAATTCTAAGCCATTCCTTGTCTAACACTCCTTTCCAATAATGGATTGTGATTTCATTACCATTATGTAATGTTTTGCTTTAACATTGTATAGGGAATGAGATTAGCGGAAGAGTAGCGTCCCTTGATTGGACGTCACCCATAGTCTCTGACGTCACCGGCTGAAAAGTTATTAGAGAGAGAACGTCATGTTGGTTGTGCGCATGCGTCTCTCGTCCTCGCGACTTCACCTGGGATCGACCTTAGTCCCCTTGCCAGTGAAGCGAGTGCTCTACCAACTGAATTATGAGGACCTCATGCTTCCCCCAACAAAATATTATTACATCACGTTAGATAGATACATAGATAGATAGACAGACAGACAGACAGACAGACAGACAGACAGACAGACAGACAGACAGACAGACAGACAGACAGACAGATAGATAGATAGATAGATAGATAGATAGATAGATAGATAGATAGATAGATAGATAGATAGATAGATAGATAGATAGATAGATAGATAGATAGATAGATTAATCCCACTATGTCATTACTTCCACCAACAAAATATTATTATATCACGTAGCAGGGATTATTATAAAGGTGACTGAGAACGATCAAGAGGGTTATAAAATGGCTAGCTCTCTACAAGATGGGGATTGCGAGAACGTGAGCAGAACCATCAACTCGGGGCCGAAAACGAGGCACGAAAAATAATTACGCGAGTGGCCAGAGGAAAATTGATTTGGAGAGAGCATGGGAAGTCAACGGAATATTTTCGTAATGGTGGATAATATGCGTTATGATAAAGATACGTACCAAAAGTTGGTTTTCGTTACATTCGACAAAAAATTACCTTAATACCAAATTACTTTGAAAAACTATGAAAATAAATCGTTGTCATCAGATTCTCTGGGTTAAATAATAAATAGTAATGTGGTTTGTTTTTGTTTTTAAGGGTTTTACGGCGCTTGCAACACATTTAGGTTATATCAGCGCCAGTAAAAAGGAAGAAAATGGGATAGTAAAAAGTTCTGGAATTACAATTAAAGCACCCAAGAAAAAGTAAGACATAGGGGGACTGGGAACAAATAGGGATCAGATGTAGATTCCAAGAGCATACCACCAATGTACTTAGTTTGAAATCACCTTTAAGTCTCATCCGGACACAAGCACAAAATCCAACAAAGAGGAACACACTCAAATGCCTACATTATACATTAAATAACAATAATACATTACAGAGAGATGATTTACAAGGAAAAAAATATCATCTCTCAAAACAATAACTATGCATTTGACTGTTTCCCTCCAGCCAGGACTCGGGCCAGGGCCAGGACAAAACCAAGTAATCTCATTCCAAGACAAAGACAGAAAGCATGTTGGAAAACAGATGTAAGGGGATAGAAGACACAGTATGTACCCCCCTGCCCGCTATGGGAGGCCAGGAACCCCACCCAGAAGTAGTAATGTGAAATTGATTGAATCAGGCTTCAATTTAATTACAAAAACGGATCAAATGAATGTTTCGGGTTTGCCCTTTATCAACAAAACAGGATGAATGAAACACCACAGATGAATGAGATAATGTGGTAGTGGCGTACATAGGTCAAAGTCATAATGATACCATGCATATCAACCTCATAGGAGTAGAGATGTAAAATTATGCAGAAAAAACTGTTGATACAGACCATAGATTAGAAAGAATTTTAAGAAAGTTAACTTAATGTACTCCACTCACCCATTATTAATGAATAATATCACACCACTGAATCAAGATAAAACATGTCTGTTCTTGGAATATACCATATGTGACCCCTCGTCTCAAAACGGTTTTAAGTTGGGATGGATCAGATGCTAAAAAGTAAAATTATAATCAAAGTGGTCAAAAATATGAATTATTGGTATTTAGCACAGTAAACTATTGATATTCCTTCTCCTATATAAAGCATTTAAACTCAACTTCAGCATGATATTTCTGGCTATAAATTCCATTTTCATTATCGTAATCATCCCGACTTATTACCGTATTGAGGCGAAGTGTCACATATAGTTAATTCCCCTTGTGACAATGAGCACGGAATACAAGCCGGCTTAGAAGACAGTATTATGGTTAGAATGAATGGCCGGTGGACTGGTTTTACAATAGCAAGCTTAATGTTATGTGTGAATGGAAAGATGTATGTGTGTATGTGTGTGTGTGTGTGTGTGTGTGTGTGTGTGTGTGTGTGTGTTGGATTCATCGAATAGGAGACTATCCCTTGTTTTTTTCAGCGTAGTTGAGAAACTCGTGTGATAACTAGTCACCCATTTGTCAATATTAAAAACAATAACAACGATCAGATGGAGGTCGAATTCGTTCACGTTATTGTTTATAAACAACCAACTATGTTTGTCCGAGCACGTGTGAAGGTGTGTCACAAATTCCATGTTTTCATTGGTGAAAAATCTACTGGTTAATACGTCGGGAGAGGGACTCAGGATAGAAATTACGTTTAAAACCACTTTTTAATATATTTATTTTTTGGAGAGGTGGTTGGCGTCGACTGTTAAGCGTCCCTCTCACGGCCAGACGGAGTTGTCGTATCAGTAAGCCAATCGCCGCAAAATTTTTATTCTCTACTCACTTCATTTTCAATTAATATTAATATTATTTGTGACCCTTCGCCTCAAAACGGTATTAAGTCAGGTTGGTTAAGATGTTGACAATTGAATTTATAGCCAGAAATATCAGACTTGTGTTGAGTTTGTATGTTTTATTGAGGGTGCTAATGCCAACAATTTAAATTTTTGACCAGTTTAACATTTAATTCAGATTTTAAGCATCTGGTTCGTTCCGACATAATACCGTTTTGAGACGATGGGTCACATATTGTTAATATTTTTTTTATTTTTCATAAAATCGGAATAAACTCCGGCCTCACGACAATGTGCGTCCCTGACATAATCAGTCGCATGGTGAAAATTGTTGTTTTCGTATTGCAATTTTGGAAAGCCAAATGTCTTCTAAGCATTTTAATCTTTATTTGAAGCAAATCGGATGATTTTTCATGAAGTTATGGTCATATTCATGGGCTAGGGTGTGAAACCCTAATTTTGAGAAAATCGCTTTCAAATTTGACAAGAATTGATATTATGTATATCTAGTAATTACCTTCATAAAATATATATATATATATATATATATATATATATATATATATATATATATATATATATATATATATATATATAGGAGTAGAATTCAATCAAAATATTTCATCAATATGTAGAAAAATGTTTGATTTAATTATTTTTGATGAATACTCATTGTTTCCATTAGTCACGGTCCTGGGCCAGAATTTTGATGCTGTCAAGATCTTGTTGTGACTTTAGAACGGAGGGCACTGCAATATTTCTTAGTTCTTCAGGGATTAATTCGGCCTCATCTGAATCCAGAAATTTCTGATATGTAGAGATATAAGACCGCACAAATTATGTTGATGATAATAATATATTTAACAAAAAGATATCATCTTCATCTCTCCTCAGGTTCTATACCTTCGTCTACAAAATTCCACTCCCAACATCTGAGCAGCTATGAATACGAAAAGCCCCAAAATCTTCCGAATTACTCATCTCTTCATAAGTATGGTTACCAGCGCTACAAACACCGTCGGAGGAAGAGCAGCAAGGGTGACGATTTGCACAGCGCCAGAGATGATTTTGACGAAGATCAGAGGAAATGCGGTGTATGGCCGGCCCTGTTCTGTGGCTTTGGTGCATTGGTGGCCATTGGTCTCATCGTTTTATTATGCAATTATGTGGAAAAAAAGTCCAAAATAGAAAAAGAGGAGAAAGCAAATCTGAAAATTAGTTTAAGTAAGTACTAAATCATTTTACATAAATTGTTTATAATTTTAGCTGCAGACAAATGTTTATATATATATATGGCTACTTGAAATGTTTTTATATATAAATAGGTTTTTAACCTCCCCCCCCCCCTCCCCCCCTCCCGACCACCCAGCAGTGTTTCGGTCGCTGGCTCTGTAAGATCTGGAGAAAGTACTTTGCGATAGACTAGCGTCCTATCCAAAGGATAGCAAGTAATTGCTTTTGTCCGTTTTACGCTATAGAAACCTGGATAAACTCCAACTCCATGGGTCTAATGTCCCTGAAGGATTACTTTTGTTATATGGTACTTGCCTTCGAGCCTGACAAGGTGTAGAGTCCTGGTTTTTTTTGGTATTGTTTTGGTTTGTTTTGTTTTGTTTTGTTTTGTTTTTCTTTTGTTTTTTTTTGTTTGTTTGTTGTTTTTTTTTTGTTTTTTTTTTTTTGGGGGGGGGGGGGGGGGTGGGTGGGGGGGGGGGTGGTTGCGGTGCAGTCTCGAACCCGTGGGAAAGGCTATTTAACTACACTCACTTCCATCTTGTGTAAAATGAGTACAAAGCCTGAAACAACATTGTCTCTGTTCAAGAAAAAATAATGATAATAGCTATTATCTAGATGCGTCATGTCTCATTATTTAATGTTAAACATTCATGTAGGCTAGGGACCCATTGTAGAGCGTTTTGAGAACACTTAGTGGATATTGCGCTGTATAAAAACTTAGCTATTGGTTTTAAATTGTCATTTTTATTTACCCAGTGATCTAGCAGAAAATACTTAACAAAATTTACTGAAGACATCCAGAGAAATGAATATGAACGACTGAAGGAAGAAGACATGAAATTACAAATTAACTCCCTCATTCATAACAACGTCTATATCCGTAGTTTACCCGGGTTACTTTTACCCCATGCCTATTTATTTCATTTTTATGAGACAAATTATAGGCGTAGTATCAAAGCTAATGTTTTTAATTTTTA
>NC_088362.1:11481703-11489203 GCF_034508935.2 Berghia stephanieae
GTAATAGTAGTAGTAGTATAGTAGTAGTAGTAGTATGTAGTAGTAGTAGTAGTAGTAGTAAGTAGTTGTAGTAGTAGTAGTAGTAGTAAATAGTAGTTGTAGTAGTAGTAGTAGTAGTAGTAGTAGTAGTAGTAGTAGTAGTAGTAGTAGTAGTAGTAGTATGTAGTAGTAGTAGTAGTAGTAGTAGTAGTAGTAAGTAGTATGTAGTAGTAGTAGTAGTATAGTAGTTGTAGTAGTAGTAGTAGTAGTAGTAGTACGTAGTAGTTAGTAGTAGTAGTAGTAGTAGTAGTATAGTAGTAGTAGTAGTAGTAGTAGTAGTAGTAGTTAGTAGTAGTAGTAGTAGTAGTAGTAGTAGTAGTAGTAGTAGTAGTAGTAGTAGTAGTATAGTAGTAGTAGTAGATAGTAGTAGTAGTAGTGATAGTAGTAGTAGTAGTAGTAGTAGAGTATATATAGATAGTAGTAATATAATGTGATGATGATGATGCAAATAATAATAATAATAATAATAATAATAATAATAATAATAATAATAATAATAATAATAATAATAATAATAATAATAATAATAATAATAATAATAATAATAATAATGACATATCCTTCTTTTGACAATAGCAATCATAGGTTCTTAGAGGGAAGTGCCAAGTGTTCAATTTGAGCATGTGTGCATTTTCGTAGGTCTAACGACTTTCCATGAAATTCTGAAAAGTCCCCGTATTCAATAGGATTCAATAGTCTGATGTCACGTCCGCCAAGCAACGTGCAGCTTGGTTCTAAACTAGAACTTTTTCTCTTGTCATGTGATCAGAATGTATAATAGTCAAAACATTAACAGATTTGTAATGTTTTTCTCCTCTGGGTACACTTTTAAGCTCGTCGTAGAAGTATTTCATAAGGGCGTCCGCCATTGTTCCGATAGTTTAGAACAAGTTACTGAGTTACAATGAGTCACTACGAGGGAAGTGAAGTCACGACTGTCAAAGCCTATTATTCTCGATTTGTCTGGATTCTGTTCCTCCCCGGCTGCGGTCATGGTCCAAGTCATTTACCTATAAAGATATAAAATGACAGCAGAGTAGTTAATACCAATGCCTTGTGCAGTTTTAGTTGAATTGGAAAGGTGACGCGTTTGTTCTTCCAGAATTTAATTTTTCTCTCTTTTACTTTTTCAATTGGATTCAGTAGTCTTATGTCACGCCGCCCGGCAACGGCGGCCATCTTGGTTCTAAACAAAAAAAAAATCATTACTTATTATTCTCCATGCTGGCTAGAACTTTTCATATGACCTGTGATCAGAATGTGTAAAAGTCAAAACATGATCAGATTTATAATCTTTTTTTTTTTCCCTCTGGATACGCTTTTATGCTCGTCGGAGAAATATTTCATATGGCGTCCGCCATTGTTCCGATAGTTTAGAGCCAGTGTTACTAAGTTACCATGCGTCATTAGTTCAGAAAAGTGAGTGGAGCAGGCACTTATGTTGGTAACAACAAGATATGAAGTGAGTAGAAAAGTGCCAGAAGACAATAGAGAATAAAAATTTTTTTTCGCGGCGGTGGTGGGGTTTGAACCTGCGACCTTATTGGTACGACAACTCCGCCTGGCAGGTGAGAGCGTGGCTCTACCGTGTGAGCTATCCACGAACACAAAAATATTCGTTTCAAACCCAAAGTCATTTCTAGATCCCTCTCTCACCCACTTCTTGAGATCGCCGATTCGTTCACCACCATCGCGAAGTAATTTTGACCAGCAGTTAAGCTTAATAGCCAATATTCTCATCACAAACATATAACATAGAAACGATTGAGACATTGAGTATGCTCCGGTGTATGGGGTGAATTTTTAATTCAGAAAAGTGAGTGGAGCAGGCACTTATGTTGGTAACAACAAGATATGAAGTGAGTAGAAAAGTGCCAGAAGACAATAGAGAATAAAAAATTTTTTCGCGGCGGTGGTGGGGTTTGAACCTGCGACCTTATTGGTACGACAACTCCGCCTGGCAGGTGAGAGCGTGGCTCTACTGTGTGAGCTATCCACGAACACAAAAATATTCGTTTCAAACCCAAAGTCATTTCTAGATCCCTCTCTCACCCACTTCTTGAGATCGCCGATTCGTTCACCACCATCGCGAAGTAATTTTGACCAGCAGTTAAGCTTAATAGCCAATATTCTCATCACAAACATATAACATAGAAACGATTGAGACATTGAGTATGCTCCGGTGTATGGGGTGAATTTTTAATTCAGAAAAGTGAGTGGAGCAGGCACTTATGTTGGTAACAACAAGATATGAAGTGAGTAGAAAAGTGCCAGAAGACAATAGAGAATAAAAATTTTTTCAAACCCCACCACCGCCGCGAAAAAAAATTTTATTCTCTATTGTCTTCTGGCACTTTTCTACTCACTTCATATCTTGTTGTTACAAACATAAGTGCCTGCTCCACTCACTTTTCTGAATTAAAAATTCACCCCATACACCGGAGCATACTCAATGTCTCAATCGTTTTTATGTTATATGTTTGTGATGAGAATATTGGCTATTAAGCTTAACTGCTGGTCAAAATTACTTCGCGATGGTGGTGAACGAATCGGCGATCTCTAGAAGTGGGTGAGAGAGGGATCTAGAAATGACTTTGGGTTTGAAACGAATATTTTTGTGTTCGTGGATAGCTCACACGGTAGAGCCACGCTCTCACCTGCCAGGCGGAGTTGTCGTACCAATAAGGTCGCAGATTCAAACCCCACCACCGCCGCGAAAAAATTTTTTATTCTCTATTGTCTTCTGGCACTTTTCTACTCACTTCATATCTTGTTGTTACCAACATAAGTGCCTGCTCCACTCACTTTTCTGAATTAAAAATTCACCCCATACACCGGAGCATACTCAATGTCTCAATCGTTTCTATGTTATATGTTTGTGATGAGAATATTGGCTATTAAGCTTAACTGCTGGTCAAAATTACTTCGCGATGGTGGTGAACGAATCGGCGATCTCAAGAAGTGGGTGAGAGAGGGATCTAGAAATGACTTTGGGTTTGAAACGAATATTTTTGTGTTCGTGGATAGCTCACACGGTAGAGCCACGCTCTCACCTGCCAGGCGGAGTTGTCGTACCAATAAGGTCGCAGGTTCAAACCCCACCACCGCCGCGAAAAAAAATTTTATTCTCTATTGTCTTCTGGCACTTTTCTACTCACTTCATATCATGCGTCATTAGGAAGGAAGTGACGTTACGACTGTTGAAGAGTATTTCCTACCAACTAAGTGAAACAACACACGGAGTTTGTTATTAGTTTTGGAACACATTTGGATGATCAGTTCTCAATAAATCAATGTTTGAATTGTAATATAAACGTTTTAGATTACACACCTAGTTTTGTTTGCTGGTATATTTCATATGTTTGTTTTATGTAAATTACAGAAATGTATAGATAGAATGAAGTTGACGTCAACAGGGCCTTTGTTTTTGTTTTTTGCCATCCGCGTTTATGAGTGATTCTCACTCAACTGTATTAACCAGACTATTAATATTAATTAAAGATCATGGTTACACATAGTTTTGTGTATTGGTCCGTTATACTTCCGGATGGCAATTTTGTGAAATCCTAAGCCAAGCGCATACTATCTATAGCGTCTATGACATAATAATTATTCACAAATAGGAGAGGAAATTGAATACACTCAGTTTAACTGAAACAAGAAGATTGGAGAGCTTTGAAACAATAGATGGGTAAATCTCATTTTCAAATCTTTAAAAATCAGTTGTAGAAAAGAAATGGACAAGACCACACTGATAAATGTACGCAATTTATGTTAATCTTTCTCAGCATCTATTGACTAGTATAGATAAAGTGACAAAAATATCGAGTACTTAGTAAGACCTCTGTCGTCTTAGCAAACTGGTAGTGATTAACGGATTAACGCCCATAGCAAGTTCACGGATTACAAAAGTTACAAGGCTAAAGCATCAGCATCAGACAGCGACAGCCATTAGCCGCAAGCTATAGCTATAGGCAATTTACTATGAGATACGTCACAAAGATACGTCATATCTTTCACATTGTAAGGCCCCGTGTCCACTAAAACAGAATCGAACCGAATTATAGTCATCAGTCTTTCGAACAAAAATAGGACACCATTATTTTCCTATACCTGACTACTAAAACAAAGCAAGCTATAGACAATTTACAGAATGAGAGACACGTCACAAAGACACAAATTGTAAGGCCCCGTGTCCACTAAAACAGAATCGAACCGAATAAAAGTTGTCAGTCTTTCGAAAAAAAAAAAAAATAGGACACCATTATTTTCCTATACCTGACTACTAAAACGAAGCAAGCTGTAGGCAATTTACAGAATGAGAGACACGTCACAAAGATACGTCATATCTTTCAAATTGTAAGGCCCCGTGTCCACTAAAACAGAATCGAACCGAATAAAAGTCGTCAGTCTTTCGTAAAAAAAAAAATAGGACACCATTATTTTCCTATAGATAGTTCGAAGATGACGTCACTCTGGCCTTTGTTATTGTTTTTGCCATCCGCGTTTGTGAGTTGTTCTCACTAAACTGTATTAACCAGACTTTAAAAGTTCATGGTTACACAGAGTTTGTGTGTTGGTCCGTTATACTTCCGGATGGCAATGTTGTGAACTCCTTGGCCAAGCGCATTCTATCTATACCTGACGACTAAAACGAAGCAACCCGTATCCACTGGCGATTTAGCCCATTTCCGGCAAGACGAAAGGAATAGTGCATGCAATATTTTAGTCGGATTAAAACACATTTTGTACGGTGATTCTTTTTCTACTACTATTACTATTACAACTGTTACTGTATAGACAGTACGCGCTTGTCTAAGAAGCTCATAACATTGTGTGTATCCATGAACCTTTATAGTCAGGTTAATACAGTTCAGTGAGTATTAATCATAAACGCGGATGGAAAAAAAACAATAACAAAGACCTGAGTGACGTCATCTTCGAACTATCTATAGATAGTATGCAGATAACGTCACTCAGGCCTTTGTTATTGTTTTTGCCATCCGCGTTTGTGAGTTGTTCTCACTAAACTGTGTTAACCAGACTATAAAAGTTCATGGTTACACAGAGTTTGTGTGTTGGTCCGTTATACTTCCGGATGGCAATGTTGTGAACTCCTTGGCCAAGCGCATTCTATCTATAGATAGTACGCGCTTGTCTAAGAAGCTCATAACATTGTGTGTCTCCATGAACTTTTATAGTCAGGTTAATACAGTTCAGTGAGTATTACTCATAAACGCGGATGGAAATAAAAACAATAACAAAGACCTGAGTGACGTCATCTTCGAACTATCAATAGATAGTATGCAGATGACGTCACTCATGCCTTTGTTATGGGTTTTGCCATCCGCGTTTGTGAGTTGTTCTCACTAAACTGTATTAACCAGACTATAAAAGTTCATGGTTACACAGAGTTTGTGTGTTGGTCCGTTATACTTCCGGATGGCAATGTTGTGAACTCCTTGGCCAAGCGCATTCTATCTATACTACTTCTACAAATTAATGGTATTTCCAGCACCACCATCACCGTCACCACCACCACCGCCACCACCATTACCACTACTATTACTTCTAAAGACCATTCCAGAAACCGGTGCGCGCGCGTTGGCGTGTATATTTTCACAACCTTCTGATGGATTTTTTTGAAAATTGGCTCAAACACTAGAATTGGATTCAATAGTCTGCTTTCACGTCTTCCAGCAACGGCGGCCATCATGGTTCTAAACAAAGAATATCGGTACTTTTTATTCGTCATGCTGGCTAGAACTTTTCATGTGTCTTGTGATCAGAATGTATAAAAGTCAAAACAAGATCATATTTATGTTTTTCTCCTCTGGATACACTTTTATGCTCGTAGGTTAATACAGTTTAGTGAGAATCACTCACAAACGCGGATGGCAAAATACAATAACAAAGGCTTGAGTGACGTCATCTTCGAACTATCTATATCTCAACTGGGGAAGAGATAAATTACAACCGCTTTGGACTTTTTTCAACGGTGTGAACTACTATTTAAATGATATTTATTGTTCCACTAATTCAAACACTAAGTCAAACTACCCAAAATTACTTGCAAAGCGACGCCACTGAATGCAACTTTGTTATGAATATTTTCCCTTCGGGAAAGAAAATCGACACACCATTACTGTAAACATTTAAAAGTTTGAGTCATATTTTTTATTGCAAACGATGAAAACATCGAAGGAATGCTGCATTGTTTGAAAACAGGTCTATCACTATAGGTATTCAAAATTCGTAATGTCACTTAAAATATATCTAAGCCAACATGCAAAAAAATACCACGGCATTGCATTTCTTAACTTTGGAGGAATTTGCGATATTTCGGGCGCACGATACTTGGAACGGACTATAAAACTATAGATAGTGTGCGCTTGGCTAAGAAGTTCACAACATTGCCATCCGGAAGTATAACGGACCAACACACAAAACTATGTGTAACCAAGATCGTTTATGGTCTGGTTAATACCGTTCAGTGAAAACTACTCATAAACGCGGATGGCAAAAAACAATAACAAAGACCTGAGTGACATTATCTTCGAACTATCTATAGATAGAACGAAGATGACGTCACTCAAGCCTTTGTATTTTGCCATCCACGATTGTGATTGATACTCACTTAACCGTATTATCCAGACGATAAAAGTTCATGGTTACCCACAGTTTTATGTGTTGGTCCGTTATACTTCCGGATGGCAATGTTATGAGCTTCTAAGCCAAGCGCATACTATCTATAGTTGGCCAAGAAACGGGTCGCGTCGTTTCTCTCTCGGTGACACGTGTAAAAGAAACGGACCCCATCAGATTTTGTCTGCTGCACATAAAATCACTGGTCGTTTTATTGTCGTTTCCGTGGGGGTGGACACGCGGCCTTAGGGTTGCATATGCGCTATATATACCCGTGTGCATATATGTGTTTGTGAATGTGTTGGCTGTGCAAGCACAACAATAAACAGGCTTTATAACTAAATACGATAATAAGACAAAGAGTATAACCAGTATTGCAATGTCAATATCAAAACATCTGTTACTGCTACTGTGTAAAGTACTAACATTGCACAAGGAAGCGAACCCCCCAAAAAATAGAAACTTATTGTTATGTTAAGCAATTCCAACATAATCGGTTCACTTGTTCTAATTGAAGCAGTTTGGTTAAGATAGCCTACTACTATTATAACAACGTGCCCTGCCTGTTTGAGAGATAATGATGTGATGAGATAACCATATTTTAAATTTTCAAATTGTGATGTTTTCATTTTGGATTAAGCTGCAATTTTGTTTTGTTTTTAATTATGTTTTGGAATGGTAGTAAGAGAGAAATGTATAGATAGTAAGCAGATGACGTCACTCAGGCCTTTGTTATTGTTTTTGCCATCCGTGTTTGTGAGTTGTTCTCACTAAACTGTATTAACCAGACTATAAACGTTCACGGTTACACAGAGT
>NC_088362.1:11501703-11531703 GCF_034508935.2 Berghia stephanieae
TAAACATTTTGTGCGGCTATGTGGTCTAGTGGTATGACACTCGATTTCGGATAGGAAGGTCCTGGGTTCGAGCTTCGCTCGGCGCATAGTTGAGTCCTTGGAAAAGACTCTATCCTCACATTCTCTCACCGTACTCAGGTGTAAAATGAGTACCTGGCCGTTTACAGCGTTGTCCAGGTCCGAAAAAAATTGTAACATCGCCTAACAGGCGCCATGTCCCGTCCTAAATGTTAAACGTTGCCGTTGGCCACGGACCCCTTGTAAAGCGCTTTGAGCACATTTAATGGATATTGCTCTATATAACAGCTCATAAAAAAAAACTGAGTACTATTTAGCGACAGGCATTACAGGCTGGATATTTCAATGTTAAGATATATAATCTAAAGAAGTTATAAAAATGGTCTTTAGCGTACATTCGCCTGTCGAACGTATTTGACGGAGGAGTCGTCATCAACTTAACAGATCGATGTTGTTGTTCTCAATTATATCGAGTTAATCATTTGTTTTATATATTATTCATGATTAGAAACCACTTCGATCACCGCATAAGTAATCGTAAGGATCGTTTAAACGATTTTCAATTACAGGGTCAGTTTTAATTAAATCTTAATTAGGTGTCAAACAGCACGTAGGCATTGAGTTATTATGTTAAGGGAACGATTGATTTTTTTCCTAGAGATGATTTTTAACCCTCTCCTTACCACCCGCAGGAAAATCGTCACATTCGTTACGATGCAGCCAACAATTTTCTTATTCTGATTTAATTTTGTTATAGTTATAGCCATAAAAACTCGACACTGTGTTGCAGAGCTCATTTTTTCTGAACAAATTTTTTTAAAAAGACCTTATATATAGCGCAATATCCACTATAATGTGCTCAAAGCGCTTTATAAGGGGTGTCTGGTCAACAGCAACATTTAACATGTAGGACGGGACATAACGCCTGTTAGGCGATATTACCATTTTTCGGACAAAGACAACGCTGTTAACGGCCAGGTACTCATTTTACACCTGAGTACGATGAGAGAATTTGAGTAAAGAGCCTTTTCCAAGGACTCAACTATGCGCCGAGCATATCGTTACTATTCTGTTTGAAAAATCTATTTTTAAGTGCTGGATGAGTAGGACGTTTCGAGTGAGATTCTAAAAATAGCTGGTAATGAGAGAGTTAACCAATTCCCTTAGTGACTACATTTCGTCAAATTATGTTTGCGTCGAAGTACAGTGTATATAATGTAATTTTGTTTCGTTCTTGTTAAGATGAAATTACTTGTTGTTAGAAATAGTGTTTAAAATGAAGATGGTAGTGGTGCTCTTGTAGTAGTTGTTGCTTACGTTGTAATTTACCAGTTTATTTTTCACCAATCAAAACATGGAATTTGTGACACACCTTAACACGTCTCGGACAAACATAGCTGGTTGTTTATAAACAATAACGTGAACGAATTCGACCTCCATCTGATCGTTGTTATTGTTTTTATATTGACAAATGGGTGACTAGTTATCACACGATTTTCTCGATCATATTAAAAACATTTAAGTTTACACATAGTTTTCTGTGCTGATTCTACTGATCAAGCGGTAGAACAGTGGGTAGTTTACTTAACACATACCATCGATAGTAAAACCTGTGTAGTTTTCTGTGTCAAGTGTCTACCAATCACTGCCATTGTATAGATAGTTCGAAGATGACGTCACTCAGGCCTTTGTTACTGTTTTTGCCATCCGCGTTTGTGAGTTGTTCTCACTAAACTGTATTAACCGGATTATAAAAGTTCATGGTTACACAGAGATTGTGTGTTGGTCCGTTATACTTCCGGATGGCAATATTGTGAACTCCTTGGCCAAGCGCATTCTATCTATACATGATGACGATTGTCCGAGAGGCGTGGTTATCTTCCGGTTAATTGATTATGCGGCTGTGTGATCTTGTGGTTTGTGGTATGACACTCGCCTTCGGATCGGAAAGTACTGGGTTAGAATCCTTGGGTCACATTCTCTTACCGTACTCAGGTGTAAAATGAGTACCTGGCCGTTAACTGCGTTGTAACTGTCGTGAAAACGTTGTAATATCGCCTGTCATGCGTCATATCTAGTCCTGCGTGTAAAATGTTGCTGTTGACTAGAGACCCCTTGCAAAGCGCTTTGAGCACGTTCAGTGAAGATTGCTCTATAGATAGTATGCGGTTGGCTAAGAGGTTCACAACATTGCCATCCGGAAGTATAACGGACCAACACACAAAACTCTGTGTAACCTTGAACGTTTATAGATAGTTCGATGATGACGTCACTCAGGTTTTTGTTATTGTTTTTTGCCATCCGCGTTAATGAGTAATGCTCACTGAACTGTATTAACCCGACTATAAACGTTCATGGATACACACAGTTTTTTGTGTTGGTCCGTTATACTTCTGGATGGCAATGTTATGAGCTTCTTAGCCAAGCGCATACTATCTATAGATAGTATGCACTTGGCCAAGGAGTTCACAACATTGCCATCCGGAAGTATAACGGACCAACACACAAACTCTGTGTAACCATGAACTTTTATAGTCTGGTTAATACAGTTTAGTGAGAACAACTCACAAACGTGGATGGCAAAAACAATAACAAAGGCATGAGTGACGTCATCTGCATACTATCTATAGTCTGGTTAATACAGTTTAGTGAGAATTACTTACTAAGGCAGATGGCAAAAGAAGCAATAACAAAGACTTGAGTAACGTCATCTTCATTCTATATATTCTCGTTAAGGCCCAAGTTTAATTGGCCGAAATGGTGTTGGCACGGCCATCAATGTAATTGTTGTGTGGAGTTGATTTAATCGACCAGAGTATGACTGTGATCAATAATAACGTCATTATGTTTCTGCTCATAGCCGTGCGGCTATGTGGTCTTGTGGTATGACACTCGCTTTCGGATCGGAAGGTCCTGGGCTCGAGCCTCGCGCTCGGCGCATAGTTGAGTCCTTGGAAAAGGCTCTTTACTCACATTCTCTCACCTTACTCAGGTGTAAAATGAGTACCTGGCCGTTAACGGCGTTGTCTGAGTCCGAAAAATTGTAACATCGCCTAACAGGCGTCATGTCCCGTCCTACATGTTAAATGTTGCTGTTGACCAGGGACCCCTTGTAAAGCGCTTTGAGCACATTTTATGGATATTGCTCTATATAAAAGCTCTATTATTATTATTATTATTATTATTATTATTATTATTATTATTATTATTATTATATCATATCAGATGGGGTAGCGGGGCTCAGCGGCACGGTCTTTGCTTCCTACCCGAAAGGTACCGAGTTCGATCACCCGCCGCTGCGTTGTGTGACCTTGAGCAAGTCACCTCGCCTTAGCTCAATTTGCGGTGCTGCACTGCGGCTGGTTTATTCCAGTCTTCCCTTGGAATAGACCCTAGAGACAAATGTCCCCTATGGGATGAATAAAGGGAGTTATATTGTGTTATATTATAGATAGTATGCGTTTGGCTAAGAAGCTCATAACAGTGCCATCCGGAAGTGTAAGGAACCAACACATAAATTATGTGTAACCTTAAGCGTTTATAGTCTGGTTAATGCAGTTTTGTGAGAAGTACTCATAAACGCGGATGGCAAAAAACAATAACAAAGGCCTGAATGACGTCATCTTCGATCTATCAATTGATGAAAAAAGGCCCTCAAACTACCTGAAGTATTGCTTCTTTAAGTAAAAGAATATAAAGTAATCTCGACTTCACCCCGGACCGATTTTGGTCCCGTTGCGTGTGCTCTACCAACTGAGCTATGGGGACCCCCTATGCATTTAATGGTAACATATTTTTGTGTGGTGGCACGACTTCGTCAGGCTGACAGAATTAGGGGAGTATTTAACCTAAATGCATAGCATAAATACGTTTTATACACGGATGTGATTTCACGTCCTGTTTTAATATTTATATGAATGAACGTGTTTTACATTTCTTATGTTTATGGCTTTTATTTTGTTTATCTTCCCGACAAAAAAAATTGTACATTTAAGCTATAGATAGTATGCGTTTGGCTTAGAAGCTCATAACATTGCCATCCGGAAGTATAACGGACCAACACACAAAACTGTGTGTATCCATGAACGTTTATAGTCAGGTTAATACAGTTCAGTGCGCATTACTCATAAACGCGGATGGCAAAAAACAATAACAAAGACCTGAGTGACGTCATCTTCGAACTATCTATAGATTAAAAAAAAGAGAAACCCTTGAACTTTTGTGGCGCGCAATATTCACTAAATTGGCTCAAAGCGCATTACATGGGGTCCCTAGCCGACAGAACAAATTAAAATGTAGGAAGATGCATGCCGCTATAAGGCGATACATACTATTACATTTTTTTCTGAGACAACACTGTTAACAGCCAGGTTCCCATTTTACATCTGAGTTCGGTGAGAAAATGCGCCACTCTGACTGGGACCTGAACCCAGGACCAACCGATCTGAAGGCAGCAGCTTCTAATGGTGCTCACACTATTATGTTATGACGATCGACCCAATCAGCAAAGTCTTTACCGCACTCGTCCGCCGTCGCAAATCCACACGGAATCTTCGTCACAACACACCGTTCAACTAGATGCTCAGCGGTTTCGGGTTCTTGTCCACATCGGGTACATGTTGGACAGGTAGAAAGTCCCCACTGATGAAGTGATTTTGCCGTCAGGCAGGTACTCAACCGAAGCCGATTCGCTACCACCCAGTGTCTCCTCTTACTTCTGAAGAAGCCTGGCAACTCCTCACCTAGTTTAGAGGAGTGTATGTCCCCGACCCCTAGAGGGATTGAATTCATCGTCCAAACCGACTTCCATCTCGTATATGTATCTCTGTACGTAGTCAGGGAAGCTGCGTACAAGGGTTGCCGGGACTTATTTTGGCTCGAAAGTGGGGGGGGGGGGGGGGGGGGCGTCCATTATAAGCTTCAGAGGGGTATCCCCATTCCCTCTCTCTTTGATCTTATTGAGCCAGTTATCGTAATCGTTTTCCCTCCGGACTTCGGCGGTCTGGATTTCTACCATTATCGGGCCGCATTCTCTAGGCGTTGTTGCCAGCATTCCTGTCACTATGTGCATTGACTTGCGAAGTTAAACATCTACCTTCTCAACGTTCCTGCTTCTACCCTACACTGGAGCGGTGTAATAGCATAATGCCAAGGTGGACGTCCTCAGGAGCGCTTGGTTAGCGCCCTAATTTGATCCCGCCAGCTTCCTCAGAAGACTGTTGCGTGTCTCCATCTTCCGGGCAACTCCTTCGAGATGAACCCGATAGGTAAGGCTGCGGTCCAGCGTCACCCCTAAATATATTGGATGCGACTCATATGGGAGTGGCTGGTCCCCGACGATCAGTTTACGTGTGTGCCAGCCACTGCATAGGTTTTTGAAGTGTTCTTCTTCAGGTACCACTTGTCGAAGTAGGATTTGAGTCTGGTGGCGTCCTCGCTGAGTACGCTCTCGAGACGGGTCCACACTTTACTTTGAGTAACGAGTGCCCAGTCGTCCGCGTATCCCTGTCTCAGCCCGTTAAGCAACATTGGTGCTTGTACCGAACCCTGAGGGATCCAATTCTTCAATTTCCTAACTTTACTCGTAGCGTCTCCCAGCGCGACGTAGAATTGTCTTCCACGGAAATTCGATTCACCCCGTTGCAGTCCGTTGCGCTCTCAATGACCCTTACCTTCGATGGCTCTTTAGTGTAAACGCTAACCCCTCCTTTGAGCCTCGAAGTGTCATCGCGTTGGACCAGCGTATAGCCTGGGATCTGAAATCGAGAAGATTGCGCGCCTGAGTAAAGATGAGTCTCCTGTAATAGGAAAATATCGGCGCTATGGGCGGCCAGTAGCTTTGACAAAAGCTCATTTTTTTTGCCATACTCTGGCTCTCGATATTGAGGGATAGTATATACGCCAGGTCGCTATTCCCGGTATCGCATTTTCCAGTTGGAGATATATTGGGACGTTCGCTTATTTCTCAACCGTGCCGACAACACTGGCGACATGAACGCGGTAGTATTTGGCTCGCTTCGCCATTGAAAATCATGTTGGGTGGGTGTACATCGCATTAAGAAAAGAATAGTGTGGAGCCCGGGCATTCGGGCACCAGGTTGGATCTTCATTAGTCACATATCGGGCGAGCAGCTTAGGTGGCTCGCTTAGGCTCGATACCCGCGATAGTCTTGTGACACTTCGATTTTGCCTCAAGGGGTCTGAAAGCGAGTTTCTTACTACATAAAACAATAGAGCAAATCCTACAATTGGAGGAAGGATTAATGTCATAAACTTATAAACGTTAAAAGATTGTGTCAAAAATAGTATTAGGCTTATTTTATTTAATCCTATATCAAATCCTTAAAGTTCTTAATAATTAGCCCTATGGGGTTCTATCACAAAATCTCAGCAACAAAAAAAAAAAAAACCAAATTGTAGCCTAAGGAGACTATTTAATACAATTCAATTCAATTAAAATGGTTATATTTTGACAATTGTCAATATAAACCATACATTAATGATTCAGAATTTCCAAATGAATAATGGAAATATGTAAAATTCATAATAAACCAAAGCAGAAAATGAATAAATATATGAATAAATAAATTTAAAAAATAACTGAATAAACAAACAAACAAATAAATATATAAGTAAATAAATAAATAAATAAATGATTACACAAATAAACGAATAAATAGATAAATACTTTTTTTGTAAATTCCGCCTTCCGCCACGAACACGATTCGATACCGTCGTCTAGGCATTCCATGAATGAACAAAGATAATCCATCAAACAGGATGTCTGATGTCAACAGGAATCACCCATGTTGTCCAAAGTGAGCAAATTGGAGGTTGGTAATCTTGCCCGGGAAGGAAAAAAGGAAAGTGGGGGGTCGAACCAAGGCCTTCTGGATCACAGTTCAATGTCTTAACCACACGGCCACTTCACAAATTGCGATAAAATGGATTTAAAAATTTGAATATTATTCCTCAAACTTGTTATCCATTAACTCAATCGGATAGAGAAGGAACGACATTGACGTCATTCAGCTGTTTGTTATTGTTAATTCCCACCAAATCCAAGCATCACTAACACACTTTATAGTCACCTGGAACAACTACAAAAGACGTCTAACTTCTACGTCATGGCACAAGACCGAAGGGCTAGAGCTCAGGTGGTCGCTGGTTCGGATAAGTAAGTAAGTAAGTAAGTAAGTTATTGTTAATAAACAGCT
The DNA here is from genome assembly GCF_034508935.2 of Berghia stephanieae. Lineage (NCBI taxonomy): Eukaryota > Metazoa > Mollusca > Gastropoda > Nudibranchia > Aeolidiidae > Berghia > Berghia stephanieae. Next base: position 11,508,939 of record NC_088362.1, read on the forward strand.
ATTTGGTTTGGCGTTTAGTTCTCACTGAATTATATTATCATCCAGACTACACACGTTCAAGGTTACACATAGTATTGTTTGTTGGTACGTTCTAACTCGCTGGAGAATGCTGTGAGTATTTTGATCTAAACGCATAGAATCAATAAAGAAGCGCCGTCTCCATTTCCGATATTAAAAAAAAAAAAAAAATTAAAAAATCAACCACGACTCGTATAGATAGTTCGAAGATGACGTCACTCAGGTCTATGTTATTGTTTTTTGCCATCCGCGTTTATGAGTAATGCTCACTGAACTGTATTAACCCGACTATACTCGTTCATGGATACACAAAGTTTTGTGTGTTGGTCCGTTATACTTCCGGATGGCAATGTTGTGAGCTTCTTAGCCAAGCGCATACTATCTATAATAGGGGGGGGGGGGGGGGGGGGGGGATGCAAACCCCATCGTCAAACATCTCCAGTACACTATCGATAGTTCGAAGATGAGGTCACAAGGCCTTTGTTATTGTTTTTGCCATCCGCGTTTGTGAGTTGTTCTCACTAAACTGTATTTACCAGACTATAAAAGTTCATGGTTACACAGAGTTGTGTGGTGGTCCGTTATAGATAGTATGCAGATGACGTCACTCAGGCCTTTGTTATTGTTTTTGCCATCCGCGTTTGTGAGTTGTTCTCACTGAACTGTATTAACCTGACTATAAACGTTCATGGTTACACAGAGTTTGTGTGTTGGTCCGTTATACTTCCGGATGGCAATGTTGTGAACTCCTTGGCCAAGCGCATTCAATCTATACTTCCGGATGGCAATGTTGTGAACTCCTTGGCCAAGCGCATTCTATCTATAGATAGTATGCTCTTGACTAAGAAGCTCATAACATTGCCATCCGGAAGTATAACAGACCAACACACAAAACTGTGTGTATCCATGAACGTTTATAGATAGTATGCGCTTGGCCTGGAAGCTCATAACATTGCCATCCGGAAGTATAACAGACCAACACATAAAACTGTGTGTATCCATGAACGTTTATAGTCAGGTTAATATAGTTTAGTGAGAACAACTCACAAACGAGGATGGTAAAATACAATAACAAAGACCTGATTGGCGTCATCTCCATACTATCTATACATTCCATTGCCTCATCTTATCACCACACTGGGACGGACAGACTTATTCATTATTAAAGCCCAGAGATCAGGGAGGAGGATGGTTGATTATTTATTTGTTGTGGTGACTGACGTACGATAAACAAACACCTTTAATTAATACTACACTATGACTGTAACGTTATTTAATTCTGAGTAGCTAGTGGATGGGATGGGATGGGATGCCAATGTCGAGGCTAAAATTTGGCTCGCCTCAGATCAGAGAAAACGAGAGGTGTGAGACTAGCGAGGGAATGATTCCAACCAACAGTAAGGTATTGATGCTATGCGTTTATGTAACATACTCACAACATCCACCAGCCGGATATAACTCAAGCCGTACCAACTCACAATTATGCGTAACCTTGAACGTTTATAGTCTGATTGACAGAACTTAGTGAGAGCTACTCGTAAAATGGCTGACTGAAAACAATAACAAAGCGCCGAGTGACGTCAATTTCGTTCATTCTATAAAATGATTGATATAGATAGTTCGAAGGTGACGTCACTCAGGTCCTTGTTATTGTTTTTTGCCATTCGCGTCTATGAGTCATGCTCACTGAACTGTATTAACCTGACTATAAACATTCATTGATACACACATGTACTTCCGGATGGCAATGTTATAAACTCCTTGGCCAAGCGCATTCTATCTATAAGGTGTTGATGCTATGCATTTATGTAACATACTCACAACAATGGCAATGTTGTGAGCGTCTTAGCTAAGCGCAGATTATCTATAATCTATAGTCCGATGAATACAATTTTATGCATATACTCATAAAATGGCTGACTAAAACAATAACAAAGAAATGAGTGACGTCAGTTTCGTTCTATCTATCTCCGGCTGGCTGGTGTTATTAACATGTAGCATTAACGCAAAGCGTCAATACTTTTTACAGTATTGATGCTGTTCGTTAAGTTAAAACCTCCCCAGCCGGATATAAGGCACCACCATACAAATCTCTGTGGAACCTCAAACATTTATTTATACTATGCGTTCAGTTACAAATCTCATAACATCCGCCAGTCGGATATTGATAGAATGAAGATGACGTCACTCGGGTCTTTGTTATTGTTTTTTTGCCATCCATGTTTATGAGTAAACTGTATTATCCAGACTATAAACGTTTTAGGTTACACATAGTTTTGTGTGTTGATCCGTTTAACTTATGAGCTTCTTAGTCAAGCGCATACTATCTATAGATAGAATGCGCTTGGCCAAGGAGTTCACAACATTGCCATCCGGAAGTATAACCACGAAACCAACACAAACTCTGTGTAACCATGAACTACAGTTTAGTGAGAACAACACACAAACGCGGATGGCAAAAACAATAACAAAGGCCTGAGTGACGTCATCTGCGTACTATCTATAGATAGTATGCAGATGACGTCACTCGGGCCATCCGCGTTTATGAGTAATGCTCACTGAACTGTATTAACCCGACGATAAACATTCATGGATACACACAGTTTTGTGTGTTAGTCCATTATATTTCCGGATGGCAATGTTGTGAGCTTCTTAGTCAAGTGCATACTATCTTTATAACGTACCAACACACAAAACTATGTGTAACCTTAAACGCTTATAATCTGATTGGTATAATTTAGTGATTACTACTCATAAAAAATGTATAGTAAAAAACAATAATAAGGAGCTGAGTGACGTCAACTTCGTTCTTTCTATAGATAGAATGCGCTTGGCCAAGGAGTTCACAACATTGCCATCCGGAAGTATAACGGACCAACACACAAACTCTGTGTAACCATGAACTTTTATAGTCTGATTAATACAGTTTAGTGAGAACAACTCACAAACGCGGATGGCAAAAACAATAACAAAGGCCTGAGTGACGTTATCTGCATACTGAGTTGGTCTCACTAAACTGTATTAACCAGACTATAAACGTTCATGGTTACACAGAGTTTGTGTGTTGGTCCTTTATACTTCCGGATGGCAATGTTGTGAACTCCTTGGCCAAGCGCATTCTATCTATATGATTTCATATCATTTTGAGGCTTTGGGTCACGGTTTTAAAAAAAAAACATTTTCATAACAAGATGTGTTGTGAACCTCATACTATAGATAGTATGCAGATGACGTCACTCAGGCCTTTGTTATTATTTTTGCCATCCACGTTTATGAGTACTTCTCACTAAATTTTGAACTAAACTGACACCATCTCAATACGCTCGTGCATCCCGTGCCTAGGATGGAACGCCTTATCGAGAGTGGAGGGCTCCCACCATAGCCAGCCCTCTCCTCCCCTTTCTCTCCGTTTCCAACCCTCGTTCCTCACACTTCACCCGATTAGTGGTCATTAACTTTTCTAAATCAGACTATTAGTCTTTAAGGTTACACATAATAATTGTATGTATGCTTATAGATAGTATGCAGATGACGTCACTCAGGCCTTTGTTATTGTTTTTGCCATCCGCGTTTGTGAGTTGTTCTCACTAAACTCTATTAACCAGACTATAAAAGTTCATGGTTACACAGAGTTTGTGTGTTGGTCCGTTATACTTCCGGATGGCAATGTTGTGAACTCCTTGGCCAAGCGCATTCTATCTATAGATAGTATGCGCTTGGCTAAGAAGCTCATAACATTGCCATCCGGAAGTATAACGGACCAACACACAAAACTGTGTGCATCCATGAACGTTTATAGTCGGGTTAATACAGTTCAGTGAGCATTACTCATAAACCCGGATGGCAAAAAACAATAACAAAGACATGAGTGACGTCTTCTTTGAACTATCTATAATTGATCTGGCGGGCAGAACGGGTGATAATGTTTCATACACGCATACAATCAATAATAATATTACAATCTCCTGAGTATCGGTCAGTCACTCAATCCCATGCTCCCTCCCCCTTCTCCTAAGCCTTCCAATCTCACTCACTCCCCCCCCCCCCCCCCCCCCCCCCCCCCCCCCCCCCCCCCGCCATTACCACCACCACCACCACCACCACCACATACACACTCTTCCGCTAACTGCCTTACCGCCGGCCCCCCATCCCATCTCTAATCAGCAAAAGTCCTATCTTTCTTGAATCCGGTTCCGAGAGGGCAAAGGCAGACAGAAGGGATGCCGTGTTTTTGAAAGCAGGAACAGAAAGAGAGTCAAAGAGAGAGAATGAGAGAGTAACGGATAAGCGTTCACTCCTCCTGTCTCTTGACGCGAATTTTAGCCAAGTTGGTTCTAGAGTGAGTAGAAATTGAGATAGGCTGCTCTCGCCTGTGTGCTCTCTGCCTCTATGTTTGTGTGTGTGTGTGTGTATGTGTGTGTTAGATAGAAACACGATGGTGCACTTTTTCGTTTTCTTGTATGGTTTTAACACAGATTCTTCATAATGTGTTGCTGACCTAATTCCTTTCTAAAATTGGATTTTGTATGTGTTACACCATCTGATATAGTGTAAAGTCCCACCATGATGAAGCATGGTACTTGCGGATTTCAAAATTCGACATGGTGATAATCATATTCATGTTATATATTAATATATTCGTTATTGAGAAATGTGTCCATTTTTTGTAGGATAAATAATGTTTTAGTTTATTCCAACTATTTCTCAAATTTTTACAAATTATTTTGAGATGATTCAGGATAGTCGTAGCATCGTTCTCAATTTAATATCAATGAATTCAGCAATGTTGAATGTTTAACGGCTTTATATCGTGGATATAAATGATACCAAGATAATTATTCTTAACTAATTCTTGGATTGTAATTATGATGGTTAACATTAAGGTATACTATTTCTTTTCCCCGATAAAATTCTCTTGATTATGTGTAACTTTATATCCCGAACTCTTGTACGCTGCTTTCAATTCTACTCGAAAATTGGACATTATATTATGAGCAACTGTTTTTACAGATAGGGAGAGAGAGAGAGAGAGAGAGAGAGAGAGAGAGAGAGAGAGAGAGAGAGAGAGAGAGAGAGAGAGAGAGAGAGAGGTTATAATTGTCACTGATTAAAGTGTGACCTGAATTCTTTCTTTCTTTCTTTTTGTTTTTTTTTTTTTTTTTGTTTGTTTTTTTTTTTTTTTCACTAGAGGAAATACAAATTGTCCGACGTGTACATATATACAGGTCTGACATCCGAACCAACCCATTTATGCGCCTATCGTCATTATATTCCTCTTCCTCCTAATCCTCCTTCTCCTCCTCCCACCCCTACTCATCCTCCTCTTTCGCTCTCCCTCTTCTACCTCCTACTCCTACCCTCCACCTCTGTCTCCATTTAATCATCACCACCATCATCTTCATCGCCATCATCATCATCATCATCATCATCATTTTCATCATCATCATCATCATCTTCATCATCATCATCATCATCATCATCATCATCATCATCATCATCATCACCACAGTCATCATCCCTTGTTGGGAACATTTTACATTTTTACGTTTCTGATAAAATATTTGAACGTGTGTCTGTGGTTGAGTAAGGGAAGAGAGAGAGAGAGAGAGAGAGAGAGAGAGAGAGAGAGAGAGAGAGAGAGAGAGAGAGAGAGAGAGAGAGGGGGGTAGAGGGTGCGAGGGAAGAATGTAACGATTATAGCGCTTCCGAAATATCATACCTACTTATTAGATAACGCGGGAGAATAAATGTTCTAAGGCTGCTCAATCATTTAACAATTATGTACCTTTTGAGAAATCGCACAACGGAGGTGTAGGGAACAACAACGATCAAAAGAACTTATCATTATTTACAATTCCTATTTTTATTTTCTATTTTCTATTACATAAAATGTGACCCATCGTCCCAAAACGATATTATGTCGGGATGAACCAGATACTAAAAAACTGAATTAACGTTAAACTGGTCGAAAATTTGAATTATTGCTATTCAGCATTCTAAGATACGATATTCATTCTATTCAATAAAACATACAAACTCATTGCGAGTCGGATATTTCTGGCAATAAATTCAATTTTCAGCATCTTTCCGACATAATACCGTTTTGAGGCGAGGGGTCACAAATGAGTCTTACCGCCTCAAAACAGTATCATTATTATGTCTGGATGCCTTTATGGTTAAAAATAGAGAACAAAAGTGTTGTGTCAAAAAAAAAAAAAAACTGGTTCCAAGCTCATTGGAAGTGTAAATCCAGTCTTCTGGGGGAATGGATACAACATATCTTGTGTAATTTTGATCTTCTGGTAAAGTGAAATCCCATCTTATTTTCTAGTCTAAATATATGCTATGCTGGTCGTCAAGAAAGATCATCCAGCCTCCCTCTTTTACGTCCGTAATCTTTCTAATCTGCAATTTAACACTCTCCTTACAAACTACAGGAAAATCGTCACATCCGTTACGATACAACCAACATTTTACTTATTCAAATTTCTATTGTACATCATGACATTTAAATAAAATGAACAGTGTGTTGTAGAGCATGTTTTGCTAAAGAAATTATGTATCGCAAAAACTTTCTTGTTATTGTGTCGGAGTGATAACAAATATATGTTTGTGTTAGTTTGGGTGTGAAGTTTTGGGGAAAATCCTGAAACTGGCTGGTAAGGAGAGGGTTAAACATGTTATGCCAACTTATGATTCGATTTGTGAACTATCCATTTTTAGTCTTCCGAAGGATTAGTTACATACTTCCAATGAGTTTTGAACTGGAAGATTAGAAAGTGTGACGTCACGACCTCTCTGCCCAATTGAAATTTTAAAATTTACTTTTACATCTCTATTTGAATTTGTAGTAGTCCGTCAGAGCCATCAAACCCTTGAAGCCGGCGCTCATCCCGGTTTCTATAGATGTATTTTCTTTACGAAGATCTCCCTTTCCTGGTTGCTTTTACTATAAAATTACTATTTTTGACCCTTCGCCTCAAAACGGTATTAAGTCGGGATGGTTAAGATGTTGAAAATTGAATTTATGGCCATAAATATCTGACTTGTGTTGAGTTTGTATGTTTTATTGATGAGAATGGATACCATATTTTAGGGTGCTATTGCCAACAATTTATATTTTTGACCAGTTTTAACGTTAAATTCACCTTTTAAGCATCTGGTTCGTTCCGACATGATACCGTTTTGAGACGAAGTGTCACATTTGTTACCTGGTACCTCCCTCTCGATTTGATCCCGTTATAAGACGATAAGCACACATCATAGGGGTGAACTAAACGACACACGGTGAATTTAAAGTTATACCCATCAGATGCCTTGTCATTTACTTATTATCTGCCTAGCTTCTTGATAATCTAGTATAAGTTGAAATAGGACGTGAATAAGCCCACAGAAACCAACGTCTCGGCCGTATAATGTGAGTCACAGTTTGTATTCTATATTAGCTCTAACCATCATTATCGTACCCACCAACACTCATAAATATATGTATATATATATATATATATATATATATATATATATATATATATATATATATATATATATATATATATATAAGATGTAATATTATATATATTATATATTGTGTGTGTGTGTGTGTGTGTGTGTGTGCCTGTGTATGTGTGTGTTTATACGCGACACGTGTGTTTTATTTAGAACATTGCCGCTCGTTTTGTTGTGTCAACGAGGTGAGACTAAATAAATAAATAATTGGCTCCAAGAACCTGTCGAGCAAACACGTGGTTTCAGCTAACTCCCCTAAATATGATGATGAACTAGCAGATGGCTTTATTATAGCCACAAATTAAATATAAAACTATGTGTTAATTGGTTAATCTAGATTTTCAATTCAATTCAATTCAAATATTTATTTATTGTCGGCATTTAAAAAAATGTTTCATAGATAATGTAGAAGTCTTTGACCGACATAGGTTTTAACACATAGTGCATAAAAATACATAGTAATACATTTTCCTTTAAAACATTCCCTCATCAAGATTCCAATCATGACACACAAAGAAAAGTAACATAATATTATTTTATATATATATATATATATATATATATATATATATATATATATATATATACGTGTATATATATATATATATATATATATATATATATATATATATATATATATATATATATATATATATATATATATTCTGTATGATTCTGTATGATGGGTAATGATTACCATTTTTTACATTCGAAAACACTCACTCACAGTTTGTATTTCTTATCATTTTGATTCTAAATCCACTTTTTGGAGTCCCGCTCATCACGACATTCTACCCTTTTAGGTCGGTGGATCACATATTAATATGTAAGAAACTTGAGCATTTATATAGCGCAATGCCCACGTGCTCAGGGCGCTTTTCAAAAGAGTAACTGTCTGTCAACAGCAACATGTAACATTTAGAACGAGACATTACATGACGCCTCTGTTCGACAAAAAAAAAAAAAACAAAATAAAAAAATAAAAAAAAACAAATGGGTAGAGAATAACTGACGTCACACCTTCTAATCTTCCCGTTCAAAATTCATTGGAAGTGTGTGTGCATATAACTAGCCCTTCGGAAGACTGATAATGAATAGGTTACAAATCGAACCATAAGGTGGCATAAGATGTTTAAGAGGAAAGATGGTTAGGCGGATTATTAAGATCACGGACGTGAAAGAGCGAGCGAGACTGGATGATCTCCTTATAGATAGTATGCGCTTGGCGGCTAAGAAGCTCATAACATTGCCATCCGGAAGTATAACGACCAACACACAAAACTGTGTGTAACCATGAACTTTTATAGTCTGGTTAATACAGCTTAGTGAGAATTGCTCATAAACGCAGATGGCAAAAAACAATAACAAAGACCCAAGTGACGTCAACTTCGAGCTATCTATGTACGACCAGCATGGATTTAGACTGGAAAATAAGACGGGATTACTCTGCACCAGAAGATAAAAATTACAAAAGAAGACTCCATAAGACTGGATTTACACTTCCAGTGAGATTGGAACCAGTTTTTTTACACTTAGTTGTACATATTAGCTGGTCTGACGACAACCGACCACGGGCAACAATGAGGCCATAAAAATTTGGTTTATCAGACCCCACAACTGTGACCCTTCGTCTCAAAACGGTATTATGTCGGAACGAACCAGATGCTTAAAAGGTGAATTTAATGTTAAAACTGGTCAAAAAATATAAATTTGTTGCCATCAGCACCCTAAAATATGTTATCCATTCTCATCAATAAAACATACAAACTCAACACAAGTCTGATATTTATGGCTATAAATTCAATTTTCAACATCTTAACCATCCCGACTTAATACCGTTTTGAGGCGAAGGGTCACCATTGTTGTAATGGATGTTATTTTGCGTTGGTTTGAGAGTATTTACATTACAACAATGAGGCCATACCAATTTGGTTTATCAGACCTACAAATATGTACACAACAAGAGATGAAGTGAGTAGAAAAGTGCCAGAAGACAATAGAGAATAGAAATTTTTCGCGGCATGATGGGGTTTGAACCTGCGACCTTATTGGGACGCACGACAACTCCGCCTGGCCGGTGAGAGCGTGACTCTACCGTATGAGCTATCCACGAACACAAAAATATTCGTATCAAACTCAAGTCATTCATTTCTAGAGCTCTCTCTCACCGACTTCTGGAGACCGCGGGTTAAACACACAACCATCGCGAAGTTACCTGGCCAGCAGTTCAGCTTAATAGCCAATATTCTCAACAGAAACATATAATTAACATAGAAACAATTGAGACATTGAGTATGCTCCGGTATATGGGGTGAATTTTTAATTCAGAAAAGTGAGTGGAGCAGGCACTTATGTTGGTAACAATAAATAAGTACACACACACAACAACGTACACATATTAGCAGGTCTGATAACAGACCGCAATCATGGCCTTGTTTTAACATTCTTGTAATGGATGATAGTATTTTGATCGTTGGTTTGAGAGTAGCCTATTCTCATTACACCATTAAGACCAAAACCAGTAGGGGTTTTTCTGGCGTGCGAATAATTTCACGTCGGTACACGCATGTCAAGCAAAAAAAAAAAAAAAAAAAAAAAAAAAAAAAAAAAAAAATCGTAGATTTGTTACGCACGATTAGCAACGATGTGGTCCTAAAATTTGCAGATTTATTGGGGAAATTCACGGTACGATTTCTATTGTCATCACTTAATGATTCCCAAATTTAAATCAACGGAGATTAAGTAGATCTATGTTATAAAACGCACATTTGCTAAAAATAACTTTAGTGCGGTTGTTTTAGCTACAATATGATATATTATAACGTAATGAAAAAACAATTCAGTCGTTGCGTCAAACAGAACATATGTTGCCATATTATAACAAATAATGAATATTTTGATAACGTCATTTGCATTCCAATGCGCATTGCATTCTAACATATGTGACACAACGTTTCAAAACGGTATTATGTCGGGATGGACCAGATGCTGAAAAGTCAAGTTATAGTTAAACTGGTCCAAAAAAAATGAATTATTGGTATGTAGCACAGTAACATTTGATATTCCTTCTCCTCTATAAAGCATATAAACTCAACTTAGGGATGATACTTCTGGCTACACATTCCACTTTCATCATCTTAATCATCCCTTCTCCTCTATAAAGCATATAAACTCAACTTAGGGATGATACTTCTGGCTACAAATTCCATTTTCAGCATCTTTATCATCCCGACTTAATACCGTTTTTAGACGAGGGGTCACATATGAAATTGGTAATAAAACCCCCAAAATAGCGACATGCACTTTAGTAAATATTATATATATGATTTTGTCATATATTTTTAATAAAGAAACTGCATCAGGCAGCAAATGCATTCACTCTATAAAGCTGATATCCAATATTTTTGGAGATGATTTGTCACTTCCAACTAACCATGCATTTCTCATTATGAATGATAGAGATCTCATCAAATACTGTTTGTGGAATAATAATCCTATTCGTTATCTCGTTGAAATCACTCCGGCCATGTTTGGTTGGGTCCTCTCTCAACGGGATGCGTTATTTGAAGCGTGAAAAATGATTCTATAGTTTACTCCTCTGCAGAATTATATGATACTTCAGGTTCTGAGTAATTGCTTTTTCATTCCTTTATTCTTTTTATTTAATAATAATAATAATAGATCTTTATTGTCCATAAATATTGCAATTTGTCATTTAGTTACACTTGTTATAACGTTAAATGATAACTATAACATTGAACAGATATTTCACTCCTACTTATTTTCTCTCTCTCTCTCTCTCTCTCTCTCTCTCTCTCTCTCTCTCTCTCTCTCTCTCTCTCTCTCTCTCCTCTCTTCTTTCACACGTGCGATATACACAACATAAACCTATTCATTTCGTTTTCAATTTGTTACAATTGTGGCAACTCGACACCAAAAATTTTCATCATTATGAATTGGTCAGTTAATCTAACATTAAATAAATTAATCAGTTAACCAGTTAACGAATCAATCCTTGGTTTTTCTGTACCATATGAAATATTCAAAATTTTTATTGCTGATGGAACGAACGTAATAATCGATTTTGACGCACACGATGCGTACTTATTGGCAGGTCTGATAACCCAAATTGTTATGGCCTCATGGTTGTAATGGAAATACACTCGAACCAATGCAACGTATCGTCCATAATACCACACAGCAAGGTTAAATCAAACGCATAATAGCCTTCAACAGTCATGACGTCACTTCCCTCGTAATGACGCATGGTTACTTCTTAGTAACTGGCTCTAAACTATCGGAACAATGACGGACGCCTTTATGAAATATTTCTCCGACGGGCATAAAAGTGTATCCAGAGGAGAAAAACATTATAAATATGATCTTGTTTGGACTTTTATACATTCTGATCACATGACATATTAAAAGTTCTAGCCAGCATGAAGAATAAAACGTACCGATTTTCTTTGTTTAGAACCAAGCTCCTCACCGTTGCTGGACCACGTGACATCAGGCTATTGAATCCAATTGCGTTCTTAATCAGACTTGCAATATATTATGTGTACATAGGACACGCTCAATGCAAAGGGGAGTGATCTATTTGACGATCGGTTTCAGTTTGGCATATTTACAAAGTCTAATTACATAAACACAATCATCAACGTGAGCTAACGTGAGCTTTTATATTGGCCAGATATACGAGTGAGTATAAAGAGCGAGTTGGGCCAACCTGGAGCAACCAGAAAAAAGTATATATAGAAATATATATATATATATATATATATATATATATATATATATATATATATATATATATATATTAATGCTATGCGTTTAATGCAACATCCAACAGCCGGAACAAAACATACCAACACACAAATATATAGAGAGCTGAGCCGGTGTTACCAATACTTAGCTTCTATAACCAGGACAAATAATTCGTTTGGACAGAAAAATAAATAAAAACTTACCGCTTACCGTCAAAAGCAGTTTAGATTTGAAGATACATTTGTTTTCTATAAAAAAACATTCGGTACTAGACAATCCTTGATGAATTTCAAAAGTTGTGTTTGAAATTATATCTTAAATATTTCATGTTTCATTCCTCGCTAAATCGTGTGTTTTTCTCGTCTGACCCATAGGTTGGTGCCCCCTAGTGCCAGCCGCCTGCCGCGCAATAGCCGCGCAAAACAAAGGTTTTTTAAAAAGTTTATTGAGAAAAAGATACGGAAAAAAGTGTCCCTAGATAGGTATGCAATTTGGTGCATAAGTGCAGTAAAAATTGGTGCGCAAAATTAGTTCGTAGAGGATGCGAGACTGTGTATGTGTGTGTGGTGTGTGTGTGTGTGTGTGTGTGTGTGAATATGTGTGTGTGTGTGTGTCTCTTTCTTTCTTCCTTTTTTTTGGGAGTGCCTACGTACACGGTAACGGGGCATCTAGCCTCAGGATCTATGTACACGTAAACCGGTTTACCGTTGCAACATTCTGTCAGTGATGGTCCTAGCTGTCGTGACCGCGCGCGCTCGTGTGTGTGTGTGTGTGTGTGTGTGTGTGTGTGTGTGTGTGTGTGTGTGTGTGTGTGTGTGTGAGTTGTTTTTTTTTAAATCAAAACAATTTTAACCATTAATGGCGAGATTCCATCTTACACTCCCCAAACTCCAGATCTTAGTCTTAATGTTATCATTAAAATTCAAGCTTTGCGATTTATAGTTTAATTGAAGCCCGAGTCGAAATATACTCTTACTACTGCTCTCTTTGGTGGAAACGATCTATTCTGCATAAGCAATCTGGAGAAAAAAATCAGTGTCACTGTAAAAGGTTAAAATTTCACGAAGTACGCACCGTGAACACCGCTGTAACAATCCTTTGATCTACGTCATCAGGCAACCCATTGTTTCTTTCATCTTTTCCCATTCCCCCTTACTACACCCCCCCCCCCCCCCCCCCCCCCCCCCATTCCCCCCCCATCCTCTCTCCTCTCTCTCTCTCTCTCTCTCTCTCTCTCTCTCTCTCTCTCTCTCTCTCTCTCTCTCTCTCTCTCTCTCTCTCTCTCTCTCTCTCTCTCTCTCTTGTCATAGTGTTATCCCTTCCCCTTCCCATCTCATTGTAAAATGAAAACGTTCTGCTGTTTGCAGATACATGTATGATTGTTTTGTTTTTTCTCTCTCACTAGGCATTTGAAAAAAAGCAAAAACCTGAAAAAAAAACAAAACAACTTAACCTTTTAAAGGCGAATATCAATCTTACTTGGACCAAAAATAAAATCTTACCGTTTTCATCAAAAGACAAAAAACAAATTACAATTTAAGAATTTGAGCTTTTATAGAGGGCAATATCCACCCAACCTGCTCAAAGCGGTTTTTATCAATATTCTTACTGCTCTTATGGTGGAAACGTTTTTTTTTTTCTGCGTTAAAAAATAATATAAATGAAGACTATTATTTGAAAACAAAAAAAAAATCAGTGTCACTGGCAAAGGGTTAATTGCAGTACTCCTGCATCCTGTGAGACTCCTACGGCACTTGCTAATCATAAAAAAGGAAATAGCAATCAACAATACTAAGGTGAAAAAAAAAGAAGAAAAAAAAAAGGTGGGGGGGGGGGGGGGGGGGGGCAAATCCAGTAGCAATGCAACCTTTTAGCGGCGAAATTCGATCTTTGACCTAACACCAAATCTTCTATCATCAAAAGACAAGTAACGGCAAAACGATTATAGACAATTGAAGCCCGAGTTGCGATAGTCTGACTGCTCTCTTGGTGGAAACGCTGTATTCCCCGTTAACAATAATAAAGATAAAAGCAAACTATTATCTAAAAGCAAAAAATTAGCTTCGCCGTTAAGGGGTTAAGAACACCTGCAACTGCTGCCAGCATCCTTGAGATGCTCTACGTCACCCAAGGTCACCAAGCGACACGTCTCCCTTTCGTCTTCATGCAAACCCCCCCCCCCCCCTCCCCCCTCACCCTCCACTCTCATGGTGGTGGTGGCGGCGGATAAAAAAGGCCTTTTTTTTCTTTTATTCAATCAACTTGACTGCTGGTGGACCCTAGGCCTCTCTACAAGTCCAAGAAATAATACTCACTTTTTCTCTGCTCCAACGAAAATATCTACCCCCTACCGGTCTAATTATTTGTAGCAGACGACAAATTTCTCAAAACGGTCACGTGACACTGTAAAAACAACACAGGAAGTCCATGAAAGCTTATTTACGGCATTTCCTTTGAACCGTGTAAACAACAAAATTTCGTTTTCATTCGACTCAACGGGTCAGATTGGCCGGTATTTTTTAACGAACTAAAGTTCTGAAAAATCAAAATGTTTCTTAGAAAGGTGAAAGATGCTAGTTTTTGAAACAGAGGTAGGTTTTTTAAAAAAATCTTTATATTTTACGTGAATGCATGCTCAAGGCGAGTTGGACGTGCAGCGGAGGTTGGTAGGCCAAAGGCGAGGCTCTCTATTTAACTTTGAACGTGTGTAACTTGATTAATATAATTTAGTGAGAATTAATCACTAAAATGGCTGTCTAAAAACAATAACAAAGAGATTGTGAGTTAACTTCGTTCCTTATAATATAAATATATAATCTTATCTTTTGGTTTGCCATTATGCATAGGTATTTGAATTTGTTATGCAAAAAATTAAAGATTCAAATATCTATTTGACTTTTATTTTTTGCTTAACCCTCTCCTTACCACACATAGGAAAATCTTATAAGAACAAAATTTAGAACATACTCGTTACTATCTGTTTGAAAAAAAATTGTTTGTGTTGGGTGGGTATGAAGTTTCGGGTTTTATTCTGAAAATAGCTGATAAGGAGAGAGTTAAATAATGATTTTCATAGATTTAATACTACTTGAGAGGTGGAGTTTAGATATAGATATAGATAGTATGCGCTTGGCTAAGAAGCTCATAACATTGCCATCCGAAAGTATAAGGGACCAACACACAAAACTGTGTGTATCCATGAACGTTTATAGATAGAATGCGCTTGGCCAAGGAGTTCACAACATTGCCATCCGGAAGTATAACGGACCAACACACAAACTCTGTGCAACCATGAACTTTTATAGTCTGGTTAATACAGTTTAGTGAGAACAACTCACAAACGCGGATGGCAAAAACAATAACAAAGGCCTGAGTGACGTCATCTTCGAACTATCTATAGGTTTAATGGAGAGAACCTAACCATAACAAGCTCTGGTACAGCCGCAGCTGTTCTCTTGTTTTACCCAGTAAAACGAAATAGAAGGAAAAACCGGATATAGATACTCTTGATTCATTTCCTTCCTGGCTCCAGGAAGTAATTAAAACACTACTACTCTTTCCAGAAAGATGCTTACGTAATGTGCCCAATAACGAGACTTCGACAACGACATTTTTATTGCCCTCCCATATCTTTTTATCATTAATCAATAATTGTATTACTAGCCCACGTCGTTTACGCGGAAGAAGGATAATTAATTTCATGCTAAATTGGTTGTAACCGACTGGACTAATTTGCTGTTCTGATAGGCCAAACGTTTTGGGCTCACTGTTTAAATGAAAACACTTTCGCCCTAAAATAATACCCAACACATTCATTTAAACTAAGCCCACGATTGTGTTCGGTTGTCAGACCTGTACATGCGGCGATGCTGTTGTGGTCCAGTGGTATTACTCGCCTTCGGACCGTAAGGTCGAGGGTTCGAGTCCCGTACTGATACTGATAGGCGCATAGTTAAGTTTTTAGAAAAGGCTCTTTACTCACATTCTTTCATTGTACACAGGTATAAAATGCGACCTCTGTCGCGAAAAAATTGTAATATCACCTAACAGGCCCCACTATATTTTCCTATGTGTTGCTGTTGGCTAGAGACCCGTTGCAAAGCACTTTGAGCACGTTTAGTGTATATTGCACTATATAAATGCTCTAGTCTTTTTTTTTTTTTAAATATTATGTGTACGTAGGTTATAACATAATAGCAGCACGTTGCAATGATACTATCACGTCATTCACTGACAAGAAATCAATTTGTGACGTACAGCCTCGAAACGGTATTATGTCAGAAGCGTTCAAAAGCTGAACATTGAAATAAATCAGTTAACTGTGGTACTCAACAACAGTGTTCCTGTTGGTCAGAGACCCCTTGTAAAGCGTTTTGAGCACTTTTATTGAATATTGCACAATATAAAATCTCAATTATTTTTCTTTCACTCCGGAAAACCACTTTTTAAAAAAATTTGGTCAGAAAACTGTTCCTTCAAATATCGATCGACTTAAATGACCCTAACCCTAGCCCTAACCCTAACCCTAACCTTAACCCTAACCCTAATCTCGGCAAAACCTCTCAAACCTGGGTCTTCGCGAAGTCTGAGATGACGACTGTCAATACTCAATACTGTCAAATTAACGATGAATGCTGTTTATATAACTTTGAAAAATTGTATCTATCCACGAACGTTTCACAGACCATTTTAAGGCTTTTAAAACATATTGTAAGCTTTTAACCCTTTCTTTAGCACCTATTGGAAAATCGTCATATTTGTTACGATGCAACCGTCACTTTACTCATCCAGATTTAATTTCTTTTTGCTATAGCTATAAACAAACTTGACATTCTGTAATAGAGCCCACATTGTCG
Source organism: Berghia stephanieae (assembly GCF_034508935.2). Taxonomy (NCBI): domain Eukaryota; kingdom Metazoa; phylum Mollusca; class Gastropoda; order Nudibranchia; family Aeolidiidae; genus Berghia; species Berghia stephanieae. The sequence continues at coordinate 11,526,086 of NC_088362.1, forward strand.
AACACAACATTATGTATAGAATGTGAGTAAGGTATGTCTGTTTTTGTGTTGGGTGGGTGTGAAGTTTTGGGGACAATTCTGAAAATGGCTGGTAAGGAGAGGGTTAAAGTAGACGATACGATGCGAAACATCTATCCGTTCCACTCTCGTAAATCTGCGAAAAGAAATCTACTTGTACCTATCGATAAGTCATTAAAGAGGACGACTATGGAATTGGAATTTCACAATTAACCCCGAGAAAATAGTTATTGAAATCACAGGTGTGGAACGACGTGATAGGAAAAGGATCCAAGGTAACTTTGATATGGATGTCATCCTTAAAGATTTAAATAAAGCAAAAAAAAAAAAAAAAAAAAAAACGAAAAAAAAAATTAAAAAAAAAAAAAAAAAACAAACAAACAAAAAAAAAAAACCTTGGCGTCATCATTGATATAGATGTCATCCAAAAGATTTAAATAAAGCAAAAACAAAAAAACAAAAAAACAAAAAAACAAAAAAAAACAAAAAAACCAACAAAACCTTGGCGTCATCATTGATAAACATCTTTCCACGACAAGCCACGTGAATATTACCATACAATCTATGGACATCTTCTAGTTCTTCAAGTACCAAGTCTGTGCCAGACATCGGTGATCATGGTACACCATTCATGTCTCTGATCAGATAACCTCAGAAAACTAATATCACTCTTCTCTTTCTTTGTCACCCAGCTGTTCAAACTATTCAAATATGTTTTTCTTGGTCTACCTTTACTCTTTTTACCTTCTATCTTTCCTGTGAGAGCAAGATGTTCAATACATTTATGTCGATTTAGGTGCCCTAAAAATCGCATTTGTCTTTTTCTTATTGTACGAATTAAAAACCTTTTTAGTTTCAGCTTGCTGTAATACTTCTTCATTAGTTTTCTTCTCTGTCCATGAGATTCTTAACATCCTTCTAAGAAACCACATTTCTGCTGCCTCCAGTTTCTTTCTATCTACATAGAATTTTTAAAAGAAGCAACATTCGTCATTTAATACCGAAGCATATAGCAGAATCTTTAATTAATCCCATATAATAAAAACCTTCTAAACATCTATATCCCCAATAGAAACTTGAGATCAAGCAATGACCAATCAATCCTTGTCAAACCTAAGACCTTGCGTAAAATAGGTGAACAATCTTTTCAATTTTCGCCTCCCCCAATTTTTGGAACTCTTTTCTATCACACGTGACATACTCGAATTCGTTGACAACTTTCAAATCTCGCTTAAAGTTTTATCTTTTTACGCCATCAGTTGCAATACTATTATCATATTTTGTTGTTAAATTGAATTCTTCATCTTTTCCTTCCTATTATTATTATTATTATTATTATTATTATTATTATTATTATTTTATTATTATTATTATTATTATTATTATTATTATTATTATTATTATTATTATTATTGTTGTTGTTGTTGTTTTTGTTGCTATTACTATTATTCTCATTATTATTTTTTAAATTATTATTATTATTATTATTATTATTATTATTATTATTATTATTATTATTATTATTATTATTATTATTATTATTATTATTATTATCATTATTATTATTAAGAGCCACTTGGTTCTACGGAAGGATCAATCGCCTGTTCTAACTAAATTGACAAGAGCCACTTAACGACTCAATTAGAATGTGCTAATTACATATAATACTCGCGTTAAGTGCCCATACCCTTTCCGGACGCATACAAGATGAAGTCGTCGATCTTAACACTTATAATATGTGACCCCTCGTCTCAAAACGGTATTAAGTCGGGATGATTAAGATGCTGAAATTGGAATTTGTGCCAGAAGTATCATCCCTAAGTTGAGTTTTTATGCTTTATAGAGGAGAAGGAATATGATATGTTACTGTGCTAAATACCAATATAATTCATATCTTTGACCAGTTTAACTATAACTTGACTTTTCAGCATCTGGTCCATCCCGACATAATACCATTTTGAAACGTTGGGTCACATATGCGGGTACTCGTGTCAATCAGTGTTCTGTTTGTGTGGGCTCGATAGATAGTTCGAAGATGACGTCACCCAGGTCTTTGTTATTGTTTTTTTTTGCCATCCGCGTTTATGAGTAATGCTCACTGAACTGTATTAACCAGACTATAAACGTTCATGGATACACACAGTTTTTGTGTGTTGGTCCGTTATACTTCCGGATGGCAATGTTGTGAGCTTCTTAGTCAAGCGCATACTATCTATATTCTTTTTTTTTTGGAGATCGTAGAGTTGAATAAACTTATTGTTCAGAGTTCAATGCTTGCCCATGTTCAAGAAATTCCACGTGAACTATGCCTTCCACATAGCTACTTAAAGTGCTAGTTTAACATTTTTGTAATGGGCAATATTTGGAACAATGAGCCCATAAGGAATTGGGTTAGTTACACGACTTGACCTCTATTCACCCTTTGTTTGATTCTCAGTTACTTCAGGGGGGGCGGCGTTCCAAAAAAAAAAAAAAAAAAAAAAAGAAAAAAAAAAAAGAAAAAAAAATTCTAAGTCGCATTTTCATCATAATTTGGATAGATATAAAACTAACATTTTTGTTGGTGTCGTTTTTAGTTATCGTCTGAATTTAAAGATGAAAATACATGTCTTGATTGATTCATTGTGCGGCTATGTGGTCCAGTGGTATGACATTCGCTTTCGGATCGGAAGGTCCTGGGTTCGAGCCTCGCTCGACGCATAGTTGAGTCCTTGGAAAAGGCTCTTTACTCACATTCTCTCACCGTATTCAGGTGTAACATGAGTACCTGACCGTTAACAGCGTTGTCTTTGTCCGAAAAATTGTAATATCGCCTAACAGGCGGCATGTCCCGTCCTAAATATTAATTGTTGCTGTTGGCCAGGGACCCCTTGTAAAGCGCTTTTAGCACGCTAAGTGGATATTGCGCTATATAAAAGCTCATTTATTATTATTATAACACTCGCTTTCAGACCGGAAGGTCGTGACTTTTCTCTCTGTGCATAGTTGAGTCCTTGGAAAAAAAAGTCTTAACTCACATTCTCTCACCGTACTCATGTGTAAAATGAGTACCTGGTCGTTGTCTCTGTCGGAAATAAATAATAATATCGCCTAACATGCGTCATTTACTCTCGTTCCACATGTTGCGTGTTGCTGTTGGTTGGTCAGAGACCCTTTGTAAAGCGCTTTTTGGGCAAGTTTAGTGGATATTGCGCTATAAAAATGCTCAAGTAAAAATAAGAACAATACCCTGATTTGTTTTGAGAATTTCATTATTCTATTTCTGGTGTTTTCATTCACGATGCCGTCCAATGAGCTTGAGCTTTTATATAGCGCAATATCCACTAAACGTGCTCAAAGCGCTTTACAAGGGGTCCCCGGTCAACAGCAACATTTAACATGTAGGACGGGACATGACGCCTGTTAGACGATATGACAATTTTTCGGACAAAAACAACGCTGATAACGGCCATGTACTCATTTTACACCTGAGTAAGGTGAGAGAATGTGAGTAAAGAGCCTTTTCCAAGGACTCAACTATGCGCCAAGACCTTCTGACCCGAAAGCGAATGTCATACCACTAGACCACATAGCCGTCCAATCAATTGCTTGAGAGTGTTAACTCATTTTCTATCGAGATACGACTTGTCAGGTATTGAAACTCACCTACTCAACACGCTTCAACAGTCGTGACGTCACTTCCCTCGTAATGACGCATAGTAACCTAGTAGTTGGTTCTAAACTATCGGAACAATTGCAGACGGAATACTTCTCCGACGAGCATAAAAGTGTATCCTGTGGAGAAAAAAACATTATAAATCTGATCATGTTTTGACTTTTATACATTCTGATCACAAGACATATGAAAAGTTCTAGCCAACATGAAGAATAAAAAGTACCGATTTTCTTTGTTTACAACCAAGCTGCTCGTTGCTGGGCGGACGTGACATCAGACTATTGAATCATATTAGAATATGCAACACCGAACAGTTATTTCCGTTCTGGCGTGGACGTCTGACGCATAGAAACTACCCACGTGTAACTCACGACCGCAAAGCGATTTTATGTCAGATTACTCAACATGCTTAATTTGAATTTATTGTCGAAAACATGAGATCTGCCTACGTCATTTTATTATTTTGTTGTTTTTTTTTTTTACTGCCGAGAATGACTTTGGTTAAAATTTGTAGAAAGCATCGATATAATTAATCTGAGTATTTTAACAATAAAATGACATTTGGAAATTTGGCTCATCCCAACACAGGCACACACACACACACACACGCTCACACACACACACACACACACACACACAACGAGCACAATGATCATCACATTAACTCATTCAATCCTAGAGATTTTTGCTTCTTTTCAAAATTGGGGAAAAAAGTATTAAAAACGAGTATGTGCATAGATAGTTTTATTCAACTGCCATATCTACACATGCACAAAGTGAAAACATTAGCTTTGATACTAGATCTACCCCTATAATTTGTCTCAGAAAAATGTAATAAATAGGCACGGGACAAAAACAGCTGTACCAGAGGTAAAAGTAATACGGGTAATATACGGATATAATCGGTGTTAGGGTTGAGCGAGTTAAACACACGCGTACTCACCTTTGGTATAAAGTAAAAGCCCTAAATTTCTCTCGGCAATAACTGTCAGTTTCGCTTGTGATAGCACACGGTCACAACCAGTGTTTTTCTAATTTTCTTCTTTTGTATCATTGAATGTTGCGATAGTTTATTTACTACGAAGTATCTGTGTATTCATTGATTTATTTGTTTGTTCGTCAAGCAAATTGGTGTTGATAATATTGTTGATGAGTACTGTATTGGTGTAGATGTGTGGCAAATGTTATTATGATGAACAAGTTCTTGTTGGCATGTGTTACGATTTAAACGGGGATATGAATAACAAACATGATGGCGGGTGGTTGGATGGGAGCATCACCCTTGAATCATATACCTATGATGTTCGCATGGGTGTACGATCCGATAGTGATGTCGTTTCTTCTTCTCTTTACTAGCCTATCCTGCTTCTTTGGTTTGTGATTGTATTTTTTGACAGGGGATATTTTTTTTTCTGTAAATCTTCTGTCTGTTTGTTCTTGGTTATTTATAATTTAGCTTATGATATCTTTAGGTTATGATTTTGATTTACATTTGTACTATTTTTGTTAGATCGCTTGTTTTTTGTTAGATTGCCCAATTGTGTTGGAAGAGACCTAAAGCAACAAACAAAAAACAAAAAAAAAAACAAACATGATGAAATTGAAACTTGAGCGATAAAACTAGGATGTGATATTCGTGAAAAGGTGGTGATAATATTAATGGTGAAAATCTTGTTGTTTTTGTTGTTTGTTGTCGCTGCTGATGATGGTGATGATGAATATGATGACATTAATATCAAACATGATGAAATTGAAACTTGAGCGATAAAACTAGGATGTGATATTCGTGAAATGATGGTGATATTATTAATAGTGATCATGGTGAAAATGTTGTTGTTGTTTGTTTGTTGTTGTTGGTGATGGTGATGATGATGATGATGATGATGATGATGATGATGATGATGATGATGATGATGATGATGGTGGTGGTGGTGATGGTGGTGGT
>NC_088362.1:11536703-11542150 GCF_034508935.2 Berghia stephanieae
CTGAGCAGTTGAGTCATTGGAAAAGGAACTTTATTCACATTCTATCACCATACTCAGGCATAAATTGGGTAACTGGCTTTTAACATAGGCCTGTAAATTTGCCGACATTTCTGGCAATTTCGCTCTGCCGGAAAAAAAAATTAATTAAAATACTTTTTCATTTTGTTTAACAGCCTATTGAATTGGTGAAATTCTAAGAAAATATTCTGGGAAATGGGGATTTTTGCTCATGTTATTGAAAAAGCTTCAGCTCGAGGATTTTCAGGCAAGTTTTTCAGGGGGCAGATGCAGGCCTGTTAAACAGCATTGTCTCTTTCCGGAAAAAATGTAATATCGCCTAACAAGCGTCATGTCTCGACCTGCATGTAAAGTCTTGCTGTTGATGATAATAATAATGGTATAGATTTATAGTGCGCCAAACATCCCTTCATCAGGAGGACTCTGGGCGCAAAACATAGATTAACTAATCATGAAGCCCTAACACCGTACACGAACAACGCTAATTATACATAATCAAAAGAAAGCCTGTCGGAATAAGAATGTCTTCAATCGACGCTTGAATTCCTCTAGTGAAGAAGTGTTGGCTATAAACCCCTTGCAAAGCGCTTTGAACAAATTTTCATTTCATGGAAATTGCACTATATAATTGTTCTACCCTTGTTCTAATTTGACAAAGCTTGATGTAAATTTAACGGAAAGCTTAAGGATTGTAAAAAAAATAATTTAAAAATTGAGCTTTATATTATAGCGCAATATCCACTTAATGTGCTCAAAGCGCTTTACAATGGGTCCCTGGTCAACAGCAACATTTAACATGTAGAACAGGACATGACGCCTTTTAGGCGACACTACAATTTTTCGGACAAAGAAAACGCTGTAAACGGCCAGGTATTCATTTTACACCTGAGTACGGTGAGACAATGTGAATAAAGAGCCTTTTCCAAGGACTCAACTATGCGTTGAGCGCGAGGCTCGAACCCATGACCTTCCGATCCAAAATCGAGTGTCATACCACTAGACCACATAGCCACACAAGGACCAGGACCAGATTGTAATAGGCAAGAAATGACGTAATATATTTCAACAATCAATTTTTTTGCCTTTACAGGAAGGCCAGCATCACTGCTTGATGAAACTGATCCTGATTGGGTTCCAACGTTAAAGCTTGGACATGGGGCAGAGAAAAAAAACAGACCATTACTCATGTCTTAAAGATAGGAACAAACGCAATGACTGCAGGCAGCAACGGCTCTAGTTGAACAATCAACAATTGGAGAAACTAGCTCAATCATTGACCATGTAAATGTAAGTGTATTGATTGTATCTGTTTAAAACAATATTTATGTAGGCATGATATCTCTTCCTACATGTTAATGTTAATGTTTCTGTTGGCTTGGGACATCTTGTAGAGTGCTTTGGGTGGATATTGCATGCGCTATATCAAAATAAAAGCAGATCTCACTCTCAGGAAATTTAATAGGTCCAAATCAAGCAATTTATTTGGGGTAAAAAGTGAGATTAGCAACGTTTGTGCCGTTCATTACACTTTAAGGTCATTGCATTGCCAGTTGAAAGGAAGTTGAATAGAGAGTGAAAAGATTGTAGATCTATGCACATAACAATAGACAAAGGGCACAAAATCATATTTCATATTGCAAAGTTAAGACACAAATCTATGACTATGAGGAATGTAATAAGACAAAGGGGAAAAGAGCACATATCAAGTGACTTCATTTGCTCATAAGGTATGTAAGGAATGCCTGTCTGGTGAGCCAGTAATGAAGTCAAAAGTTTGTCCAAATTGTTGGTGCAAGAAGTTTTCTTCAAATAACCAGACTGTACAAAAGCTTACATGGTTGAGTTTTAAGACTTTTAACTTCAGAGATAATAAATAACTGAACAAAAACCATCACTTCATTTGAATCAAAAGCTTTGTCTTTATTATGTTGATTAATTTTGTTTTATTGAATGAATGGGCAATGACAATTAATAAAAGAGGAAGATCCATTAAATTTGAGGGCAATGAAATGAATACTATTGTGAGCATGTCCTTCTATGCTATGGATAGGTTGCCTTTTAAGATAGTTCATACAAAATTAGAAAATCCTGAATGTCTTTGACTATAGCGTAACAAATTTTAAAAATATAGATTCTCTTTATTCACCTCTAGGGAAAATTTGTCTTTGGAGTCTATTCTAAAGGGAGACTGAAATAACCCAGCCATTGCCGCAACACAGCGCCACAAACTGAGCTAGGGCTGAGGTGCTCAAGGCCACACAACGTAGTGACAAAGTGTTCTTATGATGAGATAGATAGAATTAAATGAGTTCACCCATATTGATTTATTCCTCAATTATTAAGATCTAGGAGGAAATGTTTTATTAACCTTAAATTATGCTGTTTAAGCTAAATGAATATATTAATATTATAGTCTACATGTTATTTTTACAAGCCAATTGTCATTTCATTGTGGTAAAAGGCAATCTGCACAAATCAGCAGAATGACCAATCAAACGTTTCTTTACAGAAGCATGTATTCCCTATGTATGTACAAAATACACACGCTGGCAACAAATTAAATAAAAAAATTAATAAATTATATGGCATAAAAGAAAAAACAAACATTCCCAGAAATGTAAAATATTATGGGCTAAGTTTGTCCATTTTTATTGGTTATAGCTAGCGGTATCTACAAGAAGTTGATGGTTAGGTGCAGCGCTTGTAACACTCAATGGAATTTCCCGTGTAGAGAAAACATATATGTGTGTTTTTTGTATACTGGTGTAGGAAATACAGTTCTTATTTTTTTCTTTTTTTTGGCGAAGGCCAATAATTGCCCGAACATTACAGTACAGCAGATTTTCTGAGCATACATAGTTTGATTCCACAGGGGATAGAATAGTTTGATTCCACAGGTGATAGAATTACATTTAGTTTTTAAAATATTTGTGTGTTACTTGTAGAGTTTGTAAATAAATAGTTTTAGAATTTTTAGGTTTGCCAGTAATTTTGTGCTCGATGATAAATATTTAACATTTGCTGTACGGAGCAATTGTGATCCACAACTCTATTTTTTTAAAAGAATAGATTTCCACATAAATATGCCAAACCATTTTGGAATTCATCATAAGGTTCAGGCACTATTGGCATTTGAAGTTGAAGTCAAAGAAAAACTTTAAAAAAAAAATTATTTTGACCTGTAAAATGAATGACTTGCGTATTTGAGGAAATGGGGCTTAAGTTTTCTTTGTTTTCAAACATATTAAAATATTAAAATTAAAATTCCCAGTGACACGATAGACGCCAGAGGTGGTAGGTCAATAATGTACTATTTGCTCTATGTATTAACTTAATCTTGGCATTTCTTTTACAGGATTGTGAAGACAGACATTTCAGGTTCCCATCTTGATGCTGAGCAGAAAGCACTTGTCGACACACGGAGTCCACTATAACCCAATTTTTAGGAATGGCGAACCTGAAACGAAAAGAAAGCAGTCAGACTTTTTATTCATTCTTTTCCAATAATGCTTGATTTTATATACCTTTGTAATCCTTTTCATTCTTTTCATTAGACTAATACATGTGTTAAACATTTTTACTTTTGCCCGAAATGTTTGTGAAAAATTTTTACTAGTTGTAGTATTACTACTAGTAGTAGTAGTATTACTTCTGTTACCATTATTATATAGCAATGACTATGAAAAATGTTTTTTTCTCTTTTTGAAGAAAATTTTTGTCTAAAATCCAAGCCCTATCTCCACTGAGTAAAAATGTTTTTGAATTTTGAAAATCCATTCATAAATAAACAAGTTATACAGTTTTAAAGGTGTCATTAATTTGGATGACCCGCAAAGAGGAAAAAAACGCGAAAATATGGGACGCTTTTTCGGCATATTTTTTTTTCGACCTTTGGTTGTATCTTGCGTAATAAGTGGATTAAAAGATTGAAACTTGAAGAGCAAATTAGGATGGTGTTTTGTAAAATATGGGAAAAGTACTCGTCATATTCATATAAAATTTTACAACCAAAAAGAAGAAATGTTCATGTATTACCTTGTCAGCGACAAAACCTCCGCGCCCGGTAGTTTTAGAAATATTTTACTCCAAAGAGTAAAAATCTATTTTTAACGGTCTTCTGTTAATCGCACGAGTTTTGTCGCTTGACATAATATAAAATGACCTTTTTTCTAACAGTGTGCCAACTTTCAGTCATATTCATAGATAAACAGCGTCGTAATTAATTTTTTAAAATAGCATATACGAAACGGCTTCGTCCCATATTTTGACGCGAATTCGGGCACTTTGTGAGCGAAAAAGAGGCCCAAAGATTTGTGCGGGATAGTCATTGCTATATTATATGTTCTGCAATAATATTCAAAACCTAATAATATTTTTGAATTGGCAAATAAATAGAAATCCATTGTATATTTAAACATGAAGTTGGAGCACAATAAAGAAAATAAAGTACTGTAATGACTTTTTTAAAAATTTGTTTTATCCGTTGCTTTTGCAATTTGATGGTGAATGCTTGACTGAGTTCTCATTTTTCTACCCTGGGTGTGGGGTCATTGACCTTCCATTGTGGGCAAGGTCATTATTGCTTTCTTCACCCCCTATGTCTGTATTCCTTTTTCAGGTAGCTTTCTATTTTTGTTTTGGAATAAGATTACATGCTTTTTTTTCCCTGTCCTTAGATGAGAGGGTGACACATGGATGTAAATTTATTTTGTAAATTTATAATTAACATTTTATAAACAATAGACTGGGTGGGGTCTTTGACTTCCCATGGTGGCAAGAGGTCATGCTGTGTCCTCTATCCCTTATATTGTTGTCCAAGTTTCTTTATGTCCTTGTCTTGGAATGAGATTACTTGGTTTTGTCCTTTCCCTTGCAGGAGTCATTGGCTGAGAGAGAAACAGTCCAATGAATATTGTTGGTTTTGGGAAAAAAATTTTTTTTTGTCTTGTAAATCAGTTCGCGTAAATTTTTTAAATTATATTATATATATATATATGTGTATATATAATATGGGGGTCGAAGTGGCCGAGTGGTTAAGGCAGTGCACTGTGATCCGGATGACCCAGGTTCGAGCCCCGCTTCAGGCACTTTCGTTTTTTTTTTCCTTGAGCAAGATTATTAACCCCCAATTTGCTCACTTGGACAACATGGGTGATTCCTGTTGACATCAGACATCTTGTTTGATGAGTTATCTATATTCCTTCGTGGAATGCCTAGGCGACGATATCTTATGATATCGCTGCGCAAAAGGCATAACGTAACTTAATATAATATAATAAAAAAATAATACGTGAACGTTTGAGTGTATTCCTCTTAGGGGGGACCTGTGCTTGTGTCAGGATGAGACTTTTGGGTGTTATCAGACTTAGTACACTGATAGCATTCTCTTGGAATCTACATTTGTTCCTCTTTGTCTTACTTTTCTTGTG
>NC_088362.1:11542250-11544750 GCF_034508935.2 Berghia stephanieae
GTTTAAATTCCCACTATGTTTACTTCCAAACAAAATATTATTATATCACGTAGCAGGGATTATTATAAAGGTGACTGAAAAACGTAAAGAGGGTTAAAAAATTTGGTAGCTCTTAAAAGGGATGGGGATTGCGAGAACGTGACAAAAATTTCAACGGCGGGGGGGAATGGGGCCGAAAACGAGGCACGAAAAAAAATTTAGCGAGTGGCCAGGGAAAATTGTTTTGGAGAGAGCAGGGGAAAGTCAACGGAATTTTTTTGGGTAATGGTGGAAAATATGGGGGTTATGATAAAGATACTTTCCAAAAGTTGGTTTTGTTACATTCGAAAAAAATTACCTAAATTTTCCAAAATTTTACTTTAAAAAACTATGAAAATTTTCGTTGTCATCAGTTTTTTGGGGTTAAATAATAAATAGTAATGTGAAATTGATTTTTGGTTAATTTTAAATTTACAAAAAGGGGTTAAAATGAACGTTTGGGGTTTTTTCCCTTCATCAACAACACCACAGATGAATGAGATAAGTGGTAGTGGGTACATAGGTCAAATATAATGTTACCATGAATATAAACCCTCATAGGAGTAGGATTTTAAAATTATGCAAAAAAAAATGTTGATCCCGCCCATAGATTGAAAGAATTTTAAAAAAGGGTTAAGGGAATGTACTATTTCAATTATTAATGAATAATATCACCCCACTGAATAAAGAAAAAAACATGTTTTTTCTTGGAATATCCCATATGGGGCCCCCTTGTCTAAAAACGGTTTTAAAGTTGGGATGGATCAGATGCAAAAAAGTAAAATTATAATCAAAGTGGTCAAAAATTTTGAAAACGTTGGTATTTGCACAGTAATCTATGATATTCCTTCTCCTATAAAAAGCATTTAAATAAACTTCAGCATGATATTTCTGGTATAAATTTCCCTTTTCATTATCGTAATTAAACCCCACTTATTACCCTTTTTTAGGCGAAATGTAATATAGTTAATTCCCCCTTTTGACAATGAGCACGGAATACAAGCCGGGTTAGAAAACAGTATTATGGGTTTGAAAGAATGGCCGGTGGGTGGTTTTACAATAGAAGTTTTAAAGTTATGTTTTTAAAGGAAAGTTTATGTGTGTTTTGTGTGTGTGTGTGTGTGTGTTTTGTGTGTTGGATTCATCGAATAGGAGACTATCCCTTGTTTTTTTCAGCGTAGTTGAGATGGTAATTCTAAAAGCTATATTATGTTTTTAAGGGAAAGGATTAGCGGAAAGGGAGCCTCCCTTTATTTGGGCGTCACCTTACAGAGAGAAAAATCAAATTTTTTTGAAATGTCTCAAGGGCCCCTTTCACCCTAAGCGAGGACGAGGGACGATGCGCACAACCCTATTGATGTTCTCTCTTTAAAAACTTTTGCCGGTGACGTCACAGACTATGGGTGACGTCCAATCAAGGGACGCTACTCTTCCGCTAATCTCATTCCCTATATATTAGTGATATTGGTTGCTCAATAATAACTGGTGATGGGTCAATGCTAGACGTTTGTAGTCCTAATAATTGTATTGGTAACAGCTTTCATGCTTTTGTATTTTCCAAGATTTTATTAATACACATATTTTTTATTTTAAAACCCGCTTCTTGACTTGAATTGTTGGGAAAAGGGCTTTTATAAAGCAACGTATAATGTATGAAATGAAAATCGGTTGTATAAGGCCAACTACTTTTATTTTCGGTGGTTTTATAACCGACGCTATGAAGTCTCCGCCATCCACCACTTCCTTCATTTTCTGTTATTATCAACGTATATGCCTGCTCCACTAACATTTTCTTAATTAATATTCAACCCCAGTATCGGATCTTACTCAATGTCTCAATCAGAATCGCCTCTGTTATATTTTATGTTTGTGTTGAGAATAGAGCTTTAGCATCACTGCTGGCTTGTAAACAGACTACGCGGAGCTTGCTTTATGCCACCTTATGATTCCATATTAAGGAGTAGAATTCAATCAAAATATTTCATCAATATGTAGAAAAATGTTTGATTTAATGATTTTTTATGAGAACTCATTTTCCATAAAAATTGACATTTTGATTAAAATTTTCAATATCTCAGTTCAAAGCTTTTCACCATGCGGCTGATTATCACAGTGGCGTTGGACTTCTGACTTTTCTGCACTTGGGTCGTCTTCTTCCCGATATAAGTAAGTTAGTAGTAATCTTCGCAGTCCGAATGACGCGTGATGACAATTGTATGATTCAGTCATGGTCGATAAGTATAGCTGCTCTTTCCATCCATGTTGTTAATTGTTTCCATTGGTCACAGTCCTGGGCTAGAGTTTTGATGCTGTCAAGATCTTGTTGTGACTTTAGAACGGAGGACACTGCAGTATTTCTTAGTTCTTCAGGGATTAATTCGGCCTCATCTGAATCCAGAAATTTCTGATATGTAGAGATATAAGACCGCATAAATTATGTTGATGATAATAATATATTTAACAAAAAATATCATCCTCATCT
>NC_088362.1:11552250-11554750 GCF_034508935.2 Berghia stephanieae
CCGCGTTTGTGAGTTGTTCTCACTAAACTGTATCAACCAGACTATAAAAGTTCATGGTTACACAGAGTTTGTGTGTTGGTCCGTTATACTTCCGGATGGCAATGTTATGAGCTTCTTAGTCAACCGCATACTATCTATAGCTATAGGCAATTTACTATGAGATACGTCACAAAGATACGTCATATCTTTCACATTGTAAGGCCCCGTGTCCACTAAAACAGAATCGAACCGAATAAAAGTCGTCAGTCTTTCGTAAAAAAAAAAATAGGACACCATTATTTTCCTATAGATAGAATGCGCTTGGTCAAGGAGTTCACAACATTGCCATCCGGAAGTATAACGGGCGAACACACAAACTCTGTGTAACCATGAACTTTTATAGTCTGGTTAATACAGTTTAGTGAGAACAACTCACAAACGCGGATGGCAAAAACAATAACAAAGGCCTGAATGACGTCATCTGCATACTATCTATAGATAGTTCGAAGATGACGTCACTCTGGCCTTTGTTATTGTTTTTGCCATCCGCGTTTGTGAGTTGTTCTCACTAAACTGTATTAACCAGACTTTAAAAGTTCATGGTTACACAGAGTTTGTGTGTTGGTCCGTTATACTTCCGTATGGCAATGTTGTGAACTCCTTGGCCAAGCGCATTCTATCTATACCTGACTACTAGAACGAAGCAACCCGTATCCACTGGCGATTTAACCCATTTCCGGCAAGACGAAAGGAATAGTTCATGCAATATTTTAGTCGGATTAAAAAACATTTTGTACGGTGATTCTTTTTCTACTACTATTACTATTACAACTGTTACTGTATAGATAGTACGCGCTTGTCTAAGAAGCTCATAACATTGTGTGTATCCATGAACCTTTATAGTCAGGTTAATACAGTTCAGTGAGTATTACTCATAAACGCGGATGGAAAAAAACAATAACAAAGACCTGAGTGACGTCATCTTCGAACTATCTATGGATAGATGCGCTTAGCCAAGGAGTTCACAACATTGCCATCCGGAAGTATAACGGACCAACACACAAACTCTGGATAACCATGAACTTTTATAGTCTGGTTAATACAGTTTAGTGAGAACAACTCACAAACGCGGATGGCAAAAACAATAACAAAGGCCTGAGTGACGTCATCTGCATACTATCTATAGTCAGGTTAATACAGTTCAGTGAGTATTACTCATAAACGCGGATGGAAAAAAAAACAATAACAAAGACCTGAGTGACGTCATCTTCGAACTATCTATAGATAGTATGCAGATGACGTCACTCAGGCCTTTGTTATGGTTTTTGCCATCCGCGTTTGTGAGTTGTTCTCACTAAACTGTATTAACCAGACTATAAAAGTTCATGGTTACACAGAGTTTGTGTGTTGGTCCGTTATACTTCCGGATGGCAATGTTGTGAACTCCTTGGCCAAGCGCATTCTATCTATACTACTTCTACAAATTAATGGTATTTCCAACACCACAATCACCGTCACCACCACCACCGCCACCACCATTACCACTACTATTACTTCTAAAGACCATTCCAGAAACCGGTGCGCGCGCGTTGGCGTGTATATTTTCACAACCTTCTGATGGATTTTATTGAAAATTGGCTCAAACACTAGAATTTGATTCAATAGTCTGCTGTCACGTCGTCCAGCAACGGGGCCATCATGGTTCTAAAACAAAGAATATTGATAATTTTTATTCTTCATGCTGGCTAGAACTTTTTATGTGTCTTGTAATCAGAATGTATAAAAGTCAAAACAAGATCATATTTATGTTTTTCTCCTCTGGATACACTTTTATGCTCGTCGGTTAATACAGTTTAGTGAGAATCACCCACAAACGCGGATGGCAAAATACAATAACAAAGGCTTGAGTGACGTCATCTTCGAACTATCTATATCTCAACTGGGGAAGAGATAAATTACAACCGCTTTGGACTTTTTTTCAACGGTGTGAACTACTATTTAAATGATATTTATTGTTCCACTAATTCAAACACTAAGTCAAACTACCCAAAATTACTTGCAAAGCGACGCCACTGAATGCAACTTTGTTATGAATATTTTCCCTTCGGGAAAGAAAATCGACACACCATTACTGTAAACATTTAAAAGTTTGAGTCATATTTTTTATTGCAAACGATGAAAACATCGAAGGAATGCTGCATTGTGTGAAAACAGGTCTATCACTATAGGTATTCAAAATTCGTAATGTCACTTAAAATATATCTAAACCCACATGCAAAAAAATACCACGGCATTGTATTTCTTAACTTTGGAGGAATTTGAGATATTTCGGGCGCACGATACTTGGAACGGACTATAAAACTATAGATAGTGTGCGCTTGGCTAGGAAGTTCACAACATTGCCATCCGGAAGTATAACTGGCTAACACACAAAACTGTGTGTAACCAAGATCGTTTATGGTCTGGTTAATACCGTTCAGTGAAAATTATTCGTAAACGCGGATGGCAAAAAACAATAACA
>NC_088362.1:11563390-11573028 GCF_034508935.2 Berghia stephanieae
TTCGAAAACACTCACAGTTGGTATTTCTTATCATTTTGATTCTAAATCCACTTTTTGGAGTCCCGCTCATCACGACATTCTACCCTTTTGGGTCGGTGGATCACATATTAATATGTAAGAAACTTGAGCATTTATATAGCGCAATGCCCACGTGCTCAGGGCGCTTTTCAAAAGAGTAACTGTCTGTCAACAGCAACATGTAACATTTAGAACGAGACATTACATGACGCCTCTGTTCGACAAAAAAAAAAAAACAATAAAAAATAAAAAAAAACAAATGGGTAGAGAATAACTGACGTCACACCTTCTAATCTTCCCGTTCAAAATTCATTGGAAGTGTGTGTGCATATAACTAGCCCTTCGGAAGACTGATAATGAATAGGTTACAAATCGAACCATAAGGTGGCATAAGATGTTTAAGAGGAAAGATGGTTAGGCGGATTATTAAGATCACGGACGTGAAAGAGCGAGCGAGACTGGATGATCTCCTTATAGATAGTATGCGCTTGGCGGCTAAGAAGCTCATAACATTGCCATCCGGAAGTATAACGACCAACACACAAAACTGTGTGTAACCATGAACTTTTATAGTCTGGTTAATACAGCTTAGTGAGAATTGCTCATAAACGCAGATGGCAAAAAACAATAACAAAGACCCAAGTGACGTCAACTTCGAGCTATCTATGTACGACCAGCATGGATTTAGACTGGAAAATAAGACGGGATTACTCTGCACCAGAAGATAAAAATTACAAAAGAAGACTCCATAAGACTGGATTTACACTTCCAGTGAGATTGGAACCAGTTTTTTTACACTTAGTTGTACATATTAGCTGGTCTGACGACAACCGACCACGGGCAACAATGAGGCCAAAAAATTTGGTTTATCAGACCCACAAATGTGACCATTCGTCTCAAAACGGTATTATGTCGGAACGAACCAGATGCTTAAAAGGTGAATTTAATGTTAAAACAGGTCAAAAAATATAAATTTGTTGCCATCAGCACCCTAAAATATGTTATCCATTCTCATCAATAAAACATACAAACTCAACACAAGTCTGATATTTATGGCTATAAATTCAATTTTCAACATCTTAACCATCCCGACTTAATACCGTTTTGAGGCGAAGGGTCACCATTGTTGTAATGGATGTTATTTTGCGTTGGTTTGAGAGTATTTACATTACAACAATGAGGCCATACCAATTTGGTTTATCAGACCTACAAATGTACACAACAAGAGATGAAGTGAGTAGAAAAGTGCCAGAAGACAATAGAGAATAGAAATTTTTCGCGGCATGATGGGGTTTGAACCTGCGACCTTATTGGGACGCACGACAACTCCGCCTGGCCGGTGAGAGCGTGACTCTACCGTATGAGCTATCCACGAACACAAAAATATTCGTATCAAACTCAAGTCATTCATTTCTAGAGCTCTCTCTCACCGACTTCTGGAGACCGCGGGTTAAACACACAACCATCGCGAAGTTACCTGGCCAGCAGTTCAGCTTAATAGCCAATATTCTCAACAGAAACATATAATTAACATAGAAACAATTGAGACATTGAGTATGCTCCGGTATATGGGGTGAATTTTTAATTCAGAAAAGTGAGTGGAGCAGGCACTTATGTTGGTAACAATAAATAAGTACACACACACAACAACGTACACATATTAGCAGGTCTGATAACAGACCGCAATCATGGCCTTGTTTTAACATTCTTGTAATGGATGATAGTATTTTGATCGTTGGTTTGAGAGTAGCCTATTCTCATTACACCATTAAGACCAAAACCAGTAGGGGTTTTTCTGGCGTGCGAATAATTTCACGTCGGTACACGCATGTCAAGCAAAAAAAAAAAAAAAAAAAAAAAAAAAAAAAAAAAAAAAATCGTAGATTTGTTACGCACGATTAGCAACGATGTGGTCCTAAAATGGAGAGATTTATTGGGGAAATTCACGGTGCGATTTCTATTGTCATCACTTAATGATTCCCAAATTTAAATCAATGGAGATTAAGTAGATCTATGTTATAAAACGCACATTTGCTAAAAATAACTTTAGTGCGGTTGTTTTAGCTACAGTATGATATATTATAACGTAATGAAAAAACAAATCAGTCGTTGCGTCAAACAGAACATATGTTGCCATATTATAACAAATAATGAATATTTTGATAACGTCATTTGCATTCCAATGCGCATTGCATTCTAACATATGTGACACAACGTTTCAAAACGGTATTATGTCGGGATGGACCAGATGCTGAAAAGTCAAGTTATAGTTAAACTGGTCCAAAAAAAATGAATTATTGGTATGTAGCACAGTAACATTTGATATTCCTTCTCCTCTATAAAGCATATAAACTCAACTTAGGGATGATACTTCTGGCTACACATTCCACTTTCATCATCTTAATCATCCCTTCTCCTCTATAAAGCATATAAACTCAACTTAGGGATGATACTTCTGGCTACAAATTCCATTTTCAGCATCTTTATCATCCCGACTTAATACCGTTTTTAGACGAGGGGTCACATATGAAATTGGTAATAAAACCCCCAAAATAGCGACATGCACTTTAGTAAATATTATATATATGATTTTGTCATATATTTTTAATAAAGAAACTGCATCAGGCAGCAAATGCATTCACTCTATAAAGCTGATATCCAATATTTTTGGAGATGATTTGTCACTTCCAACTAACCATGCATTTCTCATTATGAATGATAGAGATCTCATCAAATACTGTTTGTGGAATAATAATCCTATTCGTTATCTCGTTGAAATCACTCCGGCCATGTTTGGTTGGGTCCTCTCTCAACGGGATGCGTTATTTGAAGCGTGAAAAATGATTCTATAGTTTACTCCTCTGCAGAATTATATGATACTTCAGGTTCTGAGTAATTGCTTTTTCATTCCTTTATTCTTTTTATTTAATAATAATAATAATAGATCTTTATTGTCCATAAATATTGCAATTTGTCATTTAGTTACACTTGTTATAACGTTAAATGATAACTATAACATTGAACAGATATTTCACTCCTACTTATTTTCTCTCTCTCTCTCTCTCTCTCTCTCTCTCTCTCTCTCTCTCTCTCTCTTCCTCTCTTTCTTTCACACGTGCGATATACACAACATAAACCTATTCATTTCGTTTTCAATTTGTTACAATTGTGGCAACTCGACACCAAAAATTTTCATCATTATGAATTGGTCAGTGAATCTAACATTAAATAAATTAATCAGTTAACCAGTTAACGAATCAATCCTTGGTTTTTCTGTACCATATGAAATATTCAAAATTTTTATTGCTGATGGAACGAACGTAATAATCGATTTTGACGCACACGATGCGTACTTATTGGCAGGTCTGATAACCCAAATTGTTATGGCCTCATGGTTGTAATGGAAATACACTCGAACCAATGCAACGTATCGTCCATAATACCACACAGCAAGGTTAAATCAAACGCATAATAGCCTTCAACAGTCATGACGTCACTTCCCTCGTAATGACGCATGGTTACTTCTTAGTAACTGGCTCTAAACTATCGGAACAATGACGGACGCCTTTATGAAATATTTCTCCGACGGGCATAAAAGTGTATCCAGAGGAGAAAAACATTATAAATATGATCTTGTTTGGACTTTTATACATTCTGATCACATGACATATTAAAAGTTCTAGCCAGCATGAAGAATAAAACGTACCGATTTTCTTTGTTTAGAACCAAGCTCCTCACCGTTGCTGGACCACGTGACATCAGGCTATTGAATCCAATTGCGTTCTTAATCAGACTTGCAATATATTATGTGTACATAGGACACGCTCAATGCAAAGGGGAGTGATCTATTTGACGATCGGTTTCAGTTTGGCATATTTACAAAGTCTAATTACATAAACACAATCATCAACGTGAGCTAACGTGAGCTTTTATATTGGCCAGATATACGAGTGAGTATAAAGAGCGAGTTGGGCCAACCTGGAGCAACCAGAAAAAAGTATATATAGAAATATATATATATATATATATATATATATATATTATATATATATATATATATATATATATATAGATGCTATGCGTTTAATGCAAAATCCACCAGCCGGAATAACATACTGACACACAAATATATATTTAACTTTGAACGTGTGTAACTTGATTAATATAATTTAGTGAGAACTAATCACTAAAATGGCTGTCTAAAAACAATAACAAAGAGATTGTGAGTTAACTTCGTTCCTTATAATATAAATATATAATCTTATCTTTTGGTTTGCCATTATGCATAGGTATTTGAATTTGTTATGCAAAAAATTAAAGATTCAAATATCTATTTGACTTTTATTTTTTGCTTAACCCTCTCCTTACCACACATAGGAAAATCTTATAAGAACAAAATTTAGAACATACTCGTTACTATCTGTTTGAAAAAAAATTGTTTGTGTTGGGTGGGTATGAAGTTTCGGGTTTTATTCTGAAAATAGCTGATAAGGAGAGAGTTAAATAATGATTTTCATAGATTTAATACTACTTGAGAGGTGGAGTTTAGATATAGATATAGATAGTATGCGCTTGGCTAAGAAGCTCATAACATTGCCATCCGAAAGTATAAGGGACCAACACACAAAACTGTGTGTATCCATGAACGTTTATAGATAGAATGCGCTTGGCCAAGGAGTTCACAACATTGCCATCCGGAAGTATAACGGACCAACACACAAACTCTGTGCAACCATGAACTTTTATAGTCTGGTTAATACAGTTTAGTGAGAACAACTCACAAACGCGGATGGCAAAAACAATAACAAAGGCCTGAGTGACGTCATCTTCGAACTATCTATAGGTCTAATGGAGAGAACCTAACCATAACAAGCTCTGGTACAACCGCAGCTGTTCTCTTGTTTTAGCCAGTAAAACGAAATAGAAGGAAAACCGGATATAGATACTCTTGCTTCATTTCCTTCCTGGCTCCAGGAAGTAATTACAACACTACTACTCTTTCCAGAAAGATGCTTACGTAATGTGCCCAATAACGAGACTTCGACAACGACATTTTTATTGCCCTCCCATATCTTTTTATCATTAATCAATAATTGTATTACTAACCCACGTCGTTTACGCGGAAGAAGGATAATTAATTTCATGCTAAATTGGTTGTAACCGACTGGACTAATTTGCTGTTCTGATAGGCCAAACGTTTTGGGCTCACTGTTTAAATGAAAACACTTTCGCCCTAAAATAATACCCAACACATTCATTTAAACTAAGCCCACGATTGTGTTCGGTTGTCAGACCTGTACATGCGGCGATGCTGTTGTGGTCCAGTGGTATTACTCGCCTTCGGACCGTAAGGTCGAGGGTTCGAGTCCCGTACTGATACTGATAGGCGCATAGTTAAGTTTTTAGAAAAGGCTCTTTACTCACATTCTTTCATTGTACACAGGTATAAAATGCGACCTCTGTCGCGAAAAAATTGTAATATCACCTAACAGGCCCCACTATATTTTCCTATGTGTTGCTGTTGGCTAGAGACCCGTTGCAAAGCACTTTGAGCACGTTTAGTGTATATTGCACTATATAAATGCTCTAGTCTTTTTTTTTTTTAATATTATGTGTACGTAGGTTATAACATAATAGCAGCACGTTGCAATGATACTATCACGTCATTCACTGACAAGAAATCAATTTGTGACGTACAGCCTCGAAACGGTATTATGTCAGAAGCGTTCAAAAGCTGAACATTGAAATAAATCAGTTAACTGTGGTACTCAACAACAGTGTTCCTGTTGGTCAGAGACCCCTTGCAAAGCGTTTTGAGCACTTTTATTGAATATTGCACAATATAAAATCTCAATTATTTTTCTTTCACTCCGGAAAACCACTTTTTAAAAAAAATTTGGTCAGAAAACTGTTCCTTCAAATATCGATCGACTTAAATGACCCTAACCCTAGCCCTAACCCTAACCCTAACCTTAACCCTAACCCTAATCTCGGCAAAACCTCTCAAACCTGGGTCTTCGCGAAGTCTGAGATGACGACTGTCAATACTCAATACTGTCAAATTAACGATGAATGCTGTTTATATAACTTTGAAAAATTGTATCTATCCACGAACGTTTCACAGACCATTTTAAGGCTTTTAAAACATATTGTAAGCTTTTAACCCTTTCTTTAGCACCTATTGGAAAATCGTCATATTTGTTACGATGCAACCGTCACTTTACTCATCCAGATTTAATTTCTTTTTGCTATAGCTATAAACAAACTTGACATTCTGTAATAGAGCCCACATTGTCGAACACAACATTATGTATAGAATGTGAGTAAGGTATGTCTGTTTTTGTGTTGGGTGGGTGTGAAGTTTTGGGGACAATTCTGAAAATGGCTGGTAAGGAGAGGGTTAAAGTAGACGATACGATGCGAAACATCTATCCGTTCCACTCTCGTAAATCTGCGAAAAGAAATCTACTTGTACCTATCGATAAGTCATTAAAGAGGACGACTATGGAATTGGAATTTCACAATTAACCCCGAGAAAATAGTTATTGAAATCACAGGTGTGGAACGACGTGATAGGAAAAGGATCCAAGGTAACTTTGATATGGATGTCATCCTTAAAGATTTAAATAAAGCAAAAAAAAAAAAAAAAAAAAAAAAAACGAAAAAAAAAATTAAAAAAAAACAAAAAAAAACAAACAAACAAATAAAAAAAACCTTGGCGTCATCATTGATATAGATGTCATCCAAAAGATTTAAATAAAGCAAAAACAAAAAAACAAAAAAACAAAAAAAAACAAAAAAAAACAACAAAACCTTGGCGTCATCATTGATAAACATCTTTCCACGACAAGCCACGTGAATATTACCATACAATCTATGGACATCTTCTTGTTCTTCAAGTACCAAGTCTGTGCCAGACATCGGTGATCATGGTACGCCATTCATGTCTCTGATCAGATAACCTCAGAAAACTAATATCACTCTTCTCTTTCTTTGTCACCCAGCTGTTCAAACTATTCAAATATGTTTTTCTTGGTCTACCTTTACTCTTTTTACCTTCTATCTTTCCTGTGAGAGCAAGATGTTCAATACATTTATGTCGATTTAGGTGCCCTAAAAATCGCATTTGTCTTTTTCTTATTGTACGAATTAAAAACCTTTTTAGTTTCAGCTTGCTGTAATACTTCTTCATTAGTTTTCTTCTCTGTCCATGAGATTCTTAACATCCTTCTAAGAAACCACATTTCTGCTGCCTCCAGTTTCTTTCTATCTACATAGAATTTTTAAAAGAAGCAACATTCGTCATTTAATACCGAAGCATATAGCAGAATCTTTAATTAATCCCATATAATAAAAACCTTCTAAACATCTATATCCCCAATAGAAACTTGAGATCAAGCAATGACCAATCAATCCTTGTCAAACCTAAGACCTTGCGTAAAATAGGTGAACAATCTTTTCAATTTTCGCCTCCCCCAATTTTTGGAACTCTTTTCTATCACACGTGACATACTCGAATTCGTTGACAACTTTCAAATCTCGCTTAAAGTTTTATCTTTTTACGCCATCAGTTGCAATACTATTATCATATTTTGTTGTTAAATTGAATTCTTCATCTTTTCCTTCCTATTATTATTATTATTATTATTATTATTATTATTATTATTATTATTATTATTATTATTATTATTATTATTATTATTATTATTATTATTATTATTATTGTTGTTGTTGTTTTTGTTGCTATTACTATTATTCTCATTATTATTTTTTAAATTATTATTATTATTATTATTATTTTATTATTATTATTATTATTATTATTATTATTATTATTATTATTATTATTATTATTATTATTATTATTATTATTATCATTATTATTATTAAGAGCCACTTGGTTCTACGGAAGGATCAATCGCCTGTTCTAACTAAATTGACAAGAGCCACTTAACGACTCAATTAGAATGTGCTAATTACATATAATACTCGCGTTAAGTGCCCATACCCTTTCCGGACGCATACAAGATGAAGTCGTCGATCTTAACACTTATAATATGTGACCCCTCGTCTCAAAACGGTATTAAGTCGGGATGATTAAGATGCTGAAATTGGAATTTGTGCCAGAAGTATCATCCCTAAGTTGAGTTTTTATGCTTTATAGAGGAGAAGGAATATGATATGTTACTGTGCTAAATACCAATATAATTCATATCTTTGACCAGTTTAACTATAACTTGACTTTTCAGCATCTGGTCCATCCCGACATAATACCATTTTGAAACGTTGGGTCACATATGCGGGTACTCGTGTCAATCAGTGTTCTGTTTGTGTGGGCTCGATAGATAGTTCGAAGATGACGTCACCCAGGTCTTTGTTATTGTTTTATTTGCCATCCGCGTTTATGAGTAATGCTCACTGAACTGTATTAACCAGACTATAAACGTTCATGGATACACACAGTTTTGTGTGTTGGTCCGTTATACTTCCGGATGGCAATGTTATGAGCTTCTTAGCCAAGCGCATACTATCTATATTCTTTTTTTTTTGGAGATCGTAGAGTTGAATAAACTTATTGTTCAGAGTTCAATGCTTGCCCATGTTCAAGAAATTCCACGTGAACTATGCCTTCCACATAGCTACTTAAAGTGCTAGTTTAACATTTTTGTAATGGGCAATATTTGGAACAATGAGCCCATAAGGAATTGGGTTAGTTACACGACTTGACCTCTATTCACCCTTTGTTTGATTCTCAGTTACTTCAGGGGGGGCGGCGTTCCAAAAAAAAAAAAAAGAAAAAAAGAGAAAAAAAAAATTCTAAGTCGCATTTTCATCATAATTTGGATAGATATAAAACTAACAATTTTTTTGGCGTCGTTTTTAGTTATCGTCTGAATTTAAAGATAAAAATACATGTCTTGATTGATTCATTGTGCGGCTATGTGGTCCAGTGGTATGACATTCGCTTTCGGATCGGAAGGTCCTGGGTTCGAGCCTCGCTCGACGCATAGTTGAGTCCTTGGAAAAGGCTCTTTACTCACATTCTCTCACCGTACTCAGGTGTAACATGAGTGCCTGGCCGTTAACAGCGTTGTCTTTGTCCGAAAAATTGCAATATCGCCTAACAGGCGGCATGTCCCGTCCTAAATGTTAATTGTTGCTGTTGGCCAGTGACCCCTTGTAAAGCGCTTTGAGCACGCTAAGTGGATATTGCTCTATATAAAAGCTCATTTATTATTATTATAACACTCGCTTTCAGACCGGAAGGTCGTGACTTCTCTCTCTCTCTCTCTCTCTCTCTCTCTCTCTCTCTCTCTCTCTCTCTCTCTCTCTCTCTCTCTGCATAGTTGAGTCCTTGGAAAAAAAAAGTCTTTACTCACATTCTCTCCGCGTACTCATGTGTAAAATGAGTACCTGGTCGTTGTTTCTGTCGGAAATAAATAATTATAATAATATCGCCTAACAGGCGTCATTTATTCTCGTTCCACATATTGCGGGTTGCTGTTGGTTGGTCAGAGACCCTTTGTAAAGCGCTTTTTGGGCAAGTTTAGTGGATATTGCGCTATAAAAATGCTCAAGTAAAAATAAGAACAATACCCTGATTTGTTTTGAGAATTCAT
>NC_088362.1:11573128-11580628 GCF_034508935.2 Berghia stephanieae
AATTATACATAATCAAAAGAAAGCCTGTCGGAATAAGAATGTCTTCAATCGACGCTTGAATTCCTCTAGTGAAGAAGTGTTGGCTATAAACCCCTTGCAAAGCGCTTTGAACAAATTTTCATTTCATGGAAATTGCACTATATAATTGTTCTACCCTTGTTCTAATTTGACAAAGCTTGATGTAAATTTAACGGAAAGCTTAAGGATTGTAAAAAAAATAATTTAAAAATTGAGCTTTATATTATAGCGCAATATCCACTTAATGTGCTCAAAGCGCTTTACAATGGGTCCCTGGTCAACAGCAACATTTAACATGTAGAACAGGACATGACGCCTTTTAGGCGACACTACAATTTTTCGGACAAAGAAAACGCTGTAAACGGCCAGGTATTCATTTTACACCTGAGTACGGTGAGACAATGTGAATAAAGAGCCTTTTCCAAGGACTCAACTATGCGTTGAGCGCGAGGCTCGAACCCATGACCTTCCGATCCAAAATCGAGTGTCATACCACTAGACCACATAGCCACACAAGGACCAGGACCAGATTGTAATAGGCAAGAAATGACGTAATATATTTCAACAATCAATTTTTTTGCCTTTACAGGAAGGCCAGCATCACTGCTTGATGAAACTGATCCTGATTGGGTTCCAACGTTAAAGCTTGGACATGGGGCAGAGAAAAAAAACAGACCATTACTCATGTCTTAAAGATAGGAACAAACGCAATGACTGCAGGCAGCAACGGCTCTAGTTGAACAATCAACAATTGGAGAAACTAGCTCAATCATTGACCATGTAAATGTAAGTGTATTGATTGTATCTGTTTAAAACAATATTTATGTAGGCATGATATCTCTTCCTACATGTTAATGTTAATGTTTCTGTTGGCTTGGGACATCTTGTAGAGTGCTTTGGGTGGATATTGCATGCGCTATATCAAAATAAAAGCAGATCTCACTCTCAGGAAATTTAATAGGTCCAAATCAAGCAATTTATTTGGGGTAAAAAGTGAGATTAGCAACGTTTGTGCCGTTCATTACACTTTAAGGTCATTGCATTGCCAGTTGAAAGGAAGTTGAATAGAGAGTGAAAAGATTGTAGATCTATGCACATAACAATAGACAAAGGGCACAAAATCATATTTCATATTGCAAAGTTAAGACACAAATCTATGACTATGAGGAATGTAATAAGACAAAGGGGAAAAGAGCACATATCAAGTGACTTCATTTGCTCATAAGGTATGTAAGGAATGCCTGTCTGGTGAGCCAGTAATGAAGTCAAAAGTTTGTCCAAATTGTTGGTGCAAGAAGTTTTCTTCAAATAACCAGACTGTACAAAAGCTTACATGGTTGAGTTTTAAGACTTTTAACTTCAGAGATAATAAATAACTGAACAAAAACCATCACTTCATTTGAATCAAAAGCTTTGTCTTTATTATGTTGATTAATTTTGTTTTATTGAATGAATGGGCAATGACAATTAATAAAAGAGGAAGATCCATTAAATTTGAGGGCAATGAAATGAATACTATTGTGAGCATGTCCTTCTATGCTATGGATAGGTTGCCTTTTAAGATAGTTCATACAAAATTAGAAAATCCTGAATGTCTTTGACTATAGCGTAACAAATTTTAAAAATATAGATTCTCTTTATTCACCTCTAGGGAAAATTTGTCTTTGGAGTCTATTCTAAAGGGAGACTGAAATAACCCAGCCATTGCCGCAACACAGCGCCACAAACTGAGCTAGGGCTGAGGTGCTCAAGGCCACACAACGTAGGACAAAGTGTTCTTATGATGAGATAGATAGAATTAAATGAGTTCACCCATATTGATTTATTCCTCAATTATTAAGATCTAGGAGGAAATGTTTTATTAACCTTAAATTATGCTGTTTTAAGCTAAATGAATATATTAATATTATAGTCTACATGTTATTTTTACAAGCCAATTGTCATTTCATTGTGGTAAAAGGCAATCTGCACAAATCAGCAGAATGACCAATCAAACGTTTCTTTACAGAAGCATGTATTCCCTATGTATGTACAAAATACACACGCTGGCAACAAATTAAATAAAAAAATTAATAAATTATATGGCATAAAAGAAAAAACAAACATTCCCAGAAATGTAAAATATTATGGGCTAAGTTTGTCCATTTTTATTGGTTATAGCTAGCGGTATCTACAAGAAGTTGATGGTTAGGTGCAGCGCTTGTAACACTCAATGGAATTTCCCGTGTAGAGAAAACATATATGTGTGTTTTTTGTATACTGGTGTAGGAAATACAGTTCTTATTTTTTTCTTTTTTTGGCGAAGGCCAATAATTGCCCGAACATTACAGTACAGCAGATTTTCTGAGCATACATAGTTTGATTCCACAGGGGATAGAATAGTTTGATTCCACAGGTGATAGAATTACATTTAGTTTTTAAAATATTTGTGTGTTACTTGTAGAGTTTGTAAATAAATAGTTTTAGAATTTTTAGGTTTGCCAGTAATTTTGTGCTCGATGATAAATATTTAACATTTGCTGTACGGAGCAATTGTGATCCACAACTCTATTTTTTTAAAAGAATAGATTTCCACATAAATATGCCAAACCATTTTGGAATTCATCATAAGGTTCAGGCACTATTGGCATTTGAAGTTGAAGTCAAAGAAAAACTTTAAAAAAAAATTATTTTGACCTGTAAAATGAATGACTTGCGTATTTGAGGAAATGGGGCTTAAGTTTTCTTTGTTTTCAAACATATTAAAATATTAAAATTAAAATTCCCAGTGACACGATAGACGCCAGAGGTGGTAGGTCAATAATGTACTATTTGCTCTATGTATTAACTTAATCTTGGCATTTCTTTTACAGGATTGTGAAGACAGACATTTCAGGTTCCCATCTTGATGCTGAGCAGAAAGCACTTGTCGACACACGGAGTCCACTATAACCCAATTTTTAGGAATGGCGAACCTGAAACGAAAAGAAAGCAGTCAGACTTTTTATTCATTCTTTTCCAATAATGCTTGATTTTATATACCTTTGTAATCCTTTTCATTCTTTTCATTAGACTAATACATGTGTTAAACATTTTTACTTTTGCCCGAAATGTTTGTGAAAAATTTTTACTAGTTGTAGTATTACTACTAGTAGTAGTAGTATTACTTCTGTTACCATTATTATATAGCAATGACTATGAAAAATGTTTTTTTCTCTTTTTGAAGAAATTTTTGTCTAAAATCCAAGCCCTATCTCCACTGAGTAAAAATGTTTTTGAATTTTGAAAATCCATTCATAAATAAACAAGTTATACAGTTTTAAAGGTGTCATTAATTTGGATGACCCGCAAAGAGGAAAAAAACGCGAAAATATGGGACGCTTTTTCGGCATATTTTTTTTTCGACCTTTGGTTGTATCTTGCGTAATAAGTGGATTAAAAGATTGAAACTTGAAGAGCAAATTAGGATGGTGTTTTGTAAAATATGGGAAAAGTACTCGTCATATTCATATAAAATTTTACAACCAAAAAGAAGAAATGTTCATGTATTACCTTGTCAGCGACAAAACCTCCGCGCCCGGTAGTTTTAGAAATATTTTACTCCAAAGAGTAAAAATCTATTTTTAACGGTCTTCTGTTAATCGCACGAGTTTTGTCGCTTGACATAATATAAAATGACCTTTTTTCTAACAGTGTGCCAACTTTCAGTCATATTCATAGATAAACAGCGTCGTAATTAATTTTTTAAAATAGCATATACGAAACGGCTTCGTCCCATATTTTGACGCGAATTCGGGCACTTTGTGAGCGAAAAAGAGGCCCAAAGATTTGTGCGGGATAGTCATTGCTATATTATATGTTCTGCAATAATATTCAAAACCTAATAATATTTTTGAATTGGCAAATAAATAGAAATCCATTGTATATTTAAACATGAAGTTGGAGCACAATAAAGAAAATAAAGTACTGTAATGACTTTTTTAAAAATTTGTTTTATCCGTTGCTTTTGCAATTTGATGGTGAATGCTTGACTGAGTTCTCATTTTTCTACCCTGGGTGTGGGGTCATTGACCTTCCATTGTGGGCAAGGTCATTATTGCTTTCTTCACCCCCCTATGTCTGTATTCCTTTTTCAGGTAGCTTTCTATTTTTGTTTTGGAATAAGATTACATGCTTTTTTTTCCCTGTCCTTAGATGAGAGGGTGACACATGGATGTAAATTTATTTTGTAAATTTATAATTAACATTTTATAAACAATAGACTGGGTGGGGTCTTTGACTTCCCATGGTGGCAAGAGGTCATGCTGTGTCCTCTATCCCTTATATTGTTGTCCAAGTTTCTTTATGTCCTTGTCTTGGAATGAGATTACTTGGTTTTGTCCTTTCCCTTGCAGGAGTCATTGGCTGAGAGAGAAACAGTCCAATGAATATTGTTGGTTTTGGGAAAAAAATTTTTTTTTGTCTTGTAAATCAGTTCGCGTAAATTTTTTAAATTATATTATATATATATATATGTGTATATATAATATGGGGGTCGAAGTGGCCGAGTGGTTAAGGCAGTGCACTGTGATCCGGATGACCCAGGTTCGAGCCCGCTTCAGGCACTTTCGTTTTTTTTTCCTTGAGCAAGATTATTAACCCCCAATTTGCTCACTTGGACAACATGGGTGATTCCTGTTGACATCAGACATCTTGTTTGATGAGTTATCTATATTCCTTCGTGGAATGCCTAGGCGACGATATCTTATGATATCGCTGCGCAAAAGGCATAACGTAACTTAATATAATATAATAAAAAAATAATACGTGAACGTTTGAGTGTATTCCTCTTAGGGGGGACCTGTGCTTGTGTCAGGATGAGACTTTTGGGTGTTATCAGACTTAGTACACTGATAGCATTCTCTTGGAATCTACATTTGTTCCTCTTTGTCTTACTTTTCTTGTGAGCTTTTAATTGTAAATCTGGAAATTTTTACAATCCCATTTTATTCCTTTTTACTGAAGCTGAAATGTGTCGCAAGTGCAGTAAAACCCTTAAATCAAACATAAACATTTGAGTGTATTCCGTCTCTGGATGGAACTGTTAGGCGATCTCAAAACTAAGCACATTAATAATTTTGATCTACTTCTGCTCTGTATTTGATCCAAGCCCATTTTTCTTACTACGTATTTCGCAACAGCTTTTAATTGTGCTGAAATGACCTAATAGTGTCGCAAGCACCGAAAGTAGTCCATCAGAACCATTAGGTCTATAGAGCCAGATTTCATCCCAGTTTCTATAGTGTGAAAATAATAACTTGTTAACCTTCGAATAGGCGCTTTTCTATTGCCAAATTACTGCTGGGTGTACAAAAATAAAAGAAAGGGGAGAGGGTGGGGTCTTAACTTCATCTAGGATATATCTCGGTCTCTTTGATTGTGAAATGGGTGCTCTACCAACTGAGTTAACGGGACTGCCATGAGTGGCAAAACCATTTAAACGTTTATGTCCGAACACACTGATTGAGCAAATGTGAGTAAAGAGGCTTTTCCAAGGACTCGACTGAGTCTCCCATAGTAGAACTTGAACCTATTAAAGAAGTTTCTTATTTCTTTTTTTTTTTTTAAGTTATTCATATTCTAGTTCAAGAAAATTCATTGTAATGAATATAGCCATGTG
This sequence comes from Berghia stephanieae, assembly GCF_034508935.2. Lineage (NCBI taxonomy): Eukaryota > Metazoa > Mollusca > Gastropoda > Nudibranchia > Aeolidiidae > Berghia > Berghia stephanieae. The sequence goes on from NC_088362.1 coordinate 11,578,785, forward strand.
TTAAAATCCTCTATATCGTATTATCAATCCTGCATGGAGTAATATAAATAAATGTAGAAATCAAAATAATAATATGTAATAGCAGTAATAATAATCATAGAAGTGAGATTAAAACGGGAGGGGGGGGGGTTACCTTAGCAGCTAGTACCACTTTCCCACAGCTAGGAGGCTTAAACCATTTTACATCCGTCATTCATCCATTGTAGGCCTGATTATAAGTATAAGTAGTCAGTCCCCTGTAAGCCTGAAAAAAAAATTGTGGCAATGGTGGTAATATTATTAATTGAAACTAGAGGATAAAAACTGTTGTTATCACACTTAGTTAACAACAGTGAATTAAATTTGCTGTGAAATGTGGAGTACTCATCTGAAAGGTTATTAGAATTATTCAGAGAGACACAATTCCATAACTCAACATCAGCCGTGGGGCTAAAAATTATATAGTTGGGGGATTGAGTAAAATATCGAATAAAAAAGTAGTCATTCAATGGAGCCGAAGTTTAACCTGGTTTGAAAAGCGCGAAACGGACCATAGCAATTGCTACCCTTTAGATAGGACTCTAGTCTATGTCAAAGTACTTTCCGCTAGATCTAACAGACTCAGCTACCCAATCACTGCTGGATTGACAAGGGGAGTGGGATTAGAAAAAAAATATTCACTCGGGATCAAGCTCAGTCCCTTGGAATGGGGTGGGGCTTTTAAAACAGTCGTATGGGCATGATGTTTTGTTACTGTATTAATCAGTTTAGATTTGGACTCGGGACCACATTGATTTCATAGTCATTGCCTGCCCTGGTGTTTTTAATTTAAATACTTATTTATAATCTTTGGTGAATTCGGAGGAATTCATCACCTTAAAGGCAAAATAGTTGAAATTTGAATGTAACCACAAAGACTCATTGATCCACTACTTAATCTGACTTAACTTAGACTAAACTTACTAAGACTAAGACTAAGATGATCACGACTCGTGAAGCAGGTCATATCATATTAATATTCCCGTGTCAGGTTCGACATATCTGTCTTCTGTGATTTTTTGAGAATAAATCTTACAATTAGCCGTGGATGGTGTAACATAGTATAGGTATAGCATAGGGAAACGATTAAATAATACAGACTTACCGTGAAATGTGTAGACAAAAACTTGTGGTCGTGACGAGGTAGTTCGCTACATCAAACGATGAGACTGGCTGTAGTTCCTAAAGATTATGGCACCAGTCGTGTTAAAAAATGACATAGGGGTCTACATCATTAACGGGAATTTTAAAAAAAATATATTTATGTCTAGAACCAGAAAAATACGGAAGATTATCGACAGAAACTAATATTTTACTATTCTACGCCATTGTCTTCCATTGCTTTCTGCCAGCCGGAAGTAAACTTCCACTCCGATCAGCTGTTTAACCGCATACTATCTATAGTAGTTTTTAAAAAACCCCAACTACTTTCCACTTACTTCTAGCTAATTGCCTGAAGCTGGGTTCCTGCCATTAGGTTATTATTACGCCACGTGTTTCAACACGTTGATGATAATAATAAAAATACTACTACTACCACTACTACTACTACTACTACTACTACTACTACTACTACTACTACTACTACTACTACTACTACTACTACTACTACTACTACTACTACTACTACTACTACTACTACCACTACTACTACTACTGCTGCTACTACTGCTACTACTACTACTGCTACTGCTACTACTACTACTACTACTACTACTACTACTACTACTACTACTACTACTACTACTACTACTACTACTACTAATAATAATAATAATAATAATAATAATAATAATAATAATAATATATGACAACTACGAGTTTTG
>NC_088362.1:11583128-11605811 GCF_034508935.2 Berghia stephanieae
CGCCAGTTATCATAGTTTAAAAAATTGAGCTTTATATAGCGCAATATCCACTAAATGTGCTCAAAGCGCTTTACATGGGGTCCCTGGCAAACAGCAACATTTAACATGTAGGACGGGACATGACGCCTGTTAGGCGATAATGCAATTTTTCGGACAAAGACAACTCTGTTAACGGCCAGGTACTCATTTTACACCTGAGTACGGTGAGAGAATGCGAGTAAAGAGCCTTTTCCAAGGACTCAACTATGCGCCGAGCGCGAGGCTCGAACCCAGGGCCTTCCGATCCGAAAGCGAGTGTAATACCACTAGACCACATAGCCGCACAGTTATGAGTCCTTTGTGTATTAACTCTTTAAAATCTTACATTATCTGTCACTGCCTATAGTCAGGTACTTATTCATACCTTAGTCGAACGAGTTTACATGTGTAAAGTGCCTTAGCAAAAGTACCGGGTTTAAGAATTATTTTTCTTTTTTTTTTTTTGGCCAAGATAAGGGTCAATTTAACTCTCTCCTTGCTAGCAATTTTCAGAATTTTACCTGAAACTACATACATACTCACCCAACACAAAAAATAGATTTTTCAAACAGAATAACAACGAGTATATTCTACATTTTGTTCTGAAATATTTGCTCGGCATCACAGTATAGATAGTATGTGCTTGGCCAAGAAGCTCATAACATTGCCATCCGGAAGTATAACGGACCAACACACAAAACTGTGTGTATCCATGAATGTTTATAGTCGGGTTAATACAGTTCAGTGAGCATTACTCATAAACGCGGATGGCAAAATATAATAACAAAGACCTGAGTGACGTCATCTTCGAACTATCTATACAGTTTTTATAGATAGTATGCAGATGACGTCACTCAGGCCTTTGTTATTGTTTTTGTCAACCGCGTTTGTGAGTTGTTCTCCCTAAACTGTATTAACCAGACTATAAAAGTTCATGGTTACACAGAGTTTGTGTGTTGGTCCGTTATACTTCCGGATGGCAATGTTGTGAACTCCTTGGCCAAGCGCATTCTATCTATAGCTATAACCATAACAAAATGAAATCAGAAGGAGAAAATTGTTGGATGCGTCGTTACGACAAATTAATGTGACGATTTTCCTTTGGCTGGTAAGAAGAGGGTCAATCAATCGATATTTGAAGGATGAGTTTTATGGCCAAAATTTGAATACATGTATCTAGGTGGTCTAGTGGTATGACACTCGCTTTCGGATCGGAAGGTCCCAGGTTCGAGCCTCGCGCTCGGCACATAGTTGAGTTCTTGGAAAAGGCTCTTTACTCACATTCTCTCACCGTACTCAGGACTAAAATGAGTACCTGGCCGTTAACGGCGTTGTCTGTGTCCGAAAAACTGTAACATCGCCTAACAGGCGTTATGTCCCGTCCTACATGTTAAATGTTGCTGTTGACCAGGGACCCATTGTAAAGCGCTTTGAGCACATTTAGTGGATATTGCTCTATATAAAGCTCAATTATTATTATTATATAAAAAAAGCTCAATTATTTATCTAACTACGTGCATAATCTAACGCTGAATCCGATAATATCCACTTGAGGATATCCATTTCGTATATAAAATAAATGAAATCAAATTCCCTTTATTCATCCCCAAGGGGAAATTTGTCTTTAGGGTCTAATTCCAAGGGAAGACTGGAATAATCCAGGTGTTAGCCGCAGTGCAGCGCCGCAAAGTGAGCTAGGTCTAGGTGACTTGCTCAAGGCCACACAACGCAGCGGCGGGTGATCGAACTCGTTACCTTTTGTGTACGAAGCAAAGACCGTACCGCTGAGCCTCGCTGCCCCTTATTATCTTCTTTATATATTAAGTCCAGTTCTCAAAAATCGATCTCTAATAAAATTATGAATCAGATCATAGTGTAATCTTATATTTTATTCTAGGGTTTCTTTTAATTTTTTTTTCTTCTTATATTTACATTTCTTTTCTCCTAGTTTAATATTATCCTTACTTTGACTGATTTTCATATCCTTGTATTTTTTTTTCTCTCTTTTTCTTTTTTCTTTATTTCTTTCTTTTCTTTTCTTTCTTTTTTTTTTTTTTTTTTTTTTTTAACAATTCATTTCTTGTACCAGTGCTATCTCCATAGCAACACGCTGTGTCGGGGTTATCTGAAACCAATCCGTTCTTGAAAATCAATTTACGAGGGAAATTCATTGCTTTTTTCTTCTTGTATTTTTCTCTTCTTTGACTGAGCGAGGGTTGGCTGTTACTTTGGTGGTGTGTCCTTATTACTTTAAAAGTAACAATGGATGTGCTTTTCGCCACACAGCAATGTCGTTTTAGGTCCCTTGAACTTGTTACGCTTATCCCACAACAAAGGACAACTCTCTTGTTGTATAAAGAATTACCGATCACTCAGACGTAACCAAATTTTCAATTCGATTTTGTAAATACCCCGCCCCCCCCCCCCTCCCCGCCCCCCAATTAAAAACAAAATACATTATTCGTGATAGGTTCTACATGTAGAATCTTATCCCTGAACCCCACCCCACCCCCCACCCTCTACTCTCCCCCTACCCCCCGAAAAACACACTACAGTTGTGGCACGTAACCTTAAAACAGTGTTGTTATGTCGGGGTGAACTAAAGGTTCAAATAGTATTTTTTTAAAAGCTAAAATGACCTGATATATGAATCAACTTCATTTTTTTAAATGTCTGTTTATTAACCACTTAATTGCCGTACTGTGGAAAAACTCGTGTTCAAAAAAATGGCCAGAAAATTCGTTATTTAAATATCGATTGATTTAAATGACCCTCATCTTGGCAAAAAAAAAAAAACAAAAAACAAAACAAACTCTCAAACCTGGGACTTCTCCTGGGAGAAGCCAAAACAAGTTATTGCTAGAATCCGTGCGTGACTAAATTATTTCGGTTCTCGTGGCGGGAGGTAATCAATACATTAGGTCGTCACCCTGCTCGTATAGCGTATCGTATTTATTGCAGAACGTACTGGAATTCGGCGAGCTTGAATGCGGCGATTACTGGACCGTTTTGAAACGGTTAGTCACGTTAATTGTATGAACAAAGATAAGTAAAGATTTAAAAAAAAAATAATAATATGTCTATGCTCGTTTCAGTTGTTAACCCCATAATATGTATAAATGTCTCTCTGTAGTTACTGTATTCAGACTGGGGGAAATAAATCGTGCAGAAAATAAGAAATGTCATTTATAGGGAATGAGATTAGCGGAAGAGTAGCGGTCCCTCGATTGGACGTCACCGGTGGAGAAGTTATTTGTAAACAAACCAACTAGATACAAGCCAAGCGCTCCAATTACAAAATTTATTATTCATATTTCTGTACAAAAATGCATAACGTTGATTATGGTATGCATTTTTGTACAGAAATATGAATACTAAATTTTTTATTTGGAGCGCTTGGCTTGTAGTTGGTATGTTTACAAATAACTTCTCCACCGGTGACGTCCAATCAAGGGACGCTACTCTTCCGCTAATCTCATTCCTATTACTGATTTTAACTTCATGAGTTATATTGATCAAACACTGGAATTATTTTAGTTTTACCGAGCATAAGTACCAGGTTTAAAAACAACTAGCTAATGAAACAAAAACAGATTTTTAAAAAAATATATAAATAAAATAACAAACAAACAAATCTCAGAATTTCTTTTTATCAATAATATTCAAGATTTATGCTCTCATTTTGGGTGTGTCTTTTTTACGAAACCCGCCGAAACCCGCCGATAACCATAGTCTCAGGTTCACTCCCCACAGTTGTCTACTTCCCATAACTTTGCCGGATATTGTCGAGTTTCGGCGGGTGTCGGCGGGTTTCGTAAAAAAGCACTGATTGCTTTTTTACGAAACCCGCCGAAACCCGGTCCCAGGTTCACTCCCCAATTGTGTACACTTCCCCGAGTCTCAGGTTCACTCCCCAATGCTACCTACTTCCCATAACTTTGTCGGGTTTTGTCGGGTTTCGGCGGGTTTCGGCGGGTTTCGCGCGGGTTTCGGCGGGTTTCAGCGGGTTTCATAAAAGAGACACACCGCTCATTCTAACGGTATTTTTTTTTTCCAAGTAATTTCAAATGTGCGTCACGTCAAGGACAATACAAGGGTATAACTTCGAAATCACGTGAATGATTTTCCACGTAAAGTTATGTTACCACACTGTCGTTTAAATATATTTATTATATATGGATTATAATATATATATTATATATATATATATATATATATATATATATATATATATATATATATATATATATATATATATATATAATATATATATATAATATATATATATATATATATATATATATATATATATATATATATATATATCACATTCACTGTAATAGATTTCATTTCACTTTTATTACTTTAAAATAATCTATTTAGAAGACTAAGTGTCTTTAGATCGTTTCTTTCGTCTGTTTTTTTTTTAAATTTCTTTCTTGTTTTTTTTTTAAATTTTATTATTTATTTATTTATTTATTTATTCATTTATTTATTTATTTATTTATTTGTGTTGTTTTCGTTTGATTGTTTGTTTTACTTTTCCCAAAAAAAATATTTTGGGAAAAAGAAAATAAATCAGTGATCATATTAGTATTAGGCAGTTTAGTGAAAATTTCAAATTATATAGAACTTCTTTAAATTGGTATTAACAGAAGCAGCTTGCTGTGCTTATTCCAATGCTTTTTAAACTTTTGAGATATCTCAATTGGTTCAAGAGTTATGAATTTTTAAATGAATATTTTTGGGGGTCTGAAACGGCCAATTTTACATTGAAAAGTTGTGACGAGTTCATGACAACACAAGTAATAACTGCCTATGAAGACGTAACTTCGTCAAAAGTGGATGGATTTTAATGAATTATAAATCAAAATATAGGTAGAATTATATTCTTTCATTCTAAACTGAATTTTACATGAACTACTACTGAGTACGAGAGAGTTTGACCTTGAGACTCAGCAATAGCAGCAATCTTCTCCTTGGCATCTTACACATTTGAAAGTATTCATCTGAATCAAAACACAAAGTGAAATGAAGCAAAACATGAAAAGGAACAGTATTTTGGAGTGAAAAATTTTTTTTGGATCAATTCCTTGTTGCCTAAGTATGAAAAATGAGGGCTTGAAGGGAGTCAACAAACTATAATTAAACTGTTGTTAAATCCGTTTTAAATATTAAAAAAAAAATAATACATAAAATAAATTAACTCTCAAAAGAACTGGGTGCACTTTACTGATTTGGGTATGTGTGTCATATGAATCCATCGATGTGTGTCATCAATTAACAAAAAATCATTTCCAGCACATTTGTGTTGATTCAACCCATGAGGGGATAAACATTAAAAAAAAAAACAATCAACACCAATTCACAGGGAACTGAGGTTACACCAAACCACCAGACAATGCTCAGTTAAATGTATTGTCTGATCTCCTTTCGTGAAACAGGGTTGCCAGATTATTTTTCAACAAAATGCCATAGGAAGACTCAAAAAATGCCAAATCACTCAAAAAAAAAAATACCAAAGTCTGTTGACTCCCACCCCCACTAAGAAAACTACTCACTTTTGATAGACAATTTACTATCATATCCTGGTGGCTTGCGTGTTTTCTTTTCTTTTTTCTCTTTTTTTTTTTTGAATTATACTAAATTTCCTGTTGGGTAATTTTTTTACCTACTGACTACTAAGTGGAGTGGTAAACCACTACACCACGGTTGGATTTTAAGAATGAAAAAGAAATACATTAACATGAAAGGTAAATACGTAAACAGTTAAATAATTATTGACAATTAAGAAAACTTACTGTTTCGTGTTTCTTATGAAACTTAATTAAGAAAAGGTGTCATTTGAAGTATAATATACAAGAAAAGAAAATGCCAAATGAAAATGCCAAATGCCAAATGATTTTTCTAATGCCAAACGGTTTTCAAAAATGCCAGATTTTTGGAATCTGGCATTTAAAATGCCAAACTGGCAACCCTGTCGTGAACAGACACACTTCACTCCGATACGCACTACTTACTGTATGTGCACGTGGCTTCACTAGAATTCAGCGTGCAACACACGTGCGCAATTAATTGTGCCTGTACAGTTTAACACACATTTTAACACGGTGAGGCTATGTGGTCTAGTGGTATAACACTCCCTTTCGGATCAGAAGGTCCTGGGTTCGAGTCTCGCGCTCGGCGCATAGTTGAGTCCTTGGAAAAGGCTCTGTACTCACATTCTCTCACCGTACTCAGGTGTAAAATGAATACATGACCGTTAACAGCGTTGTCTTTGTCCGAAAAATTGTAATATCGCCTAACAGGCGTCATGTCCTGTCCTACATGTTAAATGTTGCTGTTGACCAGGGACCCCTTGTAAAGCGCTTTGAGCACATTTAGTAGATATTGCGCTATATAAAGCTCATTAAAAAAAACACAAACGCAAATACACACAAACACACACCCACACCCACCCACCCACTCACCCACACACACACACACACACACACACACACACACACACACACACACACAATGTAGTACTCTTATCGTGAAATTACTTCCTTCTCATTTAAAACAAACTTCATTTCGTCACTATAATTTAGATTTTAAAAATTAGAAGAATAAAAGGAAAAAACAAAAGAATTTCTGATTTCATTAGTTGACAAAACTGATTAGATTTTGCTCAACGATAGAAATTTAATTTTGTAGAAAACCATTATCTTAATCAGACGGGCATAGTTTTATCATCACGAATTTAATGACAAGATATTTTGAAAGGGAATAGAATTTGTTGTTTCTGAATTAGTTGTGGGGTTTTGTGGTCCAGTGGAATGAGACTCTTGCCTTCGAATCGGAAGTTCCAGGGTTCTAGTCCCTCTCTGAGCGGCGCAATACTGAGTGCTTGGAAAAGGTTCTTGACTCACATTCTATCACTGTGTAAATTTAACACATGGCCGTTAACAGCTATATATACATATTGAATCGTGTTGGATACAAATATTGTACAAATACTGCTCGACATGTAGCAATGGAGCGAATTATTAGTGTAGTATTTACTACGATGTTAGAGTCAGTCTACATCGATGTTTCAGGCCTTCCAGCCATCGTCAGGTCTGTGTGTTACACGTTACAAGGTCTGAAACAGCGAAATAGACTGACTCCAACATCGTGGTAAATTATATTACAATAATAATTCGGTCCATTGTTACATGTCGAGCACTATTTGTACCATATTTGTATTCAACACGATTCAATATATATATATATATATATATATATATATATATATATATATATATATATATATTATATATACATTATAAAAGCAAATACCATGGAATAATAGTGCTCATCTTTTTTGATAAAAGGAGCTATTTATAAACATTTCAAGTATAATTATTATTGGTTAACTACTTAATAGTTAGACAATAATAATTATACTTGAAATGTTTATATATATATATACGTGTGTGTGGGTGTGGGTGGGTGTGTGTGTATGTGTGTGTGTGTGCGTGCGTTTGTGCAATAGAACATGTATGGACTATTCCAGAAACAGCACAGAACCAATTGACTTTTTAAATGGGATAACAGGAACTTCCCCTTTACTTACTTGACTGTACCATAAAAGGTAAAGGGCGTAATGTAACAAATTATAGGTATAATAATAATCACCAAAGTGACACGGTAAAAATAACCGTGATAAGTAGAGACGGAAAACGGTAAATCGTGTCAAGTTATAGTCATAATGGATGATCGTTGTATTCTTAGGATGGTAGTAATCTTAACCTTCACCTTACCACGCATAGGAAAATCCTCACATTTGTTACGATACAACCAACTTTTTTCTTGTTTAAATGTATTTTGTAAATCATACAAATTTTAAAAAATTGAAAAGTGTGTTATATAGCATGTTTTTGATAAAGAAATTATTCATCGCAAGAACTTCACTGCTATTGTGTTTGAGTGATAAAAATATTTTTTTGTGTTAGTTGGGTGTGAAGTTTTGGGCAAAATCCTGAAAATGACTGGTAAGGAGAGAGTTAAGACAAATGGTGACCCATCGTCCCAAAACGGTATTATGTCGGGATGAACCAGATGCTGAATAAAAAGCTGAATTGAAGCTGAACTGGTCGAAAATTTGAATTATTGCAATTCAGCATTCTAAGATACGAAATTCATTCTATTCAATCAACATACAAACTCATTGCGAGTCGGATATTTCTGGCAATAAATTCAATTTTCAGCATCTTAATCAATCCGACATAATACCGTTTTGGGGCGAGGGGTCATATATTATAATATAACACTGTGACAAGACAAGGATTCACTTGAAAAATGGCGACATCTGAATCTGTCGCCATCACAATCCAATTAACGAAGCAAGTCGAAAGGAAACACAATCGTGGGGAGACAAACGTGTCGAAATGATAATAATAATAATTTTATAATTTTGATCACGTCGAGTACCTTGAAAATAATTAATAGCCACTTCAATACGCTCACGACCAAAATTTTTTTTTGTTGAGATAGGGGGCATATTAATCATTAATCGTCGTCGTCATCATCATCATTATTATTGTCGTCGTCGTCGGCATCATCGTCGTCGTCATCATCATCATCATCACCACCACCACCACTAACATCGTCATCATCATCATCATCATCATCATCATCATCATCATCATCATCATCATCATCATCATCATCATTATTTTCATCATCATCATCATCATTATCATCATCACCACCGCCACTACCATCATCATCATCATCATGATTATCATCATCGTCTTCGCCATCACCTTCGTCGTCGGCATCATCATCGTCGTCATCATCATCATCATCATCATCATCATCATCATCACCACCACCACCGCCACTACCACTACCACTACCATCATCATCATCACCACCACCACTACCATCATCATCATCATCATCATCATTATCATTACGTTCGTTATCAAATTCATCACCATCGCCACCACCACTGCGTAATATGTTCTATTTCTCTAATTGCATTACTTGTTTTTGTTTTATTTTTTAAAGCCGTTGATAGGGAGCTTACCAATATAGATAGTATGCGCTTGGCTAAGAAGTTCACAACATTGCCATCCGGAAGTATAACGGGCCAACACGCAAAACGGTGTGTAACCATGAACGTTTATAGTCTGTATAATACAGTTTAGTGAGAATTACTCATAAACGCGGATGGCAAAAAGCAATAACAAAGACCTGAGTGACGTCAACTTCGAACTATCTATAGATAGTATGAAGTTGACGTCACTCAGGTTTGACTACAAACGTTCAAGGTTACACATAGTTTTGTGTGTTGGTCCGTTATAATACTTCTGGATGCCTACGTTGTGAGCTTCTTACTGTGTGTTTGTGTGTGTGTGTGTGTGTGTGTGTGTTTGTGTGTCCGTGAGTGTATGAGAGATAAAGGGAGAGAGAGAGAGAGAGAGAGAGAGAGAGAGAGAGAGAGAGAGAGAGAGAAAAATAGAGATAGAGTGAGTGAGAGAAGGAGAGATAGGGGGAGAGAGGAAGAGAGAGAAAAGAGAGTGAGAGAGAGAGGAAGAAAGAAAGAAAGAGAGAGAGAGAGAGAGAGAGAGAGAGAGAGAGAGAGAGAAAAAGAAAAAAGAAGAAAGAAAGAAGAAAGAGAGAGAGAGAAATAGGAGAGAGAGAGAGTGAGAGAGAAGGAGAGAGAGAGAGAGAGAAGAAAGAAGAAAGAGAGAGAGAGAGAGAGAGAGAGAGAGAGAGTGAGTGAGAAGAGAGTGAGAGGAGGAGAGAGGAGAGAAGAGAGAGAAGAGTGAGAGAGAGAGAGAGAAGAAAGAAAGAAGAGAGAGAGAGAGAGAGAGAGAGGAGAGAGAGAGAGAGAGAGAGAGAGAGAGAGAGAGAGAGAGGGGGGGGATGCGAAAATACTGCTTTGTTTCTGTCACCGTAAAAAACTGTGCGCACACTTCTTCCGGTGACATTTGCCTATCAAAACGTTTGTAAACAACAATGGCGTTATCATCTATTGTTTTCGTTTTCATATTACACGCATGATTTTGTGTGTGTCGTTTCGTGTGGAAGGTGTTTAAATAGATATCCATCTGTTTTTCCTCTCCTCCAAGAGCGTGTTGTTAATTTAACGGTCTATGCATTGTTCTGATGCATTTTGTTGACGTAGATTGTTTGATAGTGAAATTGAAATAGGTAATCAAGTGAGCCATTGATTGGGCATTGGGCTTGGCCGGTTAGTGAAACCGTGGCCTTCGTAAAGTTATGGCCTGATACTGACCAAAAAATGACGTCAAAATGTCAGTCTTTTGCCACAAAAGAAAACAAATCGTGAGTTGTATACAATAGTTCAACCAATGAAATAACTTGTTTCCATGAGCTCTACTAACGACAACTCACTAGGCGGTGCAAAAACCAAATTATAATGACGTCAAACTACCAGTCCTTTTGGATTTCAGTAGGCCTATCAGGCTAAAACATAACGATGGCTACGGTGAAACGCGATTACGTTGAATAGGGTGTGATGCTTTATGGTGCAACCCAATTTTCGAGCTTCAAGTTTCATTCTGGTCACAGTAATTGTATTTGCTTTAATTTTGTTTTAAAATAATATGTTCACGATAATTTGAATACATTCATTATGGAAGAATGTTTGTAGTCTATTCATAACATCTGCCTCTAGTCTGGTTTGTTTCATTTCCGAAACGAAGTGACTATTCTCACCCCCCTATTCTAGGATGCTAGTCTTCATAATAGTAGTCCACAATTGTTGTATGTTTAATCCAAAGGTTGTAATGCAGTAATTTGTTAAGTTTCTTGTCACAAGTTGCACAATTAAAAAAAAATCAATCAAATCCAAATCGCAAAAAGCCAGCGACGTTTTTTTCGGTAATCGGGGTTGAGAATAGAGGCAGCCTTTCCGAAATTTATTTACTTGCAGGTATGATAACCCTAATTGTTAAGGGCCCTTTGTTATAAGGAAAATAATCATATAAACCTATAGATAGTATGCAGATGACGTCACTCAGGCATTTGTTATTGATTTTGCCATCCGCGTTTGTGAGTTGTTCTCACTAAACTGTATTAACCAGACTATAAAAGTTCATGGTTACACAGAGTGTGTGTGTTGGTCCGTTATACTTCCGGATGGCAATGTTGTGAACTCCTTGGCCAAGCACATTCTATCTATAGATAGTATGCAGATGACGTCACTCAGGCCTTTGTTATTGTTTTTGCCATCCGCGTTTGTGAGTTGTTCTCACTAAACTGTATTAACCAGACTATAAAAGTTCATGGTTACACACAGTTTTGTGTGTTGGTCCGTTATACTTCCGGATGGCAATGTTGTGAACTCCTTGGCCAAGCGCATTCTATCTATAAGTTCACACATTGCTTGTACGCGACTCAGGATAGGCTGCTCACAGTAGACAAAAAATAAGTCACCAGGGGCCACTCATATAAACTTCTGAAACCCAGAGTTGAAACTACCCTTCGACAGAACTTTTTAAAACAGAGAGTTATTGAACATTGGAAATCATTGCCAGCAAATTATGTAGTTGAAGCGCCGAATGTCAATGCTTTCAAGAATAGATTAGATGCTGTGATGGAAAGTTATATGCATAGTATAAAAGTGCCTCCCACCCAAAATAACTATAATCAAAAGATCAGTAGAGAAAGTGTAGTGTAGGCTAGCCCATGATCACAAGATCAGGTAGGGAAATGCATTAGATCAGTTGTGAACAAGACATTCAGTGACTGGAAAGAAGGCGACAGGGCAGTGGCCTAATCAAGCGACGTCGATACCATCTATTCTATTCTATTCTATTCTAAAAACCAACGACAAGTACTGTCCTTAACAACAAAATTAAATCAAAAACCAGACCTGCAATTCTGTGCGCCTAGGCCATTTCCCATAGCCCATACATTGTCATACTGTACGTTAATGGAGAATTGTCACATTCCAAACAATACCATAAAAATATACATATCTTCTTTTCCAAGAAGTCACGCTCAGCCAATTAACAACTTGACCAGACCTGCAATTATGTGCGTCTAGCCCATTACCCATAGACCATACATTGCCATATTGTACTTTACGGGAGAATTCTCACATTCCAAACAATACCATAAAAATATACATATCTTCTTTTCCAAGAAGTCACGCTCAGCCAATTAACAACTTGACCAGACCTGCAATTCTGTGCGCCTAGCCCATTGCCCATAGCCCATACATTTCCATACTGTACGTTAAGGGAGAATTCTCACATTCCAAACAATACCATAAAAATATACATATCTTCTTTTCCAAGAAGTCACGCTCAGCCAATTAACAACTTAACCCTCTCCTTACCACCTATTGGAAAATCGTCACATATGTTACGATGCAACGTCACTTTTCTCATCCAGATTTCATTTCTTTTTGCTATAGCTATAAAAACTTGACATTCTGTAATAGAGCTCTTATTGTCGAACAATATTATGAATAGAACGTGCTTGTTGCTTTTCTGTTTGAGTAAGAAATTTCTGTTTTTATGTTGGGTGGGTGTGAAGTTTTCGGGGAAATTCTGGAAATGGCTTGGTAAGCAGAGGGTTAAGTATAAATTTAAAATTATTTGGTTAGTTTTTAAAATGTTGCCTATTTATTTGTCTAAACTCATTCAACTGACTCACTGGGGCGATCGTGTAAAAAATCGTGTCTTTTCTGTTTTGAAGGACAAATGTTTCCTGATTTATGATTAAGTCTAGAAATGCCACTACTTACAGTTTTTATTATATTCTTAGGTCTCCATTAATTTATATATTACTAAACGTTTGTTTATCTTGTCGCCATGCGCTTCTATTGTGATTGTAATTGCATTCTAAATATTTTGTTATTTTGTTTAAAACAAACAAACAAACAAACAAATAACAAAAAAGATTGCGTCGTCATATACAGTAGCAGTGCGGCCGAGAATCATAATTATATTATCACCACGAACAAATAGCTCTTTATCTATGTTTTGAATCCTTCACAAAACTTCACATGATCAAATATTATAACTAAATCATTATTTTTCGGTGGATTAATAGAATGGTTTCCCTCTTTAGCTTCTTTTTCTTTCTTATTTAAAAAAAAAAAACTTATCCTGTGAACTATTCCTTGTGTGAGTCACAATAATAAATAACCCAATTTTTGTGAAAATAATCAATCAATTGTGTTTTCTCAGGTTTTAGTACAAATGGTAGCAGTCAAAGGGGTATTATAGACTAAATGATATAAAGTATAAGATGACGACAACACTAAGTGTAGGGAATTATAATAACTTCGTAGTTAGTGCCTTCTGATTAAGGATTATGTTCATTTTTCCACATTCTGCTAATGACTGTAGAAGATGAAGCAGAAAAAACGGCGAACATCGAAAGAAATATGCATTTTCATCGGCTTTTTCCTGATCGTCTTTGTCACCATCTTCCACATACTGCTCTTTAGTCACACGAGAGCTGTGGCATATGTGGCGTATTATGGCGACCGTGACAAGTTGAGAAATGCGCCGAACAATCGAAAAGTAAAGAATGTGCAGTTAGACAATGTTGCTCGGCGTACTCTCAGTGAATCGCCGACTGCAGGAACAGTACACCACGAACACCATGCAGCTAAGGGGCAAAAGACACTGAAAAAGACCCCTTTCCACCATCCACCTTTTAGCGCCGTTGATGGACGAGTTAACCTACCCGCCAGGGCCCGAGCACGGGCGTTGGCTCAGGCAGAGCTTAAGAAAATGGAAAAGTCTTTGACTGCTCTTGTAAGACAAAACGCCCTGTCGCCAGAGGTCTCGTCCAATAAATATCGGAGCGAAACCTTCGCTCTCCGTTTCAAAAACATGATAAATCAATCTGAAGACAGATTTTTACATAGTGACTTCGATGCAAATGCAACTTCACATAGAGCGTTTGCTTATAACGAAACGGGGCCTCTAGGGCGATCTTTACCGAATGGGACTGGAACGGTTCTCAACGATAGAGTTCTCTCAATTGGTGCTCCTTCTGAAGTCGAGTATAAGCGGTTTGATAAGGACCACCACGGTTTGAAGTCCGTGCGACATTTTAAGGACTTCGATCCAATGGAATCCTACGATTTGACTAATACAATTATAGACAGTCTTAATTCGAAAGAGGAATATTCTCACAACCATGAGGAGGAAGATATACCCAAACCGGATTATATACTCAACATTACTCGAACTACTTATGTGGGGAAGACTACTGGTAAACGCTGTCCAGAGGTACCTGAAAATCTACGTAAGTATTTCAAAAATATTTAGAAGATAAGTAATTCGACATATTTGTTGTAGTTGTAGTAGTTGTAGTAGTAGTAGTAGTAGTAGTAGTAGTAGTAGTAGTAGTAGTAGTAGTGGTAGTAGTAGTAGTAGTAGTAGTAGTAGTAGTAGTGGTAGTAATGGTGGTAGTAGTAGTAGTAGTAGTAGTAGTAGTAGTAGTAGTAGTAGTAGTAGTGGTAGTGGTGGTGGTGGTAGTAGTAGTATTAGTGGTAGTGGTGGTGGTGGTAGTAGAGTAGTAGTAGTAGTAGTAGTATTAGTAGTAGTAGTAGTAGTAGTAGTAGTAGTAGTAGTAGTAGTAGTAGTAGTAGTAGTAGTAGTAGTAGTAGTAGTAGTAGTAGTAGTAGTAGTAGTAGTAGTAGTAGTAGTAGTAGTAGTATAGTAGTAGTAGTAGTAGTAGTAGTAGTAGTAGTAGTAGTAGTAGTAGTAGTAGTAGTAGTAGTGGTAGTGGTAGTGGTCGTCACCGTCGTCGTCGTCGTCGTTGTTGTTGTTGTTGTTGTTGAGGTTGTTGTTTACGTCACTGGTTTTCTTGTTCTGGTGTCGCCCGTTAGAAACACAATGTGCAATGTTTGCATATGGCGCAACAAACAGTGTGGCTGTGTGTGGTGGGAAGGGGGTTGTGTGTGTGTGTGTGGGGGGGGGGGGGGGGGGGAGGAGGGAATATAACATGTTCTTGGTGACCTTCCACTGAATCAGTAAGGGTGACTTTTAGCATTTGACATTAACTACAGCCGGGTCACAAGCCCTGTGAACATTGGTGCTATCATCAGTAATTGTTAATATAATAATATGTATGAATAAATTATATATTATATCCACATCTCGTTGACACTTAAATTCGTTTTAGGCTGATTGACGTCTTATGTTGCATTTTGCAAAATGTTATTATATAGATATAGATATAGTATAGCGTAATCTATGCTTGTACCATGGTGTGACTGCATTTTGAGAGGTTTACAACACAGCAAGCAATAATTATAGGATTTAGTTGCATTATAAGGCAAGCGACTGTTTCTTGTTGACTTTAATACGAAAATGTCAAATAGTATGTCAAGTCTTGTGAAGTAATGACGAAATGGTGTTCCTCGTCTTTCACATTTATTTATCTATTTATGTAGTTGATTATTCGTTCAGTACTTACACATTTCTTCAATATCTATTCTCTTTATTTATTTATGTGTTCATTTATTTATTACACACAAAAAAACAAACACACACACATACACACACACATATATAATATATATATATAATATATATATATATATATATATATATATATATATATATATATATATATATATATATATGTATTTAGTGCGGGGCGGTCCTTGGCAAGCTTAAGGACCACGGTCCTACGGTCCTTGGGAAATGAAGACCGCAAGGACCGGTCCTAGGACCGGTCCTTTTCGACATTGAACATTCCTGAGAGACTGTTGGAAATTCGAACCGGTTTGACCTTTTAGAGCGTGGGATCGTTCATTCTTGAACCGTTAAAGACCGCTACAACACGATGAAAACCGTGGCCTACAGGAGTAAAACACACGGAGTAGTCACACTCATTTCAAATTGTAACCTAATTAGAGAAGAGGGGTGATGCCTTCTTTATTTGCTCACCGTACTTCATTGTTACTTCGATAATTTAATAAAATTTGAAATTTATCCCCATTAACGGAGATAATGGCATCGCCCAAGGCGTTGATCGAGTTGTTCGTGGCGTTGATACACACACGCAACTCCTACCCCCCCCCCCCCCCCCCCCCCCCACCACACACACACAATTAGAGGGCAGCGAGCATTGAAGAGTAAGAGAGAGACGTGAAGTTATAATAAGAGGGGGTGGATGAGGTGATAAGAGGGTCGATGGTGACTTTTCGCCAGATCTAACAAACTCAGCTACCCATTCATTGCTGAGTAGACAGGGATTCAGAAAAAAATCGACTGCACCCGGGATCGATCTCTGGCCCTTTGCGTATAAAGAGAGTGCTCTATCAACTGAGCTATCGGGGTCCCCAAATATTCTATTGGACTTTTTTAAAATTCAGACGTTATAACTGGGTTTTTTGGAAGGAAGAAACTAATGAAAATCATATTATTTGATTAGTAAAAACACCAAACGAAATTTTAATATTATTGTATTATTTTAAATGACAACACTGCGATAGAAAGGAGTGGTGACAAGAGATGGACAAAAGAAAAACAAAAAATCGGATTTGCTACTTGCTAGGTTCGACACACACACACACACACACACACACACACACACACGCACACAAACACACACATCTTTTGTAGTCACATACATTTCAAACAATAACCCATTAGAGAAGAGGGATCATGCCTTCACCATAGATCATTGTCATTGCGATCATTATGGTGTAGTAAATTTAGAAATTTACCCCGTATAATGGAATCGTCCAAGGCGTGCGCCTCCTGTTCCCCCCATCTCACACACGAAAGGGCGGTTTGCGGAGTGGAGGTTGGTGGTCGTCTGCCTGTATGGTCGTCTGTGTCGTTTAGTGTATGGCAAAGGGGGGTGGGTGCGATTAATTAAGTGGGATGGGTGGTGATTGGTGGAAGATAGGCAACCGAAGCAACGAATCGCTGGGGAAGTAGTAGGCTATGGCGCGAGACCGTAGGACCGTGGTCCTTGCAAGGACCGCCCCGCACTAGTTGAAAGGTGATAAGAAGTGAGGACCGCCGCCGTCTTCCCCTCTGGGACGGTCTTCGGTTCACAGCTAAAAGACCGTCGGACCGCGGTCCAGACCGGTCTTCAGCGCGGCACTAATGTATATTATATATATATATAAAGACATATATATTTAAGCAATTGATTAATAAATTAATTAACCGTTTTAATTATTAATGAATTAAGTAACTTATTTATCTTTTCGAGTATTCTTTTTAAAAATATGTTGAGAAGGAAAAAACAGCTCCACTGAAGTCTTCAACATGGATTAATGGTTATTGGTTTTAAATCTTGTATTATAAGGCACATTTGCTTAAAAAACTACAAAAATAATAATTATAATTATATAGTAGCTTTTGTACACTCTCCCATTAAAAGGAAATTTCAATCTAATTAAGGAGATAATCTGGAAATAATTAATGCTTCAATGATTTGAAAAAAGACACACACATTAAAAAAAAATTCTATTCTGAAATGTCTACCCCAACCCCCCCCCCCCCCCCCCCCCCCCCCCCCCCACCCCCCCCACACACACACAATAATATCCCGTTTTTTTTCTTCTTCTTCTCATAATATTTTTCTGGTCTTGTCTGTTATGCCAGATTTTCCCGTGTCTCTTTTTTTTTTTCTGTCGATCGATATAAATATTATACATAACAAGGCGGGAATGAAAAAAAAACAAAACAGAATTGTGTTTTAGAAGAATTAGGGCTAAATTGTGCTGGAAAAGCAATCCCAGCTGGTTGTAATCTGTATGTGATCTTTACGATTCCGATGTTTACCCAAATCGTCATAACCGCATTGCTGTCATGGCAATAAAACTTCTCTCAAACCAACACAACATATTCGGTAAAAATAGACAGGTAGATAACCACGCCTCTCGGACAATCGTCATAATGTAAACAATGGCAGTGATTGGTAGACACAGCAAACTACACATGTTTTACTATCGATGGTTTGTGCTTAAGTAAAATACCCACTGTTCAATACCGCTTGATCAATAGAACCACACAGAAAATTATGTGTAAACCTAAACGTTTATAATGTGATCAAGAAAATCGTGTGATAACTAGTCACCCATTTGGCGGTATGAAAACAATAACAATGATCAAGATTGGTCGATTTCATTCACTTACTGTTTATAAAACAACCAACTATGTTTGTCCGAGCACGTGTGAGGGTGTGTCACAAATATCATTTTTTTGATTGGTCAAAAATCTACTGGTTAATTACGCTGGATTATCTAAGCCACACATCGTGCCCGTTATCTAGTTTGCTGAACGTCGAAAGAATTAGCAAATTTATTTTCTCCCTTCTGTATTTGTCTTAGTAAATTATATCAGGGTCACAGAATTTTACCCGGCTTCATTTTCGTTGATGTGTTAACTCTCTCCTTACCATCTATTTTTAGAATTCCCCCCGAAAATTCATACCCATCCCAGCACAAAAATGTACATTTCTTACTCAAATAAAAGTAACAAGTGAGCTCTACAAACACAGTGGTTAGTGGTTTATAGCTGTAATCAAAGAATTTCTTTAAATTTCGTGATGTACAAGAGAAATCGGATTAAGAAAATTGTCGGTTACATCGTAACGAAGTGACGATTTTTCTATGGTTGGTAAGGAGAGGGTTAAAAAGGCAATAGAAAGTCACTAAATTTTACGACATTCGCATCTAACAAATATTACTGTTATCAAATCATATTCTTCATGACAACAATGTTGAAGTAAGAGTGCCTTTTCACGAATATCAAATGTGGGACCTCGGCGGTTGTAACCATGACCAAATCCTGTATTATGTAATTGGTTTCTATAGTTGATGTCACGTAGCCCAACAACGCGGCCATCGTGGTTTCTAAACAAAGAAAATCGGTACAATTTATTCTTCATGTTGGGCTAGAACTTCTCATATGTCTTGTGATCAGAATGTGTAAAAGTCAAAACATGATCAATTTTGTGATGTTTTTTCTCCTCTGGATACGCTTTTATGCTCCTCAAGAAATATTGCATAA
The DNA here is from genome assembly GCF_034508935.2 of Berghia stephanieae. NCBI lineage: Eukaryota > Metazoa > Mollusca > Gastropoda > Nudibranchia > Aeolidiidae > Berghia > Berghia stephanieae. Next base: position 11,602,151 of record NC_088362.1, read on the forward strand.
GGGCGTCCGCCATTGTTCCGATAGTTTACTAAGTTGCCATGCGCCATTACGAGGGAAGTGACGTTACGACTGTTTAAGCGTATTGATAGCATGCGTAACCTTCAAATTATATAGATAGAACGAAGTTGACGTTACTCGGGTCTTTGTTATTGTTGTATGAGTTCATTAAACTGTGTTAACCAGACTATAAAGGTTCATCATAGAGTCGCCAAAGAAAGGTGACAAAATAATAATATAATTCGCTGCACCCATTATTAGTCTGTAATTATAGTACTTAAATATATTTGGGTACAATGGAAAAACAAGTATTTAAATTTTTGGCCAGAGAACTTGTCCCTCAAACATCGTTCGATTAAACGAACCTCACCTTGTCAACAAAACAACAACAACAAAAAAATGCTCTCAACCCAGTAATTTCACGACTCCTAGTTTTTTTTAAGTTTTTAATAGCGCAATATCCACTAAATGTCTCAAAGCGCTTTAACAAGGGGTACCTGGTCTACATAACATTTAACATGTTGGACGGGACATGCCGCCTGTTAGGAGGCGTTATTACACTTTTTTTTCGGACAAGTCAACGCTGTTAACGGATAGGTACTCATTTACCCCCTGAGTACGGTGATAGAATGTGAGTAAAGATCCTTTTCCAAGGACTCCAACTATGCGCCGGCGCGAGGTTCTCGAACCCAGGACCTTCCGATTCGAAAGCGGGTCATACGACTAGACCACATTTTGTTTTTGTTTTGTTTTGTTTTTAAAAGATGAGGGTAATTTTAATCGATCGATATAATAAGAAGGACGAGTTTTCTGGTCAAATATTAACTATGTGTTTATTTCGACTACGGCTAATGGTAAAGTAGTAGTGTTTTAAACTCACATCGATCCAAGAGCTTTTTGCTAAATTTCAAAATTGGAAAACATGTATTTAAGATTAGCTTGTACAATAGATGTTTTATTCAACTATCATTAACGTGTAAAAACTAAAAAACATTAGCTTTGATACTACCCTATAATTTGTCTCATAGAAATGTAATGAATAGGCTGGGGTAAAAGTAACCTGGTAAACTACGGTATAGTCGTGTTAGGGTTGAGTGAGTTAATAATAGCACCTCACGGAAAGTCATCGGTCAAACAAACTAACACAATGAAATTAATCAAACAGTCTTTATTTGTTTTAAAACCTTAATCAAAAGAGAATGATTAAACAGAAGCAGGACTGTTGAAATATATATCTGAACTAGAAAAAAATAATAAAACAAAAACAATTTAGCAAAAAGAAGGAGCTATTTACAGACAGAAGAGAGAGAAGAGAGAGAGGAGAGAGAGAGAGAGAGAGAGAGAGAGAGAGAGAGAGAGAGAGGAGTGAGAGGGATATATATATATATATATATATATATAAATATATATATTATATATATTTATATAATGATTTACACCACACAATCACCGAACAACACACCAGGCCGGCAACATAATTGATTGGGTCATCTCCCCTGTGTCAAGTAATAGAATAAGAAAGACCGAAGTGTTGACCTAGCGATATCCGATCACAAAGTTTATTTGTGGATATCGCATTAAAGAAAGTTGATCTCCCGAAAACGAAAACATAACAACAAGGAATTATAGACAAATTGATATCAGTGGTTTACAAGATAGCATTCGTGACGTCATAAATGAAGGTTAAAAATATAAAACGACTTCAACAAAGTATTGCGATCTATTATTGACCGTGAGGCACCGCCACAAGTCGGTCGTATCGAATCGACCACACTCGCGATGGTTCAATTCCGAGATAAAGGAATTAAAGAGAAAAAAGAGACAGCTGAAGGAAATGCGAAAGGTGGCCTAACAGTATTTAAGGATATATACAAAGCAGCTAAGTCGGCTCTTATAACGCCATCACATGCGCAAAAAAGGCCCCTACAAAACGAAAAATTTCAAAGCATTACATCTTGCAAAGAACTGTTTTCCCCGCAAACGACCTTCTTGGCAGTAAGAATCCACAACCCCTTCCAGCGTCTAGAAATAACACCGAACTAGCTCAAATTTTGCCAACTATTTCCACGGCAATAAAATCCATTAGGGAAAACTTAGACAATACATCATCATCATCGTCACCGAGCTTTGGACCATTCCATGGAACGCCACTACATGTTTTTCGATCAGCCACTGAGGATGAAGTGAAGTCAGGCCATTTTAGATACCATCAAATATTGTGACTTAGTAGACCCCATCCCAACTAGTTTCTTAAGGCTTGTATTGAAGAACTGTTACCAACAATAACTGAACTTATAAATAATTTCTTGGTCTCAGTAGTGTCCCCGACTCGTTTAAACGTGCCATTGTTAAACACTATTAAAGAAGTCCGATCTAAATGTAAACGAACTGAAAAATTACAGACCTGTCTCCAACCTTCCATATCTATTCCAAAGTGCTTGAACGCATTGTGTTAAAAAGACTTTTGTATCATATCCATCTAATAATTTAAGTGAAAATTTCCAAATCTGCCTATAAATCACATCATAGCACTGAAACTGCCCTTTTAAAAGTATGCACTGTATATTCTTAATAGTATTGACAAAAATCATGTCTGTTTATTGACTTGGTTGGACCTTTTCGGCTGCATTTGACACCATTTGATCACGAATACTTATTAAACGATTAGAAATTACTTTTGGAATAAGAGACACTTGCGCTTAGTTTGGTTTAAATCATACCTAACATCAAGATCTCAGTCGGTTCTGATCGATGGCGCAGTATCAGAAACATTTCCTCTAAATACGGCGCTTCCGCAGGGGTCTGTCCTTGGTCCTGTTATTTTTACTCTTTATACTCACCTCTTTCGGATATTTTTGTTAAAAATAAATTAATGTATCATTTCTAATGTGATGACACCAATCTATGTAAGCGATATCCCTAGTAATATCCCATCATTGATACCCGTGTTGAAGACTGTATTAGAGATGTTAAATGCTGGATGGAAATTAACAAGTTAAAGCTGAATAATGAAAAGACAGAGGTGATGGTGTGTGGTAGAAAAAGTGTTTGAAAGATGATTTTCTGAAGTTTACTCTAAATATAAATGGTGGCACAATTAACCTCTCAACGTGTGTGAAAAAAACTCGGGGTAATGCTAGATCAACATATGACTAGCAGGCACAGTTTGATTCTCTATGTAGAAGTTTGACAATAGGATTAAAAAGAATTGCTTCAGTTAGACCTTTTCCTAACAAAGAAGTAACATGCAAACTATAACATCTTTCATACTATCTAAAATAGATTACTGTAATTCGTTAATCTCGAGATAAGCAACGATAAATATCACGCCTTCAAAGTATCCAGAATGCGGCTGCTAAATTGATTTTAAGAAAGAAGATAACATCCTACTCATTGCCACTTTGTATGAGCTGCATTGGTACCAGTTAAAGTGAGAATCGAATTCAAACTAGCGTATTGTGCTATAAGTCCTTAATGATCAAGCACCATTGTATATTACTGAATTTTAGAAACGTATAAGCCAACGAGGAGTCTACGTTCTGCACTAGATTCTACAAAATTAATTGTTACAAATAAATATAATATAAATTTTACGGGCAGATCGTTCAGTCACCGCCCTTTTTCCCGGGGAATCTTTCCAAAAAAAAAAAGAAAAGCAGTCCTT
>NC_088362.1:11605911-11615911 GCF_034508935.2 Berghia stephanieae
TGGAAGTTTCATATGCATTTATTATAATATCATTTAACCCTCTCCTTACCAACTATAGGAAAATCGTCACATTCCTTACGATACAACCAATATTTTTCTTATTCAAATTTCTCCTGTACGTCATAAAATTTTAAGAAAATGAACAGTGTGTTGTTAAGAGCATGTTTTGCTAAAGAAATTATATATCGCAAGAACTTACTGCTATTGTGTTTGAGCGATAAAAAATATATTTTTGGGTTAGTTGGGTACGAAGTTTTGGGGAAAATCCTGAAAATGGCTGGTAAGGAGAGAGTTAAAGTTTATTGCACTGTGACGCCAATGTAATCTGAATCTATGATGTGTAAACGAAAATGTTTACCTTTTTTATTCTTCCATTCTTTTTTAGCCGTCTTAAATATTAATCGTCCAACTTCCTTACTCCGGAAAGACACGTATTAAAATACTTGGCCAAAAAAACTCGAGTTTTCTAGTCAAAAGTTTTTGAAAAAGGAGTCTTTTCAGAGTTAGTAAGACGGTTAACTGGTGAATAGGATACAATAGTCAGACGTCACGTCCGCCCAGCAAGGGCAGCTTGGTTCTATACAAAAAAATCGGCACTTTTTTTTCTTCATGCAGCTAGAAATTTTTCACATGCCATGTGATCAGAATGATTAAATAAAAGTCAAAACATGATCAGATTTATAATGTTTGTTTTTTTTCTTCTCTGGATACACTTTTATGCTCGTTGGAGAAGTATTTCATAAGGGCGTCCGCCGTTGTACCAATAGTTAAGAACCAGTTACTAAGTTACTATGCGTCATTACGAGGGAAGTGACGTCACGACTGTTGAACCCTATTGCGGACATCAGGATAATGGACTAGATTATGGGTTGCTGTTTTTTTTCTAAGCATCTACCTCTGTTCTTTTTTTAAATTTTAAACTAGACCACTTTACTTTAAATAGTGAGGAGAAGAGGATGTTTTTTAAATGTAGAATAATGATCTTTTTTATATTCAATTATTCTTTTTTTTTTAGGGAGTGGTGTTGAAATGACTGGCTTTTTTTTTGGTCTCATGCGCCTTAAAACCAAAAAAAAAAAAAAAAAAAGAAAGAAGAAAATGAAGAAAATGATTTATATTACCATATAATTATTTATATAATTGTGTGTGTGGGTGTGTATGTGTGTGTGTGTGTGTGTGTGTGTGTGTAATATCCCTTTAAGTTCTTTTTTTTTATGGACGATGGAGTTACCATAAATATGACCAATATCATGAAATCGGTCTTTTGTCTGAAGTCAGCTGAGACAGAAAGTGAGTTTAATGTTAAATTGATAAAATAAAAATAAAAAATTGAAATGGGTTTAGTGCACTTTAGGAAAATATATGCATCTACCAAGTAAAACCCACAATCTCAACCCAGGTTTCAACTAGTTTTTACCATAAATTCAATTCTCTTTCCGCCCGGGGCGGAGCAATACCGTTTTGAGACCACGGACGGGTCAGAAATAATCGCAAACGATGAGAATAAATAGCTATATATAGATTGGTCGAAATTGACATCATTCAGCTCTTTATTATTGTCTTTAGACCTCCATTTTAATGATAATTTCTCACTTGATTCCATCAATCAGACCATGATTAAAGTTTAACGTTACACATAATTTTGTGGGCTGGTTCTGATATATATATATATATATATATATATATATATATATATATATATATATATATATTTATATATACATATACATACATACGACTGGTATTGTGAATATTTTACCTAAACGCATAGCACCCCGATTAGTATAAATAAAACTTAGAACACCCCCGTTACAATCCTGTTGCTGCCAATTTTGTCTTGCCGGACATGTCATTATGTAATAATGTTGTTATCTCAAGTTCTCATAGTTCAAATAATTGACAATTAATTATTATAATTCGTTACTTTTTTTTTTTTTTTTTTTTGAAAATAGTATTATTAACCAATTTACTGCCGTTTATTCTCGAAAGACACGTATTTTAAAAATTTGGCAAGAAAACTCATTCTTGCCTGGCAACATCGATCGATTCAAATGACCCTCACCTTGACAAAGTCTCTCAAACCTTGGAAGACCTCGTGAGGTCCAGGGTTTGAAAGTTTTGTTTTTTACAAAAAAGGCTCGTTTAAATCGATCGATATTATTTAGAATGAAGATTTTTCTGGTCAAATGTTTAACTCACTCAACCCAAACACTGACTATATATCCGTAGTTTACCCGGGTTACTTTACCCCATGCCTATATATTATTCCATTTTTCTGAGACAAATTATTATAGGAGTAGTATCAAAGCTAATGTTTCTTTTAGTTTTTATTGGGTGGGGATCCTGACCTCCCATAGCGGGCAGGGAGGTACATACTGTGTCTTCTATTCCCTTATATCTATTTTCCAACATGCTTTCTGTCTTTGTCTTGGAATGAGATTACTTGGTTTTGTCCTGGCCCTGGCCGGATCCCTGCCTGGGAAGGAAACAGTCAAATGCATAGTTATTGTTTTGGGAGATGATCTTTTTTTCCTTGTAAATCATCTCTCTGTTATGCATTGTATTATGATTAGTTTGCATATTATATTATATAATTTGTAAACATTTGAGTGTATTCCTCTTAGTTCGGGCATGTGCTTGTGTCTGGATGAGACTTTTAGGTGATCTCAAACTAAGTACTTTGACGGTGTGCTCTTGGAATCTACATCTGTTCCCTATTTGAACCAATTCCCCTTTGTCTCACCTTTTCTTTGGTGCTTTAATTGTAATTCTAGAACTTTTTACTATCCCACTTTCTTCCTTTTTACTGGCGCTTATATGACCTTGATGTGTTGCAAGCGCCGTAAAACCCTTAAAAACAAACAAAACATTTTAGTTTATACATGTTAATGGTAGTTGAATAAAACTATCTATGTACATGCTCATTTTTAATACACTTTTTTTTGCAATTGTGACCCATCGTCCCAAAACGGTATTATGTCGGGATGAACCAGATACTAAAAAGCTGAATTAAAGCTAAACTGGTCGAATATTTGAATTATTGTAATTCAGCATTCTACGATACGGTATTCATTCTATTCAATAAAACATAAAAAGCTCATTGCGAGTAGGGATATTTTTGGCAATAAATTCAATTGTCAGCATCTTAATCTTTCCGACATAATACAGTTTTGAGGCGAGGGGTCACAATTTTGAAAAGTAGCGAAAATCTCGATGATTGAGCGAGTAAAAATACAAATCTTGCTAGAGTACGGCAGTTAACTTGGTCAAGTGTTTGTTGTTTTTTTTTTTTTTGTTTTTTTTTTTTGTTTTGTTTTTTGTTTGTATTTTTGCTTTCCATTGAACTCATATTATTATTTTACCAAGAGGGTTCCTTGTAATGGTTGGTGCAATCACCTGACTCAACTTTTTGTTTGTTTCAATAAAAAGCTGGAATTTAGTTAAGTTGAATTTGTTTTCATTTATCTAGGAACCGCTAGGTTCCGCTTCATTTTGCTTTGTTAGCTGCACAATGGTTTTTCGTTTGTTGTGTGTGTGTGTGTGTGTGTGTGTGTGTGTGTGTGTGTGTGTGTTTTCATTTGTTTTGTTTTTGACTTTTTGTTGTCTTATCTTTGGGGGTGGGGGGGGGGGGGGAGGGGTTCTTTTAGGGTTTTACGTTGCTTGTGACACATTTAGGTCATTTCAGCGGAAATAAACAGGAAAGCAATGGGATAGACAAAAATTCTAGATTTACCATTCATAGCAGCACACAAGCAAAGTAAGACAAAAGGGATTGATTATAATAGGGAACAGATGTAACTCGATAGATGACACCAAAATATTTTTTTCTTAATAAGCAAAATAAAATTCCCTTTATTCACCCCCAAGGGAAAAGTTGTCTTTAGGGTCTATTCCACGGGAATCCTGTAATAATCCAGGCGGCAGCTGCAGTGCAGCGCTGCAATTTGAGCTAGGTTATATCTAACGTTATTTAGATAGGGTCACTTTGCAAATTTTGAAGTGTGGTCGAATTAAGTCAAATCTCTCATTTGGCGCAAGTACGTAGATTATTTTTTTTTTTTAATTGGGCTTTTTTATATAGCGCAATATCCACTTACCATGCTCAAAGCGCTTTACAAGGGATCCCTCGCCAACAGCAACATGAATTTAAAAAAAGATAATAATAATTGAGCTTGAGCTTTTATACAACGCAGTATCCACTAAATGTGCTCAAAGCGCTTTACAATGGGTCTCTGATGAACAGCAACATATCATAACATGTAGAAAGAGGCATGACGCCTGTTAGGCAAGGGGTACATACTGTGTCTTCTATCCCCTTATATCTGTTTTCCAACACGCTTTCTGTCTTTGTCTTGGAATGAGATTACTTGGTTTTGTCCTGGCCCTGGCAGGAGTCCTAGCTGGGAGGGAAACAGTCAAATGCATAGTTATTTTTTTTGGGAGATGATATTTTTTTCCTTGTAAATCATCTCTCTGTTATGTATTATTATATTTGTTATTTTGAATTTATAATGTAAGCATTTGAGTGTTTTCCTCTTTGTTGGATTTTGTGCTTGTGTCCGGATGAGACTTATAGATGATCTCAAACTAAGTACATTGGTGGTATGCTCTTGGAATCTACATCTGATCCCTATTTGTTCCCAGTTCCCCTTTATCTTACTTTCTCTTGGGTGCTTTAATTGTAATTCTAGAACTTTTTACTATCCCATTTTCTTCCTTTTTACTGGCGCTGATATGACCTTAATGTGTTGCAAGCGCCGTAAAACCCTTAAAAGCAAATAAAAACAAATAAAACATCTGAGTACGGTGAGAAAAATAGAGTAAAGAGCCTTTTCCAAAGGACTCAGCTATGCACCGAACAAGGCTCGAACTTAAGACCTTCCGATCTGAAAGCGAGTGTCATACCACTAGATCACATAGCCGCACAATTATCTTCTGCTAGTGTCTCTCTCACACACACAACAGTAAAAAAAACAATTACCGGTCCTAAGAACACACCCCGCCTTTTAATATTATGGTTAGCAACTGGGCATGATCTATAGATAGAATGCGCTTGGCCAAGGAGTTCATAACATTGCCATCCGGAAGTAAAACGGACCAACACACAAACTCTGTGTAACCATGAACTTTTATAGTCTGGTTAATACAGTTTAGTGAGAACAACTCACAAACGCGGAATGGCAAAAACAATAACAAAGGCCTGAGTGACGTCATCTTCGAACTATCTATATTACGTTTCAATGTGCTCAAGGTCATTGGTCACATTGGACTATGTGCTCAAAGTGACCCACATAGTGAAAAGTGTTCACAGTTTGTGAAATATCTAACATCACGATTGGTCATTTTGTTCAGGTTGACACATGGCTATGTTTTCAACTTTCATAAACAAATCAGCGTGTTTACATTTCTGAAGAAATATATCAAATCGTTGGACAGCAACAAATCATGTGATTGATGACTTTGTTGGACGAAAACATGAATATAGATAGTATGCGCTTGGCTAAGAAGCTCATAACATTGCCATCCAGAAGTATAACGGAACAACACACAAAACTGTGTCGAAGGGCACGGAGGGTGGCAAGTGAATAATAACAATGGCGATGGATATGGAGGTGTTTTCGATTGTCCAACCGATAGCACATTTTTGAAGAGGGGTACTTCCTTTTTGTACCACAATGGATAAAAATTAGTCCAAGAGACAACAATAGAATTAACAGGTAGATAATCACGCCTCTCGGACAATCGTCATAATGTAAACAATGGTAGTGATTGGTAGACACAGCAAACTACACAGGTTTTTCTATCGATGGTATGTGTCTAAATAAAATACCCACTGTTCTACCGCTTCGTCAATAGAACTAACACAGAAAACTATGTATAAATGTAACCGTTTAAAATCTGATCGAGAAAATCGTGTGATAACTAGTCACCCATCTGGCCGTATAAAAACAACAACAATGATCAGAGAGAGGTCGATTTCATTCATATTCACGTTACTGTTTATAGATAGTATGCAGATGACGTCACTCAGGCCTTTGTTATTGTTTTTGCCATCCGCGTTTGTGAGTTGTTCTCACTAAACTGTATTAACCAGACTATAAAAGTTCATGGTTACACAGAGTTTGTGTGTTGGTCCTTTATACTTCCGGATGGCAATGTTGTGAACTCCTTGGCCAACCGCATTCTATCTATAGATAGAATGCGCTTGGCCAAGGAGTTCACAACATTGCCATCCGGAAGTATAACGGACCAACACACAAACTCTGTTTAACCATGAACTTTTAAAATCTGGTTAATACAGTTTAGTGAGAACAACTCACAAACGCGGATGGCAAAAACAATAACAAAGGCCTGAGTGACGTCATCTGCATACTATCTATAAACAACCAAATATGTTTGCACCTGTGAGGGTGTGTCACAAATCTTAAGTTTTGATTGGTCAAAAGTCTACTGGTTAATTCTATTATAAGTTGCTCCACAGCACATAATGATAAAAATGGAATATAAGTCTAAAAATTTTATATTTTGATAAAGAATTGGTCTGGAGACAACGACCACGTCTGTCGTCGCCGGAAGTCCAGCGCCAAGAGATACATATCGAATATCGATATTGAGAAAAGTGTAGATAAAAGTGTACTTTTTGTCTTTATTTTTTTTTTTTTTAAACTGATATTTGCAACATAGATTTCATGCGCACCGCATAGGATCGTTATTCTTGAAGATAGCTGACCGGCAACGTGGTCAAGAGCACAAGCCACGATATATGATGACTTGAAGAAGGCTAAAAGACGAAACGTCGTTTGTTTTGTGTTGCTCCCTTATATATGAGTCACATTTAATCACTTTATCTTTTTCTCCATACCTCGAATTCATTGCAAAATGAAGCATTTTACAACTTATTGGTTATGAAATATCTAAGAATATTATTTTGATGGGTGGAATAGAGGTATTATTTCAACACTTTGGATTTATAAGATTCGTTATAGATAGTATGCAGATGACGTCACTCAGGCCTTTGTTATTGTTTTTGCCATCCGCGTTTGTGAGTTGTTCTCACGAAACTGTAATAACCAGACTATAAAAGTTCATGGTTACACAGAGTTTGTGTGTTGGTCCGTTCTACTTCCGGATGGCAATGTTGTGAACTCCTTGGCCAAGCGCATTCTATCTATATCTTTTATCGCACATAATTCACTCGCAAGCCTGTGAGATATTCAGCGCGATGAACAAAAAGATTCATTTAATAATCCAAAGCCCAAAATAATGAATCTCATTTAATATTCTTCATAAAAGAAGACATGTTTTGCTCTGTTTAATGCTAATTTTATTGTAAACCTGACACACTAATGAAGGTTGTGCACCTATTATCCTTTGTGTACAAACATTGGGGTGTACTTTGGACAATTTCCAATACTCTTCAACAGTCGTAACGTCACTTCCTTCCTAATGACGCATGGTCACTTAGTAACACTGGCTCTAAACTATCGGAACAATGGCGGACGCCGAATGAAATATTTCTCCGGCGAGCATAAAAGCGTATCCAGAGGTCAAAACCAAATAAATTTGATAATGTTTTGACTTTTACACATTCTGATCACAAGACATATGAAAAGTTCTAGCCAGCATGAAGAATATAAAGTATTCATTTTCTTTGTTTAGAACCAAGATGGCCGCCGTTGCCGGGCGGCGTGACATCAGACTATTGGATCGTATTTACCTTATTCGGTAGTCCTAGCGAGGAGTGTAACCGGAGCCATCGTTAACTTTTAGCCTGACACTGACCAAAAAATGACGTCAAAATGCCAGTCTTTGGCCACAAAAGAAAACAAATCGTGAGTTGTATTCAATAGTTCAATCAATGGGTTGTTTCCATGAGCACTACTAACGACAACTCACTAGGCGGTGCAAAAACCAAATAATGATGTCAAATTGCCAGTCTTTTTGGGTTTCAGTGTCAGGTTATAACTTGACGTTGGCTACGGTGTAACACGATGTGAAAAAGGACGGCACAATTGACAACAACCAAGGGACACAATTGCATTTTAAAAATAAAACCTTTACATTTTTCTCCGTTATTTCCCTTCATCAAAAAACAACAAAAAAAAATGTCGCGTGTGACACAAACACAAGTCAGTTGGCAGTGTTTGATAAAGAAAGAGAAAGACAGAGAGAGAGAGCGAGAGAGAGAGAGAGAGAGAGAGAGAGAGAGAGAGAGAGAGAGAGAGGGGGAGAGCGAGCGAGAGAGAGAGAGAGAGAGAGAGAGAGAGAGAGAGAGAGAGAGAGAGAGAGAGAGAGAGAGAGAGAGAGAGGCGAGTGCGGCAATGTGGTCAAGCGGTATGAAACTCACCTTCGGATTGAAAGGTCCACGGCTCGATTCCCGCTCTGAGCGGCGTATACTTGAGTCCTTGGGAAAGGCTCTTTACTGACATTCTCTCACCATGCTCAGGTGTAAAATTGGTAACTCGCCGTAAACAGCTCTCTCTCTCTCTCTCTCTCTCTCTCTCTCTCTCTCTCTCTCTCTCTCTCTCTCTCTCTGAACAAATTCTAATATCGCCTGCAGTGTCAAGTTTCCACCTTCATGTTGTTAAGTGTTGTTGTTGACAAGGGACCCATTGTAAATCGCTTTGAACACTTTTAATGGATTTCGTGCGATACAAATGCTCTAGTGATTTAATGTATGTATGTGTGTATTGTATGTGTGTAATAATAATGATAATAATAATAATAATAATAATGATAATAATAATAATAATAATAATAATAATAATAATAATAGTATAATAATAATAATAATAATAATATAATAATAATAATAATAATAATAATAATAATAATAATAATAATAATAACAATAATAATAATAATAATAATAATAATAATAATAATAATAATAATAATAACATAGTGTAATTTAAGCACTGAGAGTCAGGTGTTTCGGAGTTGTAGCACTATATAAGTTTTCAGCATTATTTTATTATTATTATTATTATTATTATTATTATTATTTATTATTATTATTATTATTATTATTATTATTATTATTATTATTATTTATACCTATCATATTATAACATTGTCATCAATATTATGTACCGTCATCAGTTGTATACACTGCCACGCATAGAGTGTGGGAGACGGTTATCTTTATTGACGGCCCAATTTACACCAGTCAACCAAAAAATCGTTTAAATCTCTCCTTTCCTGTCATTTTCAGTATTTTCCCAAGAATGGCAGGCTTACCCAGCAGAAAAATTGATTTTTTAAAACTCAAACAAGCTCTCTACAAAACGAGTTTATGTTCTTATTAATCCAACAAAGATCATAGTGAGATATAAAAAGATCTAAATAAGAACAACTGTATATAATAGATATATTGTGTCGTAACAAATGTGACGATTTTACTGTAGGTGGTAAGGAGAGGGTTAACATTAGCCACTTTGTAAACACGTGACGAAGAAGACTTAACTTCCAGCTTGTTAATCTTAATCTTTTATTGAACGGAAATCCCCGCTCTTCACTCGCTCACACAAAACCCGCACTATGCTTCCCTAAAGTGTTGTATTTCAAATGTTGTCTGTTGTTCTGTTCTCTTGATCTTAGGGGTTGTTTAAACACAACAGCAAACATGTCATGATTTAAATGTAAATAATGATAATCACCAGGGGCGGTTGGTCACATTGTATTAAAGGCGGCACAAATCCGAAATACAGAATCAAATTTTATTGGTCTAGTTAATTTATCTTAATTTGACCTACTTTGTATGTGTGTGTGTGTATGTGTGTGTGGAGGGGGGTATTGCAATTGTTTGCATATGTGCGTGTATTTGTGTGTGCGTGTATGTGTGTGTGTGTGTGTGTGTGTTAGAATATTAACGAGACGTACTCACAAAAGAGCATCAATTATCTTGGACAAAACTTGTCTGTTAACTTTCACCTGTTCATTATAACGACTCACAGACGCAGCATGTCCTGTTTCCAACTGATTTCTTATATCTACAACG
>NC_088362.1:11628411-11630911 GCF_034508935.2 Berghia stephanieae
ATAAGTGGGACTGGAACTTGTTTAGTCATTACTAATAGTATTGTGAAGGTCTTAGACAGCTATACGAGCCAATAATCATTGCTGTTAAATAATTCCAAGTAATATGTAACGGGGAAATCATAGGCGTTGTAGACCTCCATATAGTTTACTTCTAAATTAATAGGGCGATTCTATGGGTGAAGGAGCTGACAACCTATGTAAAACGCTCGTGTGGTGTGGAAATTATCACCAATTTTTCTAGTAGAAATTTAATCTCCACCTTCATTACCACATTGCACGTTACTCGCGTCCATCATAGATTTATGCAACAGAAGAGTGGAAAGTGTGATGTCTTTAATTGAGAAAAGTGAGTGGAGCAGGCACTTATGTTGGTAACAACAAGAAATAAAGTGAGTAGGAAAATGCCAGAAGATAATAGAGAATAAAAAAATGTTGCGGCGGTGATGGGGGGTTTCAACCCGCGACAATACTGGTACGACAACTCCGCCTGACCGGTGAGAGCGTGACTCTACCGTGTGGGGTATGGTGGATAGCTCATAAGGTAGAGTCACGCTCTCACCGACCAGGCGAAAGTGTGATGTCACCACTTCTCTGCTCTATTTGGGTTATGCTGGTTACGTAGTGTTACTAAAAATAGCTTATCCGAAGAAAAAAAAAGGTCTATAGGTATATATAGTCCGTCAGAGCAATTAAGTCCGTAAAGCCGGAGTCTATCCCGGTTTCTCTAGCGTGAAACTCAATAGCAATTTCTTGCTACCCTTGGATAATACACTTGTCTATCGCTAACAGACCCAGCTAACCAGGGTCAGAAAACAAATCTCGACTTCACCCGGGACCGATTTCGGTTCCTTTGCATGTGAAGTGAGTGCTCTATCAACTGAGCTATCCGGACCCCAACTCATGATAAAAAAGAATAAAGATTACAAATTTAAAATCGTCTTTATATATTTTTTATTTTCAAAGCAAAAACTCAAACTCGATATAAAGCATGCCTTCCCCCCCCCCCCCCCCCCCCCCCCAACCCCGTTGCTTGTGAGTCGAGTATTCTATTAATTGAGTTATCGGATCACTCCCCCCCCCCCTTCTCCCCCCCCCCCCCCCCAATCCTCAAGCACTCTTTCGTCAGGAAGTAATGAAGAAAAAACAAACATTTTTTGTATTCCATAACCACAAGAGTACTGTCAAGTGTTTCAAATGTAATCCAAAGCTCTCAACCTTTTGATCCAAACTGGAATGACCTATCCCCTGAACCCAACCCACGCCCTCCACATTAAATGTAGAGATACTTAATTGAAGTTTAAAATCTAGAGTGCTTCCGTAGTCCATTAAAATTTGTCATCCTGAGTGACATTCCGGCGAATTGCTTCTTCGGCCGAACATGATAGCCCACGTAATTTCCTGTACGGTACCCCGTGAATGAAAGACTGTCAAGGGATTTCAAGTTTGATTTGACTCCAAATAATATCATCGCATCATTTCATCGTCTCTTCAATCTTTTATGATGGTTAACTCACTCAATCCTAGAGATTTTTGCTACTTTTCAAAATTGGAAAAAATGTATAAAAATTGAGCATGTAGATTGATAGCTTTATTCAACCAACACTCACATATAAAAATTAAGAACATTAGCTTTGATACTACGACTATAATTTGTCTCAGAAAAATGTAATAAATAGGCATAGGATAAAAGTAACCCCGGGTATACTACGGATAGAGTTTGTGTTAGGATTGAGTGAGTTAATCGCAGCGAAGAATTCCATTTCCATAAATATAAGTAATGTAAATGTTGCTGCTCGAAGCTCGAAGAAATGGATAATAATGTGAAATTGAATGTAAGCTTCAATTTAATTACAAAAAACAGATCAAATGAACGTTTCGGGTTTCCCCTTTATCAACAAAACAGGATGAATGAAACACTACAGATGAATGAGATAAAGTGACAGTGGCGTAGATAAGATTCATATGTAGTGTTTCATTCATCCTGTTTTGTTGGTAAAGGGGAAACCCGAAACGTTCATTTGATCTGCTTTTGTAATTAAATTGAAGTTTACATTCAATTTCAGATTATTATCTATGAATATAAGTAAAAATTTGACCCATCGTCTTAAAACAGTGGTATGTTGGGATAATTTAGGCTCCCCTGAAAAATGAGTTTATAATTTGAAATGTATATTATAACAAAAGAGAAATTGAATGTAAGCTTCAATCTAATAATAAGCGGAAACAGAAAATGTGGACGTTTCGGGTTTTCCCTTTATCAACAAAACAGGATGAATAAAACATTGCAAAACGAATGAGATAATAGGTGATAATAATTAAATTAAAGCTTAGTCTACATTCAATTTTACATTGTAATTTCTTTCTTTGAGCTTCGAACAGCAACATTTACAATTATAACGATAAGAAATAGGAACTTAATTTTTTTTGTAAAAGTGTCAAAATATCATAATTGTTTTTCCAAGCCACCAACATCTCAACATTACTTTCTTATCAATCGTCT
>NC_088362.1:11633411-11640911 GCF_034508935.2 Berghia stephanieae
TTCGCCCCCACTAATCGTTTATTAATATTCCTCGTTATTATGCAGCCTATTTCACCGAGTACCAATTTCTCTTTGTGCCATAACTAGCCTAGTACTTGACCGATATCAAGGAGTTACATTAATGAATAAGAAACCTCAGCACTGGCTTATCTTAGAATGGATGAATATTATACGTATCGTTGGGTACCCGTTTGTGGGATGACTACTTCCACTACTGATGGAATCAAAATATACATTTTCCTACTTCATAATATTATGCGGCTATGTGGTCTTGTGGTTTGTGACACTCGCTTTCGAATCGGAAGGTCCCGGGTTCTAGCCTCGCTCGGCGCATAGTTAAGTCCATGGAAAAGACTCTTTACTCATATTCCCTCACCGTACTCAGGTGTAAAATGAGTACCTGGTCGTTAACATCGTTGTCTCATGCCGAAAAACATATAATATCGCCTAACAGGCGTCATGTCTCGTTCTACATGTTAGTAGTTGCTGTTGGCTAGGGACCCCTGTACAGCGCTTTGAGCACTTTTAGTGGATATTAAGATATTTAAAAAAGCTGAAGTTAGAAAAAAAAAACAACTCAAGTTATACTGATGCTATGCAGTGAAGGCAAATTATCACAACATCTGCCAACAGGATATAACGTTTCAAGACACAAAACTAAATGTGTAGCCTTTAAAGTTTATAGATAGTATGCGCTTGGCTAAGAAGTTCACAACATTACCATGCGGAAGTATTGGCCAACACACAAAACCTTGTGGTAACCATGAACTTTTGTAATCTAGTTAATACAGTTTAATGAGAATTACTCATAAACGTGGTTGGCAAAAAACAATGACAAAGACTCGATTGACGTCATCTTCATTCTATCTATAAACGTTCAAGATTACACATAGTTTTGTGTGTTGGTCCGTTCTATTTCAGGATGGCAATGTTGTAAGTTTCTTAGCCAAGCGCACACTATCTAGAAAAGAAACCAAATTGAAGTCACTCAGCTCAAATATTTTGTTTGTTGGTACATAATACCCGGCTGGCAAATGTTGTGAGATTTTCACCTAAACGGAAAACATTAATATATAATTTGAATTAGAATCAATACTTTTTTTTTTATATAGTTTAGTAGATTCGGTTTTTTTTCTTCCATATATTTCATTCTGGTCTAATGTATTTGGGTCGGAAAATAAGAGAACCAAGGAACGTGTGCTATTCTTATCATTCATTGCTTCTTATTACACTGTACATTGTTTGGGCATCCACCGGGACGGCTTCTTGCGCCGATGGAATCACAATGACATAGAGATATATCTTTTAGACTTATTAGCATCTAAGGAACCATTATTTTTATGTCAATGTCGTAATGGGCTAATCATTTTTCAACCCCTCCCCCCCCCCTTCCACCCCCCCCCCCCCTCCACCCCCCCCCCTACCCCCACACACACACAAACACACACACACACACACACACACACACACACACACACACACACAAATACATTCCCGCCAGCCAAGAAGCGGAGTTGTAGCCAAATGAAACCCACTCTTTTCCTCTCTCTCTCTCTCTCTCTCTCTCTCTCTCTCTCTCTCTCTCTCTCTCCCTCTCTCTAGCCAAATGAAACACACTCTTTTTCTCCCTCTCTATCTCTCTCTCTCTCTCTCTCTCTCTCTCTCTCTCTCTCTCTCTCTCTCTCTCTCTGTCTCTTCGTCTCCTTCCATGTTTCTCACACAACCCTCCACTCTCTATCTAATCTCTTAATTACTTCTCCATCCATGCTTATGTGTTGTTTCCTCCTCAGTCATCAGATTCCCAAATAATATGACCAATATCGATTTATGTAAATAATTGTTTTTCGTCCTCATTAATCGTCTATCAATATTCCTCGTTATCATGCATATACCAGCAACTGTCCATTTCTCATGGTCCTATTACAATACAAGGGAGGAGGATGAGTCTGCTTTGTGATCTCTACTATTTCTTATTTCAGTATTTATCGCGCAATGCTGGCAGTTCTGTGCTGATAAGGAAGAGTGTGTATAGAATAAATAAGATATCTTATCATCAATGAATGATAAAATATTATGTCGTATTCTTTTGGTATCTTCTTCACTTTAGCATCTTCCCCTTCTCTCTCTCTCTCTCTCTCTCTCTCTCTCTCTCTCTCTCTCTCTCTCCCTTTCTCTCTCTCTATCTATCTATCTATAAATTATAAAAACACAAACCATGAAAGCTGACGCTTGAAACAATGTTGTAGAAGTTAAATAATCATAATTATACTTGAAATGTTGTATCTATCTATCTATTCATCTATCTATCTATATATCTATCTCTCTCTCACACACACATACACACACTCTCTCTCTCTATCTATCTCTCCCACACACACAGAGACACCCTCTCTCTCCCTCTCTCTCTCTCTCTCTCTCTCTCTCTCTCTCTCTCACACACACCCTCTCTCTCACACACACAAACACTATCCCCCTGTCTCTAATCTCTTCATTTCTCTACCCATGCTTGTATGTTGTCTCCTCCTCTATCATCAGATCCCTAATTATGACCAGTATCGGTTTATGAAAATAATTGTTTTCCCCCCTCCATTAATCGTCTATCAATATTATTCCTCGATATTATACATATTTGGCAACTGTCAATTTATCATGGTCCATTTACTAGCCAAGGGACGGAGTGCGTTTGGTGTTTGATGATCATTAGAGAGTTTTGCCCTCCTGCTTTTAAAACCTCAGGACGTATATTCCAAATCGTTGCATGACATTGGAACATAAAGAGTCACGTCGTCACTCATTCCGATGACATGATGGTCATCGGGGGACATACTGGAGGATGAAACCTTCGCAATTTGGTCTCACTCTCATCACCGAAGGGGGGCAGCGTGGCTCAGCGGTACGGTCTTGGCTTGGGGTACTCAAAAAGTACCGAGTTTGATCACCCGCCACTGCGCTGTGTGGCCTTGAGCAAGTCATCTCGTATAACGTACCAACACACAAGTCCTTTCTAGTTGAGAGGCATAATTTAGTGAGAAATAATCCCAAAAATGTCTGTCAAAAAAAACAAAAACAACAACAAACAGCTGAGTGACGTCAACTTCCTTCCTTATATCTATAACACATAATAATAAAGTTCTCTCTTTGTATTGTCCAGAATATTATTGAATTATTTATCGTTTGTCGACGAGTTTTTTTTGTTTGTTTTTTGTTGTTTTTTTGTTTTTTTGTTTTTATTTCGAGTTAACTTTATATGTGAGACCAGGGTGGAGAGATAAAACAACAATATAATAATATAATCATGAATACCAAACACATCGTTATAATATGTCACCCATCGTCCCAAAACGGTATTATGTCGGAACGAACCATATGCTTAAAAGTCGGATTTAATGTTAAACTGATCAAAAATATAAGCTGTTGGCATTAGCACCCTAAAACATGGTATCCCTTCTCCTCTATAAAACATACAAACTCAACTAAAGTCTGATATTTCTGGCTATAAATTCAATTTTCAACATCTTAACCAACCCGACTAAATACCGTTTTGAGGCGAAGGGTAACATATAGTAACGCTTGTCTTGCCATAAAGAGTGATGGGTAAGGTTCATATTATCATATGAATATTTCATGAATGAGTATCTATATAGATAATATAATGTTATTGCAATGGTTCGTTCCATTTATTGTTTGGAATAAATGCGATCAATCGGACTCTCTGGGGTTGTGGATATCAAACATTATGATAAACTCAACTCCCTCAAACTTGGGGGGTGTTGTTCTATGCCGTACTTCTATTAAACAATTAATCTATGAATTAAATCTGTAGGTAATTGTACATTATTATTATTATTATTATTATTATTATTATTATTATTATTATTATTATTATTATTATTATTATTATTATCATATTATATTATTATTATTATTATTATTATTATTATTATTATTATTATTATTATTATTATTATTATATTATTATTATTATTATTATTATTATTATTATTATTATTATTATTATTATTATTATTATTATTATTATCATTATTATTATCATTATTATTATTATCATTATTATTGTTATTATTATTATTATTATTATTATTATTATTTATTATTATTTATTATTATTATTATTATTATATATTATTATCAGTTATTATTATTTATCAGTATCATTATTTTATATATATTATTATTATTATTATTATTATTATTATTTTATTATTATTATTATTATTATTATTATTATTATTATTATTATTATTATTATTATTTTGTTTTATTATATTATTGTTATTATTATTAATTATTATTATATTATTATTATTATTATTATTATTATTATTATATTATTATTATTATTATTATTTATGATTATTACTATTATAATTATAATTATCATTATTATTATTATTATTATTATTATTTATTTTATTGTTGTTGTTGTTGTTTGCTTTGCTTCATTATTGATTTTACTTACTTGATTTGTTGATTTGTTGATTAGAAATATTATATTCATGTATGAATTATAATATTGGCAATTGCCTAAAAATAAACCTTTAAATATAGTTGAATATATAGTCTTTTTCCTTCTTGCAGAACAATGCGGCCTAACTGTCTCCAAACTGTAATATGTCTGGGTATTGTTATACGGCTATGCGGTCTTGTGATATGACACTCGCTTTCGGATCGGAAGGTCCTGGGTTCGAGCCTCGTTCTGCGTATAGTTTAGTCATTGGAAAAGCTTCTTTACTCACATGCTCTCTCATTGTGCTTATGTGTACAATGAGTACCTGGCCGTTAACAGCGTTGTCTTTGTCGAAAAGAATTGTAATATCGGCGTCATGTCTCGTTCTACATGATACGAGTTGCTGTAGGAGGGACCCTTTCTTTTCAAAACGCTTTGAGCACATTTAGTTGATATTGTGCTATATAAAAGCTCACTTGGGGGGGGGGGGGGGGGGGGAGGGTAAATACAAAAATGTTGGTTTTCTAGTTGCTTTGTTCTATTTTTAGAAACTTCAAGCAGGACAATCGTGTCCTGCCACCTGAACAGAGTAATGTGTCTTGTTGATTGAGGTGACTGAAAATTGATCTATAGGATTTCAGATTTACATTAAGAATTTACTCTGTATTGAGAATAAATTCTCATAGTGCAGAAAAAACAAATCAGCAACAATACCGGATTGACACTGCCAGTCACAAATGTGACCCCTCGCCTCAAAACGGTATTATGTAGGAATGATTAAGATGCTGAAAATTGAATTTATTGCCAGAAATATCCGACTCGCAATGAGTTTGTATGTTTTATTGAATAGAATGAATATTTTTTCTTAGAATGCTGAATAGCAATAATTCAAATTTTCGACCAGTTTATCTTTAATTCAGCTTTTTAGTATCTGGTTCATCCCGACATAATACTGTTTTGGGACGATAGGTCACAAATGGGTAATGATGGAGAGAGAGGAGAGAGTGAAGGAGCATGATATATAATCGGTTTATTTGAAGACAAAATCGATGATAAATTGTTCACAATTCTCGAATGAATAAAACACTTGAAATAATTGAAATGAT
This sequence comes from Berghia stephanieae, assembly GCF_034508935.2. NCBI lineage: Eukaryota > Metazoa > Mollusca > Gastropoda > Nudibranchia > Aeolidiidae > Berghia > Berghia stephanieae. The sequence continues at coordinate 11,638,986 of NC_088362.1, forward strand.
TAAAGAACCACGGAGGTTTTGTTAGTCGCTGTTGTTCAGAAAATTAAGAGTAATTTCATTGGTTCATCTTTTTTTATTGTATCTAGCGCGGAGAAATAATGAAAATAATGGCTATTATGAACAGGCACTTATCTATGTTCTGCTACTGTTATTAACATAGATCGAGATGAATCTTTTGAGCAATCGGTCCGGTAATAAATTCCGTAGGTGCGCGCAAAGGAATCTGGCAAAAGAGTGGCCAGATGGCGGTTCCCAAGGGCAAGATCAAATTAAGGACTGAGTATTATGACCTAGCAGATATTCTAATTAACCATTTGAGTCAACGGGTAATAGAAATACCCTTAATTGTGCGGCAATGTGGTGTAGTGGTATGACACTCGCTTTCGGATAGGAAGGTCCTGGGTTCGAGCCTCGCGCTCGGCGCATAGTTGAGTCATTGGAAAAGGCTCTTTACTCACTTTCTCTCACCGTACTCAGGTGTAAAATGAGTACCTGGCCGTTAACAGCGCTGTCTGAAAAATTGTAATATCGCCAAATAGGCGTTATGTTCCGTCCTTCATGTTAAATGTTGCTGTTGACCAGGGACCCCATGTAAAGCGCTTTGAGTACATTTAGTGGATATTGCGCTATATAAAGCTCTTTTTTTTGGGGGGAACAATGTTAACCATCAACACTTTAAAAAATATAGATACTCTAAAAACGTATACACAATATTGGTGATTTGCTCATGAAAGATAGGTGTATTCATGATTAAAGATATATGTCTTTTAGAACACTTAAATTTCCTTATGTGCCGAATGGTGCGGCATGATTTTGAGGTACCTATGGCCCTTGCATTCGGATCGGAAGGTCCTGGGTTCCAGCTTCGCTCGAAGCATATTTGAGTCCTTGGAAAAGGCTCTTTACTCAATCACATTCTCTCACCGTGCGCAGGTGCGAATTGAGTACCTAGTCGTTAACAGCGTTGTCTCTGTCAGAAAAAAAGTGTACATATCGCCTAATAGGCGTCATGTTTCGTTCTACATTTTATGTGTTGCTGTTGGTCAGGGGCCCTTTGTAAAGCGCTTTCATCACGTTTAGTGGATATTGCGCTATATAATATGAAAGCTCGTGTTTCGGGTATTTTAAAATGCTAATAACTTCCAGTTTTAATTCAATTTTCTTTCTTTACACCCAAAATAAAACCAAATCACGTTGGTACTTTGTGAAGTCTTTGACGTCCTTCCAGTCCTTCTGTTGAAAACGGTCTGGTCTGATGATGGGAAGTGCGGCTCTGTGGTCTTGTGGTATGACTCTCCCTTTCGAATCGGAAGGTCCTCGGTTCGAGCCTAGCTCGGCGCATAGTTGAATCCTTGAAAAAGGCTTTTTACTCACTTTCTCTCACATCTACCAGGTGTAAAATGAGTACCTGGTCGTTAACAGCTTTGTCTCTATCCGAAAAAAATTGTAGCATCGCCTAACAAGCGTCCTGTCCCGTCCTAAATGTTAAATGTTGCTGTTGGCCAGGGACCCTTGTAAAGCGCTTTGAGCACATTTAGTGGATATTAATTGGGCTATATTTAAAATATCTGAAAAAGCTCAAAATTGTCATAAAGAGATTCCACGTTGGATTATACAATGACAATTGTATTAACATTTTATTAACGCTTAGAGCTGTAGAAGGACAATTTGGTAAAATTGAAAAGAGACACTGTATAGAAAATGGAGAGAGGAGAGGTCCGGATGAAAAGAGGATGATATAATGGGTTTATTTTAAAAAGAAATCGATAATGAATTGTCCATTGTTCTCGAATGAATAAAAAACTTGAAAGAAATGAAAACATTAATGACCCACAGAGCGCTTGTTAGTCGTTGTTGTTAAGAAAAGAATTTGCGTTTCAACAGTTAGTTCATCTCTTTCAATTTAAATTCAGTTTTCAATTAATT
>NC_088362.1:11648411-11668411 GCF_034508935.2 Berghia stephanieae
GGGTCAGGGTATAGGCCACAGACAAAGTTTCCACCCTTCTCTATCCTGAGCTATCTTTTTAATCTCATTCCAGGTCTTACTACTTCTCTGTATATCAGCTTCTTTAATTCTCCTCCATGTTCCTCGTGGCCTTCCCCTTGACCTTCTGCCCTGAGGGTTCCAGTCCAATACTTTCTTTGTTATAGTGGAGTCGTTCTTTCTAAAGTAAAAAACACACATCCAAGGCTTTAAAGACATAGCTATGAAGCAGATGAAGGGAGAAGGCGGGATCGGGAGAGGGTTGGGGGGGGGGGGGGGGGGAGGGGGGAATTAGAAACCGGAGAATCTATAATGTTGTACACTAATAATGAGTCCTTTCTAAATTATGTTATTATTTAATTAACATTAACGTCAACCTGTCTGTAATTCTGCGGTAACTTAACAGTAGTTTAGTGTTCAAGGGTTGTTGAAGATTTTGAGCTCGTGAAATTCGATGAATAGATAGTATGCGCTTGGCTAAGAAGCTCACAACGTTGTCATCCGGAAGTATAACGTACCAACACACAAAACTATGTGTAATCTTGGTCGTTTATAGTCTGGTTAATACCGTTTAGTGAGAATTACTCATAAATGCGGATGGCAAAAAGCAATAACAAAGACCTGAGTGACGTCAACTTCATACTATCTATACGTGAATTAAAAGTAGTTTTGCAAAATAAATGTGAAAAGATGATTTCTCGTTGCATGGCAACACGGTGCCTCTCCCTTCTGTTATTATTCACATTGGACCACCACGGTTGTAAACATTTGGCGCTGGAGGCTGGAGGTGATGGATAAACCATTAGGATAAGGACAGGAGCCATAACAATGGAATAATATAGGACATACACAGAAGAAAACAACGATTAAATGATAATAATATTGCCTTACTCTGGAAAAACACATATTTAAACATTTGGCCAGAAAACTCGTCCTTCAAATATCGATCGATTTAAATGACCCTCATCTTGGCAAAAACTCTCAAACCTGGGACTTTGCGAAGTCCCAGGTTTGAGAGTGTTTGCCAAGATGAGGGTCATTTAAATCGATCGATATTTGAAGGACGAGTTTTCTGGCCAAATTTTTAAATAATATGTGTTTTTTTCCAAAGTACGGCGGAATACTGTCTGATGGAATAAAAGAAGAGTTTTAAGTATCGAGTTTATTTATATTATATTTATAGATCTCAATGACATTTGCAAATAAATGTAACTGAATAAACAATGGGCATAGGATCACTAAGTAAACAGAAAATTTACATTGTTATATAATATAATATTACGGTTAGCGCTTATGTAAAATACTCACAACAACCGCCAGTCAGATATAAAAATTACCAACATACAAAACTATGTGTAACATTGAACGTGTATGATCTCATCGATATAATTTCGTGTGAAAAAATATAAAAGTATATATTATATTAAATATAATATAAATATATTTGTATTTATATAATGAATAATAAATAAAAGTCTAAAAACAGTAACAAAGAACTGAGTGATGTCAATTTCTCTCCTTCTTTATCATAATTTTAAACCGCCAGTTGTGTGGTTAGTTCTCACAATTATAAATTTTCTCTTACATATCACAAACGTTTATGTAAGTTTACACACGATTTTGAATGTTGGCACGACCAAATCTGCGGGCACACTTGTGAGTATTTTACTCAAATATAGACGTCTATACCATGAACAGTGTATTGAAATACGATCAAATGATGACAAAAGAATTAATTTCAATTGAATTTTTTTTAAATCGGGAGAGATCTTATTATGCATGCCATTACATACCCAATCGCTGACTGATTAGATTGGGCGTCCTATGGCGATAAAATATAATGGGTTCAAATCCGATACATTATTTTTCCTACAGCGGGAAAGCAAGGGCTGGTGGGGGGGGGGGGGGAGTGGCCGATCGGTTAAGGCATTTATCTGTGACCAAATAAGGTACTTGGTTCAAGCCCCACTTCGGGCACTTCCATTTATTTCATATTTGGCAAGATTATTAAACCCCAATTTGCTCAACAGGTAAATCCTGAGCGGCGGATCTGTGCTTGTCAAACTTAAGGGCGTATTTCTTTTATAATTAAAAAAAAAGTTATCCCCAAAGTCTCGAGAGAAAGGTGGAACAGAGAAACCCCATGAGGAGACAACATCATAAAAGACCCCAGTAAAAGAATACCTTCATTCCACAATGTCAGGGTTTTAATACTGGGTTTCCTCAAATCGCCTCTTAATAGGAAATGGCAGAACTGGATCAAATATGTGCAAATGGAAATATGGGAACAGAGATGCCTGCAGAAAATGTCAGGCAGCTCCAGAGACCACCGATCACATCGTCCTCCACTGCCCATAACAAGCCTAATAAAATGGAGCAACTCAAATGCCTTCGTCCCCATCCTCTCGAGTTCAATGTATGTGTTATTTGATGCAAGCGAGGGTTCACAGTGTAAAACGCGTCCCCTTGTGAAGAATATAAGTATTGTCCCAATTATCAGGAGCTTCTGTGGTGTAATGTTATCACGTCTGACTGGTAATCACAAGGTCTAAGGTTCGATCCCCAGTCGACTGATTTTTTTTGGAATGTTTTTTTTTTCTTGTGTTTTTCTTTCTTGCTTTTTCTGGCACCTTTCATACACACTTGTTCAGTTCTTTATCTTTTACCGGTGCCTGCTCCTTAATTTCTTAATTTTATAACACGCTTGCAGTCGCTATGAATCAATTCTTAGAGCGAGGAAGACTTCCGACTATACTCAATCTATACTACTAACTTACTACTACTACTACTACTACTACTACTACTACTACTACTACTACTACTACTACTACTACTACTACTATACACACTACTACTACTACTACTACTACTACTACTACTATACTACTACTACTACTACTACTACTACTACTACTACTATACTACACACTACTACTACTACTAATACTACTAATAACTACTACTACTACTACTACTACTATTACTATATCTACTACTACTACTACTACTACTACTACTACTACTACTACTACTACTACTACTACTACTACTACTACTACAACTACTACTACTACTACTACTACGACTACTACTACTACTACTACTACTACTACTACTACTACTACTACTACTACTAGTAGTAGTAGTAGTAGTAATAGTAGTAGTACTCTTACTCCTCTTCCTCCTCCTCATACTACTACTACTACTACTCCCACTACTACTACTACTACTACTACTACTACTACTACTACTACTCCTACTACTACTACTACTACTATACTACTACTACTACTACTACTACTACTACTACTACTACTACTACTACTACTACTACTACTGACTGTACTACTTTTACTACCAGTTACAATATTACATTTCTATAATGTCTTTTATTTTCCACTAATTTCTATAAAATTTCCGTCCCTCAATACGAAGATCTACCTTAATCATTCCTATCACACTCTAGGGATTCCCTACTCACACACAGCCGTCACGCTAACGTCTCATTCATGCTTCAACCACCCAGGAATTTAGACGCTACAATTCTTACTACATTTTATTTCATTTAATTTCAACATTCCTTGTGCCTACGAAGGGTTTGTCCCCGAAACGTCCATTGTCTGTACTGTTCCCATCCGAAGACTTTTCATTTTCACCTTTTCCTTAATTGTTTTACGATCCCAGACTTCAGGCAGTCCCCATCGCTCGCAGCATTTATTTGGTCAATGGTGCGGTTGTGTAGTCTTGTGGTATGACACTCCCTTTCGGATCGGACGTTCCTGGATTCGAGCCTCGCTCGGCGAATAGTTGAGTCCTTGGAAAAGGCCCCTTACTCATATTCTCTCACCGTACTCAGGTGTAAAATGAGTACCTGGCACATAAAAGCGATGTCTTTGCCGGGGGAAAAATGTAATATCGCCTAACAGGCGTCATGTCTCGTTTCTTTGTTATAGTGGAGTCGTTCTTTCTAAAGTAAAAAACACACATCCACGGCTTTAAAGACTTAGCTATGAAGCAGATGAAGGGAGAAGGCGGGATTGGGAGAGGGGTTGGGGAGGGGGGGGGGGGAATTAGAAACCGGAGAATCTATAATGTTGTACACTAATAATGAGTCCTTTCTAAATTATGTTATTATTTAATTAACATTAACGTCAACCTGTCTGTTATTCTGCTGTAACTTAACAGGAGATTAGTGTTCAAGGGTTGTTGAAGATTTTGAGCTCGTGAAATTCGATGAATAGATAGTATGCGCTTGGCTAAGAAGCTGACAACGTTGTCATCCGGAAGTATAACGTACCAACACACAAAACTATGTGTAATCTTGGTCGTTTATAGTCTGGTTAATACCGTTTAGTGAGAATTACTCATAAATGCGGATGGCAAAAAGCAATAACAAAGACCTGAGTGACGTCAACTTCATACTATCTATACGTGAATTAAAAGTAGTTTTGCAAAATAAATGTGAAAAGATGATTTCTCGTTGCATGGCAACACGGTGCCTCTCCCTTCTGTTATTATTCACATTGGACCACCACGGTTGTAAACATTTGGCGCTGGAGGCTGGAGGTGATGGATAAACCATTAGGATAAGGACAGGAGCCATAACAATGGAATAATATAGGACATACACAGAAGAAAACAACGATTAAATGATAATAATATTGCCTTACTCTGGAAAAAACACATATTTAAACATTTGGCCAGAAAACTCGTCCTTCAAATATCGATCGATTTAAATGACCCTCATCTTGGCAAAAACTCTCAAACCTGGGACTTTGCGAAGTCCCAGGTTTGAGAGTGTTTGCCAAGATGAGGGTCATTTAAATCGATCGATATTTGAAGGACGAGTTTTCTGGCCAAATTTTTAAATAATATGTGTTTTTTTCCAAAGTACGGCGGAATACTGTCTGATGGAATAAAAGAAGAGTTTTAAGTATCGAGTTTATTTATATTATATTTATAGATCTCAATGACATTTGCAAATAAATGTAACTGAATAAACAATGGGCATAGGATCACTAAGTAAACAGAAAATTTACATTGTTATATAATATAATATTACGGTTAGCGCTTATGTAAAATACTCACAACAACCGCCAGTCAGATATAAAAATTACCAACATACAAAACTATGTGTAACATTGAACGTGTATGATCTCATCGATATAATTTCGTGTGAAAAAATATAAAAGTATATATTATATTAAATATAATATAAATATATATTGTATTTATATAATGAATAATAAATAAAAGTCTAAAAACAGTAACAAAGAACTGAGTGATGTCAATTTCTCTCCTTCTTTATCATAATTTTAAACCGCCAGTTGTGTGGTTAGTTCTCACAATTATAAATTTTCTCTTACATATCACAAACGTTTATGTAAGTTTACACACGATTTTGAATGTTGGCACGACCAAATCTGCGGGCACACTTGTGAGTATTTTACTCAAATATAGACGTCTATACCATGAACAGTGTATTGAAATACGATCAAATGATGACAAAAGAATTAATTTCAATTGAATTTTTTTTAAATCGGGAGAGATCTTATTATGCATGCCATTACATACCCAATCGCTGACTGATTAGATTGGGCGTCCTATGGCGATAAAATATAATGGGTTCAAATCCGATACATTATTTTTCCTACAGCGGGAAAGCAAGGGCTGGTGGGGGGGGGGGGAGTGGCCGATCGGTTAAGGCATTTATCTGTGACCAAATAAGGTACTTGGTTCAAGCCCCACTTCGGGCACTTCCATTTATTTCATATTTGGCAAGATTATTAAACCCCAATTTGCTCAACAGGTAAATCCTGAGCGGCGGATCTGTGCTTGTCAAACTTAAGGGCGTATTTCTTTTATAATTAAAAAAAAAGTTATCCCCAAAGTCTCGAGAGAAAGGTGGAACAGAGAAACCCCATGAGGAGACAACATCATAAAAGACCCCAGTAAAAGAATACCTTCATTCCACAATGTCAGGGTTTTAATACTGGGTTTCCTCAAATCGCCTCTTAATAGGAAATGGCAGAACTGGATCAAATATGTGCAAATGGAAATATGGGAACAGAGATGCCTGCAGAAAATGTCAGGCAGCTCCAGAGACCACCGATCACATCGTCCTCCACTGCCCATAACAAGCCTAATAAAATGGAGCAACTCAAATGCCTTCGTCCCCATCCTCTCGAGTTCAATGTATGTGTTATTTGATGCAAGCGAGGGTTCACAGTGTAAAACGCGTCCCCTTGTGAAGAATATAAGTATTGTCCCAATTATCAGGAGCTTCTGTGGTGTAATGTTATCACGTCTGACTGGTAATCACAAGGTCTAAGGTTCGATCCCCAGTCGACTGATTTTTTTTGGAATGTTTTTTTTTTCTTGTGTTTTTCTTTCTTGCTTTTTCTGGCACCTTTCATACACACTTGTTCAGTTCTTTATCTTTTACCGGTGCCTGCTCCTTAATTTCTTAATTTGATATAACACGCCTTGCAGATCGCTATGGATCAATTCTTAGAGCGGAGGAAGACTTCCGACTACTACTACTACTACTACTACTACTACTACTACTACTACTACTACTACTACTACTACTACTTCTACTACTACTACTACTACTACTACTACTACTACTACTACTACTACTACTACCACCACTACTACTACTACTACTACTACTACTACTACTACTACTACTACTACTACTACTACTACTACTACTACTACTACACTACTACTACTACTAATACTACTACTACTACTATACTACTACTACTATTACTACTACTATACTATACTACTACTACTACTACTACTACTACTACTACTACTACTACTACTACTACTACTACTAACTACTAACTACTACTACTAACTACTACTACGCTACTACTACTACTACTACTACTACTACTACTACTACTACTACTACTATAGTAGTAGTAGTAGTAGTAATAGTAGTAGTACTCTTACTCCTCTTCCTCCTCCTCATACTACTACTACTACTACTCCCACTACTACTACTACTACTACTACTACTACTACTACTACTACTCCTACTACTACTACTACTACTACTATACTACTACTACTACTACTACTACTACTACTACTACTACTATACTACTACTACTACTACTACTACTACTACTGACTGTACTACTTTTACTACCAGTTACAATATTACATTTCTATAATGTCTTTTATTTTCCACTAATTTCTATAAAATTTCCGTCCCTCAATACGAAGATCTACCTTAATCATTCCTATCACACTCTAGGGATTCCCTACTCACACACAGCCGTCACGCTAACGTCTCATTCATGCTTCAACCACCAGGAATTTAGACGCTACAATTCTTACTACATTTTATTTCATTTAATTTTAACATTCCTTGTGCCTACGAAGGGTTTGTCCCCGAAACGTCCATTGTCTGTACTGTTCCCATCCGAAGACTTTTCATTTTCACCTTTTCCTTAATTGTTTTACGATCCCAGACTTCAGGCAGTCCCCATCGCTCGCAGCATTTATTTGGTCAATGGTGCGGTTGTGTAGTCTTGTGGTATGACACTCCCTTTCGGATCGGACGTTCCTGGATTCGAGCCTCGCTCGGCGAATAGTTGAGTCCTTGGAAAAGGCCCCTTACTCATATTCTCTCACCGTACTCAGGTGTAAAATGAGTACCTGGCACATAAAAGCGATGTCTTTGCCGGGGGAAAAATGTAATATCGCCTAACAGGCGTCATGTCTCGTTTCTTTGTTATAGTGGAGTCGTTCTTTCTAAAGTAAAAAACACACATCCACGGCTTTAAAGACTTAGCTATGAAGCAGATGAAGGGAAAAGGCGGGATCGGGAGAGGGGTTGGGGGGGGGGGGGGGAATTAGAAACCGGAGAATCTATAATGTTGTACACTAATAATGAGTCCTTTCTAAATTATGTTATTATTTAATTAACATTAACGTCAACCTGTCTGTAATTCTGCTGTAACTTAACAGGAGTTTAGTGTTCAAGGGTTGTTGAAGATTTTGAGCTCGTGAAATTCGATGAATAGATAGTATGCGCTTGGCTAAGAAGCTGACAACGTTGTCATCCGGAAGTATAACGTACCAACACACAAAACTATGTGTAATCTTGGTCGTTTATAGTCTGGTTAATACCGTTTAGTGAGAATTACTCATAAATGCGGATGGCAAAAAGCAATAACAAAGACCTGAGTGACGTCAACTTCATACTATCTATACGTGAATTAAAAGTAGTTTTGCAAAATAAATGTGAAAAGATGATTTCTCGTTGCATGGCAACACGGTGCCTCTCCCTTCTGTTATTATTCACATTGGACCACCACGGTTGTAAACATTTGGCGCTGGAGGCTGGAGGTGATGGATAAACCATTAGGATAAGGACAGGAGCCATAACAATGGAATAATATAGGACATACACAGAAGAAAACAACGATTAAATGATAATAATATTGCCTTACTCTGGAAAAACACATATTTAAACATTTGGCCAGAAAACTCGTCCTTCAAATATCGATCGATTTAAATGACCCTCATCTTGGCAAAAACTCTCAAACCTGGGACTTTGCGAAGTCCCAGGTTTGAGAGTGTTTGCCAAGATGAGGGTCATTTAAATCGATCGATATTTGAAGGACGAGTTTTCTGGCCAAATTTTTAAATAATATGTGTTTTTTTCCAAAGTACGGCGGAATACTGTCTGATGGAATAATAGAAGAGTTTTAAGTATCGAGTTTATTTATATTATATTTATAGATCTCAATGACATTTGCAAATTAATGTAACTGAATAAACAATGGGCATAGGATCACTAAGAAAATTTACATTGTTATATAATATAATATTACGGTTAGCGCTTATGTAAAATACTCACAACAACCGCCAGTCAGATATAAAAATTACCAACATACAAAACTATGTGTAACATTGAACGTGTATGATCTCATCGATATAATTTCCTGTGAAAAAATATAAAAGTATATATTATATTAAATATAATATAAATATATATTGTATTTATATAATGAATAATAAATAAAGTCTAAAAAACAGTAACAAAGAACTGAGTGATGTCAATTTCTCTCCCTTCTTTATCATAATTTTAAACCGCCAGTTGTGTGGTTAGTTCTCACAATTATAAATTTTCTCTTACATATCACAAACGTTTATGTAAGTTTACACACGATTTTGAATGTTGGCACGACCAAATCTGCGGGCACACTTGTGAGTATTTTACTCAAATATAGACGTCTATACCATGAACAGTGTATTGAAATACGATCAAATGATGACAAAAGAATTAATTTCAATTGAATTTTTTTTTAATCGGGAGAGATCTTATTATGCATGCCATTACATACCCAATCGCTGACTGATTAGATTGGGCGTCCTATGGCGATAAAATATAATGGGTTCAAATCCGATACATTATTTTTCCTACAGCGGGAAAGCAAGGGCTGGTGGGGGGGGGGGGGAGTGGCCGATCGGTTAAGGCATTTATCTGTGACCAAATAAGGTACTTGGTTCAAGCCCCACTTCGGGCACTTCCATTTATTTCATATTTGGCAAGATTATTAAACCCCAATTTGCTCAACAGGTAAATCCTGAGCGGCGGATCTGTGCTTGTCAAACTTAAGGGCGTATTTCTTTTATAATTAAAAAAAAAGTTATCCCCAAAGTCTCGAGAGAAAGGTGGAACAGAGAAACCCCATGAGGAGACAACATCATAAAAGACCCCAGTAAAAGAATACCTTCATTCCACAATGTCAGGGTTTTAATACTGGGTTTCCTCAAATCGCCTCTTAATAGGAAATGGCAGAACTGGATCAAATATGTGCAAATGGAAATATGGGAACAGAGATGCCTGCAGAAAATGTCAGGCAGCTCCAGAGACCACCGATCACATCGTCCTCCACTGCCCATAACAAGCCTAATAAAATGGAGCAACTCAAATGCCATCGTCCCCATCCTCTCGAGTTCAATGTATGTGTTATTTGATGCAAGCGAGGGTTCACAGTGTAAAACGCGTCCCCTTGTGAAGAATATAAGTATTGTCCCAATTATCAGGAGCTTCTGTGGTGTAATGTTATCACGTCTGACTGGTAATCACAAGGTCTAAGGTTCGATCCCCAGTCGACTGATTTTTTTTGGAATGTTTTTTTTTTCTTGTGTTTTTCTTTCTTGCTTTTTCTGGCACCTTTCATACACACTTGTTCAGTTCTTTATCTTTTACCGGTGCCTGCTCCTTAATTTCTTAATTTTATATAACACGCCTTGCAGATCGCTATGAATCAATTCTTAGAGCGGAGGAAGACTTCCGATACTACTATACTACTTACTACTACTACTATACTACACTACTACTACTACTACTACTACTACTACTACTACTACTACTACTACTACTACTACTATACTACTACTACTTACTACTACTACTACTACTACTACTACTACTACTACTTACTACTACTACTACTACTATACTACTAATACTACTACTACTACTACTACTATACTATTACTATTACTACTACTACTACTACTACTACTACTACTACTACTACTACTACTACTACTACTACTACTACTACTACAACTACTACTACTACTACTACTACGACTACTACTACTACTACTACTACTACTACTACTACTACTACTACTACTATGTAGTAGTAGTAGTAATAGTAGTAGTACTCTTACTCCTCTTCCTCCTCCTCATACTACTACTACTACTACTCCCACTACTACTACTACTACTACTACTACTACTACTACTACTACTCCTACTACTACTGCTACTATACTACTACTACTACTACTACTACTACTACTACTACTACTACTTACTTCTACTACTACTACTACTACTACTACTACTACTACTACTACTACTGACTGTACTACTTTTACTACCAGTTACAATATTACATTTCTATAATGTCTTTTATTTTCCACTAATTTCTATAAAATTTCCGTCCCTCAATACGAAGATCTACCTTAATCATTCCTATCACACTCTAGGGATTCCCTACTCACACACAGCCGTCACGCTAACGTCTCATTCATGCTTCAACCACCCAGGAATTTAGACGCTACAATTCTTACTACATTTTATTTCATTTAATTTCAACATTCCTTGTGCCTACGAAGGGTTTGTCCCCGAAACGTCCATTGTCTGTACTGTTCCCATCCGAAGACTTTTCATTTTCACCTTTTCCTTAATTGTTTTACGATCCCAGACTTCAGGCAGTCCCCATCGCTCGCAGCATTTATTTGGTCAATGGTGCGGTTGTGTAGTCTTGTGGTATGACACTCCCTTTCGGATCGGACGTTCCTGGATTCGAGCCTCGCTCGGCGAATAGTTGAGTCCTTGGAAAAGGCCCCTTACTCATATTCTCTCACCGTACTCAGGTGTAAAATGAGTACCTGGCACATAAAAGCGATGTCTTTGCCGGGGGAAAAATGTAATATCGCCTAACAGGCGTCATGTCTCGTTTCTTTGTTATAGTGGAGTCGTTCTTTCTAAAGTAAAAAACACACATCCACGGCTTTAAAGACTTAGCTATGAAGCAGATGAAGGGAGAAGGCGGGATCGGGAGAGAGAGAGAGAGGGGGGGAATTAGAAACCGGAGAATCTATAATGTTGTACACTAATAATGAGTCCTTTCTAAATTATGTTATTATTTAATTAACATTAACGTCAACCTGTCTGTAATTCTGCTGTAACTTAACAAGAGTTTAGTGTTCAAGGGTTGTTGAAGATTTTGAGCTCGTGAAATTCGATGAATAGATAGTATGCGCTTGGCTAAGAAGCTGACAACGTTGTCATCCGGAAGTATAACGTACCAACACACAAAACTATGTGTAATCTTGGTCGTTTATAGTCTGGTTAATACCGTTTAGTGAGAATTACTCATAAATGCGGATGGCAAAAAGCAATAACAAAGACCTGAGTGACGTCAACTTCATACTATCTATACGTGAATTAAAAGTAGTTTTGCAAAATAAATGTGAAAAGATGATTTCTCGTTGCATGGCAACACGGTGCCTCTCCCTTCTGTTATTATTCACATTGGACCACCACGGTTGTAAACATTTGGCGCTGGAGGCTGGAGGTGATGGATAAACCATTAGGATAAGGACAGGAGCCATAACAATGGAATAATATAGGACATACACAGAAGAAAACAACGATTAAATGATAATAATATTGCCTTACTCTGGAAAAACACATATTTAAACATTTGGCCAGAAAACTCGTCCTTCAAATATCGATCGATTTAAATGACCCTCATCTTGGCAAAAACTCTCAAACCTGGGACTTTGCGAAGTCCCAGGTTTGAGAGTGTTTGCCAAGATGAGGGTCATTTAAATCGATCGATATTTGAAGGACGAGTTTTCTGGCCAAATTTTTAAATAATATTGTGTTTTTTTCCAAAGTACGGCGGAATACTGTCTGATGGAATAAAAGAAGAGTTTTAAGTATCGAGTTTATTTATATTATATTTATAGATCTCAATGACATTTGCAAATAAATGTAACTGAATAAACAATGGGCATAGGATCACTAAGTAAACAGAAAATTTACATTGTTATATAATATAATATTACGGTTAGCGCTTATGTAAAATACTCACAACAACCGCCAGTCAGATATAAAATTACCAACATACAAAACTATGTGTAACATTGAACGTGTATGATCTCATCGATATAATTTCGTGTGAAAAAATATAAAAGTATATATTATATTAAATATAATATAAATATATATTGTATTTATATAATGAATAATAAATAAAAGTCTAAAAACAGTAACAAAGAACTGAGTGATGTCAATTTCTCTCCTTCTTTATCATAATTTTAAACCGCCAGTTGTGTGGTAAGTTCTCACAATTATAAATTTTCTCTTACATATCACAAACGTTTATGTAAGTTTACACACGATTTTGAATGTTGGCACGACCAAATCTGCGGGCACACTTGTGAGTATTTTACTCAAATATAGACGTCTATACCATGAACAGTGTATTGAAATACGATCAAATGATGACAAAAGAATTAATTTCAATTGAATTTTTTTTTAATCGGGAGAGATCTTATTATGCATGCCATTACATACCCAATCGCTGACTGATTAGATTGGGCGTCCTATGGCGATAAAATATAATGGGTTCAAATCCGATACATTATTTTTCCTACAGCGGGAAAGCAAGGGCTGGTGGGGGGGGGGGGGGAGTGGCCGATCGGTTAAGGCATTTATCTGTGACCAAATAAGGTACTTGGTTCAAGCCCCACTTCGGGCACTTCCATTTATTTCATATTTGGCAAGATTATTAAACCCCAATTTGCTCAACAGGTAAATCCTGAGCGGCGGATCTGTGCTTGTCAAACTTAAGGGCGTATTTCTTTTATAATTAAAAAAAAAGTTATCCCCAAAGTCTCGAGAGAAAGGTGGAACAGAGAAACCCCATGAGGAGACAACATCATAAAAGACCCCAGTAAAAGAATACCTTCATTCCACAATGTCAGGGTTTTAATACTGGGTTTCCTCAAATCGCCTCTTAATAGGAAATGGCAGAACTGGATCAAATATGTGCAAATGGAAATATGGGAACAGAGATGCCTGCAGAAAATGTCAGGCAGCTCCAAAGACCACCGATCACATCGTCCTCCACTGCCCATAACAAGCCTAATAAAATGGAGCAACTCAAATGCCTTCGTCCCCATCCTCTCGAGTTCAATGTATGTGTTATTTGATGCAAGCGAGGGTTCACAGTGTAAAACGCGTCCCCTTGTGAAGAATATAAGTATTGTCCCAATTATCAGGAGCTTCTGTGGTGTAATGTTATCACGTCTGACTGGTAATCACAAGGTCTAAGGTTCGATCCCCAGTCGACTGATTTTTTTTGGAATGTTTTTTTTTTCTTGTGTTTTTCTTTCTTGCTTTTTCTGGCACCTTTCATACACACTTGTTCAGTTCTTTATCTTTTACCGGTGCCTGCTCTAATTTCTTAATTTTATATCCTTCAATCTATGAATCAATTCCTTGAGGAGAAACTCGACTATACTTAACAATACTTCTACTACTACTACTACTACTAACTTACTACTACTACTACTACTACTACTACTACTACTACTACTACTACTACTACTACTACTACTACTACTACTACTACTACTACTACTACTACTACTACTACTACTACTACTACTACTACTACTACTACTACTACTACTACTACTACTACTACTATACTTACTACTACTATTTACTACTACTACTACTACTACTACTACTACTATACTACTACTACTACTACTACTACTACTACTACTATACTATTACTATTACTACTTACTACTACTACTACTACTACTACTACTACTACTACTATTTACTACTACTACTACTACTACTACTACATACTACTACTACTACTACTACTACTACTACTACTACTACTACTACTAATACTATATATATTATTATTATTATTATTATTATTATTATTATTATTATTATTATTATTATTATTATTATTTTATTATCATCCCCACGGTGTGGTATGGTTTTTTATATATGAAATTGACTTTTCAAAACGGTGCTGGACCATCGAGACAACCTTTTGTTTGTTTCTCATTAATCTATATAATTCTATAAAATTTATATCAAAATAAATTGATCTATCACGAATAGATAATAATACCTTCAAACCATTTGGATAAAATTGTTTTCAACGGGTGGTAGAATTACCCTTAATTTAAAACAAGTCTGAAAGTTACCCGTATATCAAGTTGTAAAATAATATTATTATAATTTTTAGATTTGCCAGTAATAGGCTTCAACATTCATGACGTCACTTCCCTCGTAATGACGCATAGTAACTTGGCAACTGGCTCTAAACTATCGGAACAATGGCGGACGCCCTTATGAAATATTTCTCCGACGAGCATATCCAGACAAGAAAAACATTATAAATTTGCTCATGTTTTGACTTTTATACATTCTAATCACAAGACCTATGAAAAGTTCTAGTCAGCATGAGGAATAAAAAGTACCAAATTTCTTTGCTTAGAACCACGATGGCCGCCGTTGCTGGGCGACGTGAATCAGACTATTGAATCCAATTTTGTGATCGTTGGCAAAATTTAACGTGGGCTGTTTGGACAGTGTTAATGCCCAACCCTATTATAATTTAAAGAATCGATGTCACAGTTTACTGTATCCTGTGTGCCAGTTTTCCTGTCCATCTTTATCCATTGCTATTAAATCGAAGGTAAGTGCAAAACTATCGTATCTTAAAAACGCAACTTTTCAGGAGAGACAAAAAATTGTTTAAAATTCACAATAATCCTTAGAAACCCGTGAAATATTAATATTTGTTGGTGAAGGGCGACTGGAAAAAAGTTCCCGAATAAATAGAATTAGATATAGGTCTAATATCTGATTTATAGAGCGGAGAAAAATTAATGAGATCGAAATGAACCCATCAGATTGAAGGATAAGAGTGACGTTTTTTTCACCGTTCAATAAGCAACTTGAAATTAGATTTGTCTTCTCCTTTGATATCACAGAAACGATATCTATATCGTACTAATATTTCTGCCGTAATCTGGAAAAAACCCATATTTTAAAATTTGGTCAGAAATTTCGTCCTTCAAATATCGATCGATTTAAATGACCCTCGTCTTGGCAAAAAAAAAAAAAACAATTCTCAAACCTGGGACTTCGCGAATTTTTTTTTCGCCATGATGAGGGTCATTTAAATCGATCGATATTTGAAGGACGAGTTTTCTGGCCAACTTTTAAAATTATATGCAGATTTCATTAAGGGACAGTAGGACAACGTCAACACGAGAAATATCGATAAGCTTAGATTTAGTCAATGCCAAAACTTAATTTACCTCTATCCTTTTGAAAGAATAAAGTGATATTCATTGGAACCATTTGGAAAGCGAATTATTAGACTTACGAGTAACGGCTTTAAAAATATTCACTCTTTCTTGTTGTTGTTGTTGCTGTTATTGTTGATTATTTTTTTTCTTTTAAAATTCAGACAAGCAAAAGTAGAACCTACTATCCTTAAGAAAGTCATTTATTTTAACTTAATCGATATAGTTTTTATAAATTAAGCTTAGAATTCAATTTTAAGCACAAGCTTCACCCAATACCGGGGCATACTCAATGTCTCAATCGTTTCTATGTTACATGTTTGTATTGAGAATATTGGCTATTAAGCTTCAATGCTGGCCAACTAACTTCGCGGCGTATGTGTGTGTTGAACCCCTGACCTCAAGAAGTCGGGGGAGAGGCTCTAGTTAGACTACGGTTTAAAGCGACTTTTTGGGGGGTCTTGGATAGCTCATACGGTAGAGTCACGATCTCCCCGGTCAGGCAGAGTTGTCGTACCAGTAAGATCGCGGGTTCGAGACCCCATCGTCGCCGCGAAGTTTTTATTCTATATTGTCTTCTGGCACTTTGCTACTTACTTCATTTCTTGTTATTATCAACATAAGTCTCGGCTCGCTCCACTCACTTTTCTGAATTAAAAATTTACCTAGACATGAGGCGTTTGGTCATATTTCAAAAGTTTTTCAAGCTTTTCAAAACCACAATTGTTGCTGGATCTTATCGTAGCCATCGTAAAGTTATAGCCTGACACTGACCAAAAAATGACGTCAAAATGCCAGTCTTTTGCCACAAAAGAAAACAAATCGTGAGTTGTATTCAATAGCTCAACCAATGAAATAACTTGTTTCCTTGAGCTCTACTAACAACTCACTAGACGCAACACAAGCCTAAAAACTGATATCAATCTGCCAGTCCTAGAGGGTTCTTGTGTCAGGCTATTATGTGTTAACGATGGCTATGATCTAATCCTTTACAAACAGGATTTGACTTTGCAAAAATCTTATGGTGTATTTTCGCTTTTCACCAATATAATATCAGATTAAAAGACTAGGACCATAGAGATATTATTTCGACTTTTTTTTGTGAAAATGGTTCGGTTGAAATGATGAAATAAATAATGAGATATTATGATATGCAAAATATTTGTGTAGTATGCTGATATCTCTTTTTTTTCAAATATATGCTTTGATTTTGATTAAAACTGTAAATGGGCATGATCTACATTAACTTTCCATGTGCTCGAGGTCATTGGTCACATTGCAAAATGTGCTCAAAATGACTCAATTTATGACAAGTGTTCACAGCTTTTAAAATTTTCTAACATCACGATTGGTTTGGTTCAGCTTGACACATGGACATGTTTATAACATTTGTAAACAAAGCAGCGTGTTGTTAAGAAATATCCAATCGTTGAACAGCAACAAAATCATGTGATTGATGACTTGGTTGGAAGAAAAGATGAATATAGATCGCTCCCATTATGAAACTTCAAATAATAATGGCTGTTCAAAGTTGGAGATAATTTGACGAAGGCAATACATAAAGGAAGTAACTGTATTGGCCTCATCTTAGGATGTACTCCAAGACCTCTCAAGGGCAATGAGTCTGTAAAGATGCATCTATTTTTAACAGTTGGCCATAAATTGATAGCTCTTATATCTCACTTGATAGAAAATTTGGTCTCATAAAAATCCCGTGGGGGGGGGGGGGGGTGGTCTCATCCAATATGACTAGGCCGACATGATATGAAGGCAATTCAATCCAAATTTCAAGGGTTTGATTTATTATGAGAGCATCATAGTTCTCGAGTACCTTCGTAAGACATTTTGCGTCATTCATTGCATATTGGGGTGAGTGGTATCGGTAGTTGATTTAACCTTTGCCATCGGTAAATGATCCAAATTATGTCATTCTAGTTTTTTCGTTTTTGTATTGTGTTTCTTTTTTTTTTCTCGGGGAAACCATCTTCTTTTTCTTATAGAAACCCTAAAAGAGTATCTTTAGTCTCATAGTATCTCATATTAGAGGATATAAATCCATTTTTTTCATCAGCCTATCCATCACCGACATAATACCGTTTAAAACAGTATAGGTCATTTAATATAATGAGTTTACTTATACTTACTTATCCTCTTGCTGTTTCAGTTGCACATATGGCCGACACAGTCCAACCATCACAGTTTGCTGCCATCTTTGACATTTCTCCCCACGTCCACTTCTGGGTCTTCATGACCGTCTCCAAGAGTCGTTCTCCAGGGTCTTCCCTTTCGCCGTGTTCCTTGTGCGGTGTGTCTGATACAGCATCATGGTTTATCCCAAGTACATAGCCAGTCCACATCTACGTTCTTCTCTTTACAAGAAGGGGGACTACTACTACTACTACTACTACTATACTACTACTACTACTACTACTACTACTACTACTACTACTACTACTATTACTACTACTACTACTACTACTACTACTACTACTACTACTACTATACTACTACTACTACTACTACTACTACTACTACTTCTACTACTCAAGTTAGTACTACTACTACTCAAGTTAGTACTCAGACTCTAGCCCTTTTCTCTTCATCAAATCGCTGTTTGAGATGGTTGTTGGCCAGAATATCCTCGATATCCCCCTCACGCATTTGATTTGGAATTTATCAAGCTATTTTACAGATGCTCTTTCTCAGCTTCCATGTTTCAGCATATAATGATTAGATCTGATTCTAGCCAGCCCAACAAATTAATGAATTGTCAGAACCGGTCCCATCTTAGCAATCCAAGCTCCGCTTTCAGGCTATTTCATGACTTTTCATTGATGAAATTTCGTATTACACAATGTTATCTTCAATAAATCTGTTTGGTTTAGGTTATCAAAACAACCCAGTAATTATTCTCTCGTGATTCGCGATCTTCTTCTGTCATGTTTTTGTCTGAACACCTGATTTGATTCACATTGATTTTAATTGTAATTTGGGGATTGGTAGATTTTTATAATATAAAATAAAGAAAGACACCAATCCCCCAAAAAACAGTGCTATTTGCCGTTATATTTTGGAACATTATTCGAAATTGATTTAAGGGTTAAATACATCAATAGGAAGTAACATTAAATGAGTCCGTTTTATTTCTGTCTTGGTTTTCTTATTTTTGTTGTTGTTTTTTTTTTTTCAATGTAGAGATTTGAAGTTAAACCACAAAATCTTTTATTATATAACCTTGTACTTTAGACTACAAGCCATGAAGTTATGATAGATAATCATAATATCGTCATGTCTGTAATTTTACATGGAACCATATTATAATGGTTTTTACTACAGAAAAATAGCTTGCTAATAGTTCTCCTTTCGACAAAAAAGCTTGCAGTTTTTCTGGTCCAACACCTTCTTCTTCTTACCCCTCTTCTTCTTTTTTTTTTCTTCTTCTTCTTCTTCTTCTTCTTCTTCTTCTTCTTCTTCTTCTTCTTCTTCTTCTTCTTCTTCTTCTTCTTCTTCTTCTTCTTCTTCTTCTTCTTCTTCATGAAAATTGTCGGACTCAGTCATTACTGACTGCTTGGCATACCCCCCCCCCAAACAAAAAAGAACTAAAGTGACTGTAAACATTACTAAGAGGAATATTAAAAATTAATATCCCGACCGCCTAGTCTGTATTTAATTTGACTTCATTTATTATTAATGTACTGATATCTTTATGAAGACTGATAATCACAATATCAAAATGTCTTCTTTCTAACAAAGATCTGAAAGAAGTGTGTATGAACCAATGCTCGCAAGAAAGAATAATACAAGAAATAAACGAATCGAACTTCAGACCTCCTGATTATCGGTAATCTTAGGTTCGACCACCAGTCGACGAAGAATGATTTTTCGGCATGTTTAAAAAAAATTATCTTTCTTGCTTTGTCTGGCACTGTTTTCTCTACACATTTTTTTCAGATCTTTGTGTTTCAAAATAAGTGCCTGCTCTCTAATTTCTCAGTTTAATACTATTTTTCTTCTGTCTATCAAAAAATTACAGCCAAACCCTTTTAATTTTGATATTTCTATTT
>NC_088362.1:11670911-11675911 GCF_034508935.2 Berghia stephanieae
TCGTCGTCTTTAGCTTAACATTTGGTCATATTTTTGGGTGAGGTATTTTGCATACTTTACTTTCACTTCATGCATTTGTAAATGAGTATTTAACCATAGGCAATGAGGGGTATTGTAAGATTCATCATAAAATATGACGCGCTTAAAACTCTCTCCTCACCAATCATTTTCATGATTTTTTCCCCAGGAAAGCTATTCCCACCAATTCAACTATCTCTTTAAAGCGATATCTAAACCAAAATCGACATATAAAATAATATTGTTCAGAAAAACAATCTCTACAATAAAACATGCGATAATTTCAACATCGTTTTATGTTCAGATAATAGTTAAAATATCTCAATAGGTTGTATCGTAACAAATATGACAATTTTCCTGTCGTTGGTAAATTTAAAGTTAAAAGACGATTTGTATCGCGTGAAAAAGATATTTGGTTACATAACATGATATACTAAAGGAAAATTAAAGCATTATGCATGAATCGTGTTCTATGAACATGAAAATGCTCTGGTCCGATTTACATAATTTTCCTGTCGTTGTTAAGATTTAAAAGACGATTTGTACCGCATGAAACAGATATTTGGTTACATAATACGATACATTAAATGAAAAATTAAAGCATTATGCATGAATCGTGTTCCATGAACTTGAAAATGCTCGGATCCGTGCGACTATGTGGTCAAGTTGTATGACACTCGCTTTCGGATCGGAAGGTCCTGGGTTCGATCCTCGCGCTCGGCGCATAGTTGAGTCCTTGGAAAAGGCTCTTTACTCACATTCTCTCACCGTATTCAGGTGTATAACGAGTACCTGGCTGTTAACACCGTTGTCTTAGTCCAAAATTTTTTTGTAATATCGCCTAACAGGCGTCATATCCAGTTCTGAATGTTACATGTTGCTGTTGGCCAGGGATCCCTTGTAAAGCGCTTTGAGCACGTTTCATCGATATTGCGCTCTATAAAAGTTCAAGACTATCTTTTTTAATGTTCGGATCCGATTTACATAATTTGGTGACAAAGACTTGTCCCGCTACAGCATTCAGCTCAACTGTATTATGAATGATTTCACATGAAATTAAATTCTGTCACTCACTAACAAAACGCTTTTTAACATTTGACCAGAAAACTTAATTTTTTAAATTGAGCTTTTTTTATATAGCGAAATATCCACTAAATGTGCTCAAAGCGCTTTACAAGAGGTCCCTGGTCAACAGCAATACTTAACATGTTGGACGGGACATGACGCCTGGTAGGCGATATTACAATTTTCCGGACAAAGACAACGCTGTTAACGACCAGATACTAATTTACACCTGAGGACGGTGAGAGAATGCGAATAAAGAGTCTTTTCCAAGTACTCAACTATGCGCCGAGCTCGATGCTCGAACCCAGGACCTTCCGATCCGAAAGCGAGTGTCATACCACTAGACCAAAGGGTAGCCGCACAATAAACGTATAGCCTTTCATAGAATGAATGGAGTTGACGTCACTCAGTTCTTTTCTATTGCTTTCAGATCGCCAGCTGGGTGATTTTTACTCACTTAAGTCCTTTTATCTGGCTATAAACAACGTTAAAGGCTACAGTTACGCATAGGTGTGTGTGTGTGTGTGTGTGTGTTAGTACGATTGATCTGGCTGGAATATCTCGGAGAGCATTTTATCTAAAGGCATGACATCTATACCGATCTATTAAAATTACCCCTAACAAGTTGTCAAAAATTCGTAAAACGGAGACGTTTTTTTTCTCTCTAATGTTCTGTCAAAAATTCGTAAAACGGAGACGTTTTTTTCTTCTCTCTAATGCTCTGTCAAAAATTCGTAAAACGGAGAGGTTTCTTTTCTCTCTAATGCTCTGTCAAAAATTCGTAAAACGGAGAGGTTTTTTTTTCTCTAATGTTTTGTCAAAAATTCGTAAAACGGAGAGGTTTTTTTTTTCTCTCTAATGCTCTGTCAAAAATCCGCAAAACGGAGAAGTTTTTTTTCTTTCTAATGCTTTGTCAAAAATCCGTAAAACGAAGAGGTTTTTTTCTCTCTCTAATGCTTTGGGTTAAGACGTCTCGAATTTAAGACTATTTGTGCGACTACGTGTGTGGTCTAATGGTATGACACTCGCTTTCGGATCGGAAAGTCCTGGATTCGAGCCTCGCTCGGCGCATTTGAGTCCTTGGAAAAGGCTCTTTACTCACATTCTCTCACCGTACTCAGTTGATAGCTTTGTCTCTGTCGGAAAAATAATTGTAATATTGCCGAACAGGCGTCATGTCTGTTCTACATGTTACGTATTGCTTTTGGTCAGGGACCCTGTGTAAAGCGCTTTGAGCACGTTTAGTGGATTTGCGCTATATAAAAGCTCATTTTAAAATAAAATTATTAACCAAGTTGGAATTTATTTTAATTGGTGTTAGATAAGAGGCTTTTGAAAATACCGCAGTACAGGGAGAGACATTTTTCAGGTTAATATGTTGAATGTGTTTGTTTTTTAAAATTATATTTAAAACGAGAATTTGTTTGGTGCAATATCTACTAAACATGCTGCAAGCGCTTTACAAAGGATCCATAACCACAGTGTAAGACGAGAAACTCCGCTTATGAGGCGATGTTACAATTATTAATTAATTTTGTCAACTCTGTTATCGGTCAAGTATTCGTTTTACACCTAAGTACAGTGAGTAAAGATCCTATTAAAAGCACTCAACTTCGCGTCGCCCAGATAGGGTTTCGAACCATGGACCTACAAGTCTGAGCGCGAGCGTCATACCATTTACTGACCCACAAAGCCACATAAGACTTCTGACACTTTGGAATTCATTAAAACTGATCCTCACAGCGAATGGAAATTTGTTGGGTTCTTTTTTTTCTTTTTTTCCAAAAGGTTTTTTGTTGTTGTATAACATAACTGTTTTCATGTTTATTTTGCTCCATTTTATCTTTTTATATTATTTTACCTGTTTTCCGTATCATTCCTCTTCATTAATCCCTGTTCCAATTCATGTTTTCCATTTCATTTCTCTCTCTCTGTTTAAAGCGAAAATGTAATCTGGTGTTTCCTTTGTCCGCTGAATTACAAATCAGCTTGTTTTATTTGACTGTTGTTTTTATTCCTAATTAACTTCCTGTTTCAGGTTCAATTAATTTTCCCATCGTCTTTTCTTCCTAACACGAATTCGATCTCGTCTCCAGAGCACAATTTCAATCACAGAGAATCTAGGATCAATTATTTGTTTATTTTCTTAAGAATACAACGTTTTTGAAACAGGAAGCGTTTATTGTTGTTTTTTTCCTTTTTCATATTATTTTATTTTGGGTCACACTTATATATATATATAAGTGTGACCCAAAATGAATAAATACACACACACACACACACACACACACACACACATATATATATATATATATATATATATATATATATATATATATATATATATATAATATTATCCACATGTTGTATATCATATTGATTTCAACATCGTTCTTTCAAGAGGGTGGCATGCAATCGATATGATCGTACAAAGGTCAGTGCGAAGATAAGCTTTGGTCCCATTAGCATTCATTAAATTACAAACTGATTGATGATATTAAAATATGATAGATTTTATGCTTAAATTATTGATTTATTGTTTTGTTTTATTTGCATTGTAAAGCGCCTCTGAGCACATTGTGGATCTAGGCGCTATATAAATTCATTCATTCATCCTTCATTCATTCATTCATTCATTGCTTATCTCTTTTATTTTTCTGTTATCCATAGCACATGTCTTGAAATTATTTCTTTATTTCCTCATTTCCCCCTTTACGATTAAAGCAATGGATTTTGGTAACTTACTATAATGTAGATCTTATGGAAACTTGTTCAATATAGAGCACTATCGTATTCACTTTATAATGTAATCACACAACTGAAACCAAGGACTGAATGAAATGGAAGGAAAATGTTCAAGCTTTGCGCCTCCTGGTGCTGGGAAATTTAGGTTAATATAATGTTGTACAAAAGAATTGTTTTTTTTTTTAATTGAAGATATCGATTTTTAATAAAGTACCAAAACATCTAGGTATACGGAAATTTGTTAAACTCTAAAACCTTTCACAGCCCGCCAACAAAAAATAAAGTTAAACTTTTACTTGAGAGGTTATATTCTTGTTTCTATTATTGGCTAATGATGAGGTTTTCACCCATAGAAGATTTATAAACGTATGTATAAAACAGACAAAGCAGAGAGAAAAATACAAGAAAAAAAATAAACATCCCAAAAATTCAGGCTGCCTCGAGTGGAGATCAAACCTCAGACCTCTTGACTTCCGGCCAGACGTGATACCACTACACCACATATGTGACCCATCGTCTTAAAACGGTATTATGTCGGAACGAACCAGATGCTTAAAATCTGAATTAAATGTAAAACTGGTCAAAAATTTATATTGTTGGCATTAGCACCCTAAAATATGGTATCCATTCTCCTCAATAAACATTCAAACTCAACACAAGTCTGATATTTCTGGCTATAAATTCAATTTTCAACATCTTAACCAACCCGACTTAATACCGTTTTGAGGCGAAGGGTCACATATGTCATCCGATAGTAATAAACAACATGAAAAGTTCCGCTTTAAGTATTTTGTTCTTTTTTGAAGAAGTTATATTCATTATTTTTAAATATTTTCCACAGTCCTCAGATTTAAGTAAATTGATATTCACTTTGATGATAAGTGGTGTTGTGTTGTTGTTGTTTTTTTTTCAATCCTTATTTTACACGAATCGCATCTTGTCTTAACAGCTCAATTTTATTCACAGAAAAATTAGACCAGTGATTATCACACAATGACATTGGGATTTGGGAATATTGACACTCAGTGGATGCACATTATTCCTCTTTTAACCCTTTGCATGCGGGTATAGGATAAAGTCTAACCAGGCATTAGATCTTATAGATAGTTCGAAGATGACGTCACTCGGGTCTTTGTTATTGTGTTTTGCCATCCGCGTTTATGAGTAATGCT
>NC_088362.1:11678411-11680911 GCF_034508935.2 Berghia stephanieae
AACATCACACAGCGCGACGGATAGTCAAACCGTCAGTATCAGGCTATAACACAACGATGGCTACGGTCAAACTCGGTACCTTTTGGGTTCGAAGCAAAGGCCATACCTCTGAGCATATAGATAGTATGCAGATGACGTCACTCAGGTCTTTGTTATTGTTTTTTGACTCCGCGTTTATGAGTAATGCTCACTGAACTGTATTAACCCGACTATAAACGTTCATGGATACACACAGTTTTGTGTGTTGGTCCGTATAGATAGTATGCGCTTGGCTAAGAAGCTCATAACATTGCCATCCGGAGGTATAACGGACCAACACACAAACTCTGTGTAACCATGAACTTTTATAGTCTGGTTAATACAGTTTAGTGAGAACAACTCACAAACGCGGATGGCAAAAACAATAACAAAGGCCTGAGTGACGTCATCTGCATACTATCTATAGATAGTTCGAAGATGACGTCACTCAGGTCTTTGTTATTGTCTTTTGCCATCCGCGTTTATGAGTAATTCTCACTAAACTGTATTAACCAGACTATAAACGATCATGGTTACACAGAGTTTCTGTGTTGGTCCGTTATACTTCCGGATGGCAATGTTGTGAGCTCCTTAGCCAAGCGCATACTATCTATATTGTGAATTCAATAAAATTCCGACACGGCATTAAAGGGTTAAATCTAAAATGGAACAAAATCGATAAGCATTACAGCGTGTAAACGCATCTTAAGCAGAGAAACTCACAATATGCTAAAATTCCTTGCGTTTTTTAATTATAAAAACAAAATTATTGTACAATGAAGTTCTCTCTCTCTCTCTCTCTCTCTCTCTCTCTCTCTCTCTCTCTCTCTCTCTCTCTCTCTCTCTTAGTTTAGGTTCTATCCTTTCCCTTCATATTTTTTTTTATTTTTACGGTTCTTTCAATTTCCAAATTTTCCATGCAGCAAGAGTGTAGTTGTTTTTGTTTTTATTTGTTTTCAGAGGAGGTGGGAGTATTTTTCCCATAATAACAGATTGTTAAATTTCGATCAATACAAAACTAATAACAGTTCATTTTATACATTTCATTATTTTAAAAAGTTAAAAATATGTTCAGTGCCCATAGTCAAGGTACAACGTTAATCAACCTGTCCATCTATGCATCTATTTATTCATTTTGTCCATTAATTCATACATTATTATTATTATTATTATCATTATTATTATTATTATTATTTATTATTATTATTATTATTATTATTATTATTATTATTATTATTATTATTATTATTATTATTATTATTATTATTAATATTATTATTATTATTATCATTATTATTATTATTATTATTATTATTATTATTATTATTATTATTATTATTATTATTATCATCATCATCATCATTATTATTATTATTATTATATTATTATATTATTATTATTATTATTATTATTATTATTATTATTATTATTATTATTATCATTATTATTATTATTATTATTATCATTATTATTATTATTATTATTATTATTATTATTATTATTATTATTATTATTATTATTATTATTATTATTATTATTATTTGCTCATCTGCTATAAGGAATTAGAAAAACATCATCGTTGTTGTTATCACACATCGTACATACAATTTGGTATCATATCTGAGATAAAAATTCATTCAAAAATACAGAACCACTCGTGCCAATCACCTATTATTATGTCACAATGATTTAGATGGGGACAGTTGTTCAAAACTGACATGCCTATAGATAGTATGCGCTTGGCTAAGAAGCTCATAACATTGCCATCCGGAAGTATAACGGACCAACACACAAAACTATGTGTAATCATGAACTTTTATAGTCTGGTTAATACAGTTCAGTGAGAATAACTCACAAACGCGGATGGCAAAATATAACAACAAAGGCTTGAGTGACGTCATCTTCGAACTATCTATAGTTAAGAATAACTCGTAGAATTACGATATTTTTGCTCCAATTTTAGAACTTCATGAACACTCTAAGACATTAAAATTTATTGAAAATGAAAGTGGATGCCAGAATACATAATTATCGTGAAGTGTTATTTAAACATTGTGATGGTAAATTGTTGATTTCTAAAGTTGACAATATCAACTTCAAGTTTTATCTCCTAAAAATTACGATTTTTAAAAATTTTACATGTCTGATTATTTTACATGTGCGGCTATAAGATCTAGTGGTATGACACTCGCTTTTGGATCGGAAGGTCCAGGGTTCGAGCCTCGCGCTCAGCGCATAGTTGAGTCCTTGGAAAAGGCTATTTACTCAAATTCTCTCATCGTACTCTCATCGTGAAAAATGAGTACCTGGCCGTTAACGGCGTTGTCTTAGTCCGAAAAATTGTAATATCGCCTAACAGGTGGCATGTCCCGTCCTACATGTTAAATGTTGCTGTTGATCAGGGACCCATTGTAAAGCGCACTGAGTACAGTTAGTGGATATTGCGCCATAAAAGCTCAATTTTTTTTAAAAATTATTTTCT
>NC_088362.1:11685911-11689486 GCF_034508935.2 Berghia stephanieae
CTCTCTCTCTCTCTTCTCTCTCTCACTAACTCACTCTCTCTCTATCTATCTATCTATCTATCTATCTATCTATCTATCTATCTATCTATCTATCTATCTATCTCTCTCATCATCATCATCTATCTATCTCTGTCTTCCTCTGTACTCCTCTCCTCCACTCTCTGTGTATTCCCCTCCATATTTCTCTCTCATTCTCTGTGTTTATAAATGAATTTACTCATTTTATATGTGTAAATCATCTCTGTTAAGTGCTGATATCTAGTTATATTTCTTGTTTGAGCATCTCTTGTAAATATTATATATGACTGTATTCTTCTAAGTGGGGCCCTTTGCTCATCTCTGTATGAGACTTTTAGGCGATATCAAACCAAGTGCATTCATAGTATGATCTTGGAATTTACATCTGATCCCTATTGAACTAGTTCCCCTTTGTCTTTTCCTATGTGCTTTAATTGTAATTCTAGAATTTTTTGACTTTCCATTTTCTTCCATTTTACCTGCGCTGATCAGATCTAACCCTCCTTCCGCACTAGGACAAAACTGTCCCGGGACAAATTTGTCCTGTCCCACTGGAGAAAACTTCTATTCAAAAGGGGTTCCGCACTAGGACAGGACTGTCCCAGGACACACCTGCGCGAATGCATTATTTTTTTTTTTACAAGATTCAAAAGTTTTTTTGTAGGCAATTGCAACTCTAATAATTCACATTTTATGAATCAACATAAGATACGACATGACGATAATGATTTTTTACACTGTACAATGGGATTTGTTTACATAAGATTTATATAATCATGAAATATTCTTATAGCAAGAGTAATATTATTGCTACTGCTACTACTACCACTACCACTACCACGACTACGACTACGACTACTACTACTACTACTACTACTACTACTACTACTACTACTACTACTACTATACTACTACTACTACTAGTAATGGATGAAATAGAGGTTGCATATTTCTGTGCTTTATCACGTGGAAAAAAAAAGACAAATTGAAAGAGAAAACAATATTGGGTGCATCCTTTAATGACCCAAAGATTGCTCAAGGGTCAATTCCGTAGACTCTATGGTGATCTCCGATCTTATTTTAAAATGACTTTCTTGGAATCACCTCATTTTACCCAGGTGCAAATGAGTACCAGTTCGCTGATGAAATTAATCTTTGACGGACTAGCATCATTCAAATCTGCTCAACGCCACAGAAACATGGATAAGTTCCGGATTTATAAGCTTAGGAGGCAAGATGGCCTATGGTTAGCGCGTTGTACTCTGGACTCAGAGGTTCTGTGTTCGATTCCGACCGAAGCCAACTTGTACTTTCTAGAGCAAGAAAATTTACTCCAATCACTCACTCCATTCAGGTGTAAAAGGGTACCTGTCAAGCTGGGATAGTAATCTGCGATAGACTACAGACAAGCGTCCCGTTCAAAGGTTTTCAAACAAATACGTTAATTGTCCGCTTCACGCTATTGAAACTGGAATAACTCCTTCACCATTGGCTACAAGGCTCTAAAGGACTTAATTTGTTTTACACTGAGTCCAAGTGGCTCAGAAGGACTTACTTAAAAATATTTTCATTGAGAATTCCCGAAATAAATAACGATAAAGGTAATTGATCCCACAAGTTACCGAATAGATGTGCGACCGGTTTTAGACACGTTACTGCTGTGTCACAAAGTGTGACACTTCTTAAATTATATTTATAAACATACGTTTTTAAATTGCCGAAAATATTTATGTTGCTATGCCTTCTGTACGTGGTTTCATCACATAGAATTATTTTTTGAATTGTTCTTGCTTTTTTATATTCAGAATTGAAATAAATAAATAAATTATAACTGTGAAATTGAATGTAAGCTTCAGTTTAATATACGAAAACAGATAAAATGGACGTTTCGGGTTTCCCCTTCATCAACAACACATGATGAATTAAAAACTACAGACGAATGAGATAATGTGGTAGTGGCGTTGTTAAGATGCATAAACAAAAACATTGATGGGCAGGAAATTGTTTGCTACTTTGTGAGGAAGCGCGAATTAAAACAGAGCAATAGAAATTTATAAAAGGTGCGTACTTAATTATGTCAAAAGAGGGGAGGCGGGAAGGAACTGTGTAATGCAGTATAGAAAGTGAACTAAAATAAAGTGTGGACTATTGGAAAATAAATACAATGGAATTGGAAATAAATACAAAATATAAGGGATGTAGTTATTAATATATTAGTGGCATTAGCAGCAGCAGAAGCAACAGTAGAAATAGTAGTAGTAGAAGTAGTAGTAGTAGTAGTAGTAGAAGTAGTAGTAGTAGTAGTAGTAGTAGTATGTAGTAGTAGTAGTAGTAGTAGAGATGCAGAAAATAAAGACAGGCATTTCAATTTTGACACGGCGCCGCCAAGTCTGGGACTTTTTTGTCCTAGTGCGGAAGTCTGCTATATTTTTCTACTATCACAAACGATATGAACACGGGACTGGGACAGTCCTGTCCCGCTGATTTTGTAGCATTTCACAACGGCTTGGGACACAACGGGACTGTTTTGTCCCGTCCCAATAGGTGCGGAAGATCTCTCTAAATTCTATATGTTACAGATTTGGGACAGGACTGTCCCGGGACAGTCCTGTCCTAGTGCGGAAGAGGGTTTAAATGTGTTTCAATCGCCGTGTATTCCCCTTTAGCGGTTTTCCGAGTTGCTTTCTGTCTTGGAATGGGATTACTTGGTCTACCCTACCCCGGCTGGAGTCCTTGGCTGGGAGGGAATCAGTCAAATGTATATAGTTTTAAGGGACATGATACTATTTTCCTTGAAAATCATCTCTTTGTTATGTGTACCGATATATTTTATGTTTTGAATATATATATATATATATATTGGGTCAAATGTATACAGTTTTAAGGGACATGGTATTATTTTCCTTGAAAATCATCTCTTTGTTATGTGTACCGATATATTTTATGTTTTGAATATATATATTGGGTCAAATGTATACAGTTTTAAGGGACATAGTACTCTTTTCCTTGAAAATCATCTCTTTGTTATGTGTACTGGTATATTTTTTGTTTTGAATATAAAATGGTTTGTAAACATTTGAGTGTATTCTTGGTGGAGACTTTTGTCCTCCGACAGTGGGCTGGGAGGCACTTACTGTGTCTTCTATCCCCTTATGTCTGTTTTCCAAGTTGCTTTTTGTCTTTGTCTTGGAATGATAGGGTTACTTGGTTTTGTCCTGACTTTGGATGAGAAGGAAATAGCTAAAGTTTTGGGAGGTGACATTTTTATTTCCTTGTAAACTATCACTGTCCTACACTGTTATATTTTACATCTTTTACGTCCCCTAAGAATCTGCCTCTACATCCTGCTACTACAATGGTTATGCCACTTTATGATTCGATATATAACCTATTCGTTATTAGTCCTCCGAAAGATTGGTTATACTTACACTTCCAAGGAGTTTGTAACCTGAAGAGTAGAATGTCTTATTTCTTTCAATTGTTCTTGAGAATATCAGATGCAGACCTAGGACTTACTGTAATGAATCTTTCCCGTTAGTTGTTTACAATATTGTCCT
>NC_088362.1:11689586-11702086 GCF_034508935.2 Berghia stephanieae
CCAATCATCATAACTGTTTGGGTTGCAAGATTAATAAAAATTTTATCATCCTTTCCTTTAAGTTTCCAGCGGGTCTTGAAAAAAGCCTTAAGCATCATAAAATACAAAGAAACATTTTTAATATATAAGGGGTTGTAACAAAAAAACCTTTTTAACACTTACAATAAAAAAATTTAAGTCTTTTACAAAAAAAAAACCCCAATAAAAAAAACATAAACATTTTTAGGGCGGTTTCACGATATCACCCACACTTGGGTTTTCAGTTTCTAAGTTTCCCCCTATAAAATTTGGATTTGTGCTTGTTAGAAAAGGTAGCGTATTTTGCACGCAGCCTGCCAAAACAAAAAAAAATGCAATAACACAAATGAAACCCCAGGAGGGGGAAGTTTTTTTTTTAAAAAGGGAATGGAAAATTTAAATGACCCCAAAAAATTCAAAGGGAGAAGAATGACAAAAAAATGACTCACCATTCACGAAAACACTTTGGGTTTGCAAGGGTTAGCATTGGGGTTTGAACCGGGGGTCCCAACGCAACGGGGTCAGTCTGTGATATTTGGGAGGGGGCCCCGACTGATTTTGGGGAATGAGCACTGGGCCAAAGATTTTTGGTACTCACTTGGGTACCCACAGAGTACTAGGGGAATCAACTCGGAGCACAACAAAACGGACCCTGTATATTTTGGAAAAATGACAACAATAAATTTATTCATTTTTACAATAACAGAAGACCTTTGTTTAATAATCCCAAATAAACAATACTGGTTTAAAAATCAAGTATAATAAAAAGAGTTTTAAAAGGGGAACATATTGTTAAGTATTTTAAAATGTTCAAATGTGGGGTTGGTAAATAAAAATCACCAACCAGGGTTTCAGTAAACCGTTTTTTTAACCAACCTTTAAAACCTCCCAGGGCCAACAACTACAAACAATTTTTTTTTTATCACTACATTCTGGACATAAAACGGTTGTCATTGCAACAATATGAACTTCCTAACCTTGCAACTGCAATATAGTTAACAAAAAAAGTTGATAAACATTACGATGCAAGAGAATTTGGACAAAATGCGAGATCAACAGTATAATCCCAACAGAAGCTATTTTAATTTTTCCTGGAAACGCATCATTTTCACATTTTGTCAAATAAAAAACAAACGACTTCAAATGTGAATGGCTCATCAATGAATATCACTTCAAAATATAACGAGGAAGGTTTAAAATAGTGTTATTGTTGGCGAAGTCCACTGCAAAGAAAAATTTTTAACAACAAAAAACTAGGAGATCTCACTGGTGTAAAACAGTGTTGTCCTTGTCCTGAAATATTGTATTGCGCCTAACAGACTGCAGGTCTCATCTTTTGGCAAATGTGTTTTGTCCACCACAAAATATGGTGATGTGAAGCATTTTGAGCATGGTGCCAACTGTGGATAAACGCTATACAAATGTTATGATTTTATTTTAATGTACAAACTTACCACAAATGAATCATGTGATATGGAACTTTGTTCTGCATCACTTTCAGGCTCTGAGTTGGAGTCTATATAGAAAATAAAAACAACAAAAAAAAGCTGAAGACTATCATGTGCAAGTTTTTCTCTAAACTCTTAAACAAAAAATCATGCCATCTTGTGCTGTAAAAGGATTTTTTAAAATTATTTACCTTATGACTATTGTCCTTTGGAAAAAAAAGAAAATTAAGTCCGAAACCTTCTGGCTATTTTCTTTTAAATTTCAAGAACGTCAGAGTTGGCAAGGGAGGACGGAAATATAATTCCAGAAACCAATCTGTCTATAATCATATCCATATGATAGTTTTTCGTTCAAGATTCAGGTACAGTCCACTTAGGATAATCGCAATACCTTGGGATCATCGAAAATGTTGGGATTAACCGAAATTCAGTTTCCTGTCCACTATTTCAACATTTTACACATTTATTGTCAACTCAAACCAGTAAATAATATTCTTAGTCCACCACATACAGAGCAATTTGATTGAAACAAAAACCATATGGCAGCCCCGTGTAGATTTGTCAACCAAAAGCAGCTATGAAGCAAGCCGACATCTTATTCAGATTGGAAGAAGTTTCAATCTTTTTTCTCAACAATTCAACATTTGTCAGAGTTAAAGAGATTAGCCTTAATGAGAGACAATAAGCTCTCACCAAACTCGTTGGTCACAATGCACAGTTGTTAATCCTAAAACAAAGGATATCGCTGTCTCTCTTTATAACTGTCATTTATAACCTGTTGTCAAGATTATGACCAGCCCCACTCCTCTTCTATTTAATGGCCACCGATGACGTCACAAACCCATACTGCAGAGCCCCGCCCTCTTTTGACTCTAACAGAGTGGTGACACACTACTGTAACATTAAATCCTGCTCACTCTCGATTCTTCAACCTGTCACGATTTCATCCATGATGAAATTTAATCATGATATACTGTTTGATTTCTTGAATTTACCACTTTTTAAAAAACCGAAGTTTGTTGCAATTAACCAGTGACTTTTATATAGAATTATTTCCATTGCTTAGGAAATATTGTGATTAACCGAAAGTTGCGATTAAACGAGTTGCAATTATCCGGAGTGGACTGTAATAGTATTAAACATCATGACTCAAAAAAAAAAAAAAAAAAAGCAAACTATGTGTACCTAAATGTTATTCATTTCCTCATCAAATTACATTCTTACCATTAACATCATAGATCACATCAAAAGGGTTGTCTGGATTGACAGCAAGACATTTTTCAGGATTTTTAAAGCTCAAATCTCTCTGATCTGAAGTTACAAAAGAAATAGCATATTCTCAACATTAAACTATGATTTTGTGATATGGCATACTGTATGCATAAAGCAAGATGCAAAGACAGGTTTAAGTTTAAATTATTTTTTATATTCTTTTCAAAAATCCATTCTAGTTTTGCCAAAATAAAATAAACACGAGAAGTGTTGAGTTGGATAGCGCTAAAACTAAAAGTAGTAGTGGTAGTAGTAGTAGTAGTAGTAAACGACAGATCTTACTAGTGTGAATCTACAGTCTACAGAAGTTCCCGAATTATCTGACTCCACTTCCAAATGACTGACTGACAAGTGACAATCATCAATCGGTGTGTGTGTGATTAGGTACTTTGGTAAACGTCCATTTGGCCCTCCAGCAGGGAGCCGATAAATGGCCTAGTGGCTGTGACCCGATTTTTTGGACTTTTGAGTGATGGGTCTCAGAAAAAGTTCCATAGATTTTTTGTTTATGGATGGATTTTAATGATTTATGTCTTATTTTCTTCAGGAAAATTACTCTATCGTTTGGTGTAGTTTATTTTAAAATCATTGACAA
The DNA here is from genome assembly GCF_034508935.2 of Berghia stephanieae. Taxonomy (NCBI): domain Eukaryota; kingdom Metazoa; phylum Mollusca; class Gastropoda; order Nudibranchia; family Aeolidiidae; genus Berghia; species Berghia stephanieae. The sequence continues at coordinate 11,692,920 of NC_088362.1, forward strand.
TTTAGTATAACTTTTGATTATGGATAAAATAGGGTATAATTTAGCTTTGGATAATTAAAAGATTAGAACTTGGTAAATCAAAATTTCATGCTGGCACGTTTATTTAACATCTTAACTTTTTTATAAAATTAAATTCAGGCAAAGTTGTATACCGCATCCATGAAATTCGTTCCAGTAAAATCCTTACTCAAATCTTAGCGGTCATTTTAGACCAGTTTTGAAATCCAAATGGCGGTTACTACCGGAAATGCAACAATTTTCAGGTCACAAAGTCCGTCAGTAAATAACAAAGGCAAATAGAAGACCATTTGTCAGCCTTTAAACTAACACAACTTTTTTTCTGCTTATCTGATTTTCACAATTTTGGTATCATTAGAATCGTGTTGAAAAGCACTTTAAAATGATATAGGTTTCATTGAGCTCAATCCAATTTGAATTTTTTACCAAAGTACCTAGTGTGATGTCTACCCTATTGAAAATCTTAAATCAACAGTGATGTAATAAGAATGGCCAATAACTTACCATTTAAATTATCTCGGTGTCTCTTCAATGATGCCTCCAGCATCAATTTACCCCACGATGCCATAGACGTCTAGTTTGGAACTCAGCAAGTGACGAAAAAATACTTGCGGCTATAGAGAGGACGTCCGTCGGCCACTCTCTTCGCAAGTCAGTTGTCAGTGGTTATCAGATAATCATTGGTTCTTGAAAAATATAGAAACACAGCGGTTCATTTAAAAAGACTCTTTTGTAGATCAAGATATAATGTTAGGTATTGCACTTTAAAATCTCTTCAGACATAGAACGGGTCAACTTGACGTCTAGACCAAATCATTTCGAAGATCGATATGGCAACAGCAACGCCTGGAATGGAGGATTTAAATGCGGCATCTGACGATTCTACTGCTATGACAGAAGATGCTCCATTTCACGACGTCGAGATGGCTTCAACTGGCATCAGGCATCAACATGCTACTCAATAATGGGTTTGATGAAGCGTTTGACTAAGAATTAAAGCTGATAACTGATAACCACCTACTACTGACTTGCGGAGTGAGTGAGTGCCGAGTGCCTCTTTATGCGCGAAATTGACTAAACATACGTTTCACGAAAAAAAGAGTTACTATGTTTGCTTGTCTCTTGTCACCAAGATAAGAATCCGGACCAAGATTCGATAAATCTGTTTCTAAAAATAGATTATAATTCGTATATCTTGTTCATTCCTCAGTTCATCAACTTTCACACAATTTTATATTAGGTTTTCATTACTATAAAAATCCATATAATGCTCTAGAATTTTAGAGAAAATTTCGGAAAGATATATTGCCTCACTATTGAAATATATCGATGAAAACACTGGTACCCCTATTGTACTTTTTTCAGGCGGTCACCTTATTGACCAACGTGAAAATTTAGGCATAACTCTTCTTACTGTGGTGTTTAACAAATAACTTCAATACTATGATTTACAATTATATATCCTTGACGGTTGGGTTGACAACCTTAAACTAAAATCAGAAAAGTGAATGTGCTAGAGGTCAAATCAATAGGGGGACCGGATTTTGGTCTCCCTATTGGTAAAGTACTGTAAAATGAACTAATAGGGGTACCAAAAGTCTCCCTATCCGGTATTAATACATATATATATATATATATATATATATATATATATATATATATATAATATATATATATATATATATATGTATTTAGTGCGGGGCGGTCCTTGGCAAGCTTAAGGACCACGGTCCTACGGTCCTTGGGAAATGAAGACCGCAAGGACCGGTCCTAGGACCGGTCCTTTTCGACATTGAACATTCCTGAGAGACTGTTGGAAATTCGAACCGGTTTGACCTTTTAGAGCGTGGGATCGTTCATTCTTGAACCGTTAAAGACCGCTACACGATGAAAACCGTGGCCTACAGGAGTAAAACACACGGAGTAGTCACACTCATTTCAAATTGTAACCTAATTAGAGAAGAGGGGTGATGCCTTCTTTATTTGCTCACCGTACTTCATTTTACTTCGATAATTTAATAAAATTTGAAATTTATCCCCATTAACGGAGATAATGGCATCGCCCAAGGCGTTGATCGAGTTGTTCGTGGCGTTGATACACACACGCAACTCCTACCCCCCCTCCCCCCCCCCCCCACACACACACACATTAGAGGGCAGCGAGCATTGAAGAGTAAGAGAGAGACGTGAAGTTATAATAAGAGGGGGTGGATGAGGTGATAAGAGGGGTCGATGGTGACTTTTCGCCAGATCTAACAAACTCAGCTACCCATTCATTGCTGAGTAGACAGGGATTCAGAAAAAAATCGACTGCACCCGGATCGATCTCTGGCCCTTTGCGTATAAAGAGAGTGCTCTATCAACTGAGCTATCGGGGTCCCCAAATATTCTATTGGACTTTTTTAAAATTCAGACGTTATAACTGGGTTTTTTTGGAAGGAAGAAACTAATGAAAATCATATTATTTGATTAGTAAAAACACCAAACGAAATTTTAATATTATTGTATTATTTTAAATGACAACACTGCGATAGAAAGGAGTGGTGACAAGAGATGGACAAAAGAAAACAAAAAATCGGATTTGCTACTTGCTAGGTTCGACACACACACACACACACACACACACACACACACACACACACACACACACACACACACGCACACAAACACACACATCTTTTGTAGTCACATACATTTCAAACAATAACCCATTAGAGAAGAGGGATCATGCCTTCACCATAGATCATTGTCATTGCGATCATTATGGTGTAGTAAATTTAGAAATTTACCCCGTATAATGGAATCGTCCAAGGCGTGCGCCTCCTGTTCCCCCCATCTCACACACGAAAGGGCGGTTTGCGGAGTGGAGGTTGGTGGTCGTCTGCCTGTATGGTCGTCTGTGTCGTTTAGTGTATGGCAAAGGGGGTGGGTGCGATTAATTAAGTGGGATGGGTGGTGATTGGTGGAAGATAGGCAACCGAAGCAACGAATCGCTGGGAAGTAGTAGGCTATGGCGCGAGACCGTAGGACCGTGGTCCTTGCAAGGACCGCCCCGCACTAGTTGAAAGGTGATAAGAAGTGAGGACCGCCGCCGGTCTTCCCCTCTGGGACGGTCTTCGGTTCACAGCTAAAAGACCGTCGGACCGCGGTCCAGACCGGTCTTCAGCGCGGCACTAATGTATATATATATATATATATATATATAAAGACATATATATTTAAGCAATTGATTAATAAATTAATTAACCGTTTTAATTATTAATGAATTAAGTAACTTATTTATCTTTTCGAGTATTCTTTTTAAAAATATGTTGAGAAGGAGAAAAACAGCTCCACTGAAGTCTTCAACATGGATTAATGGTTATTGGTTTTAAATCTTGTATTATAAGGCACATTTGCTTAAAAACTACAAAAATAATAATTATAATTATATAGTAGCTTTTGTACACTCTCCCATTAAAAGGAAATTTCAATCTAATTAAGGAGATAATCTGGAAATAATTAATGCTTCAATGATTTGAAAAAAGACAGCAACATTAAAAAAAAATTCTATTCTGAAATGTCTACCAACCCCCCCCCCCCCCCCCCCCCCCCCCACACACACACACAATAATATCCCGTTTTCTTTTCTTCTTCTTCTCATAATATTTTTCTGGTCTTGTCTGTTATGCCAGATTTTCCCGTGTCTCTTTTTTTTTTTTTCTGTCGATCGATATAATATATTATACATAACAAGGCGGGAATGAAAAAAAAAAACAAAACATAATTGTGTTTTAGAAGAATTAGGGCTAAATTGTGCTGGAAAAGCAATCCCAGCTGGTTGTAATCTGTATGTGATCTTTACGATTCCGATGTTTACCCAAATCGTCATAACCGCATTGCTGTCATGGCAATAAAACTTCTCTCAAACCAACACAACATATTCGGTAAAAATAGACAGGTAGATAACCACGCCTCTCGGACAATCGTCATAATGTAAACAATGGCAGTGATTGGTAGACACAGCAAACTACACATGTTTTACTATCGATGGTTTGTGCTTAAGTAAAATACCCACTGTTCTACCGCTTGATCAATAGAACCACACAGAAAATTATGTGTAAACCTAAACGTTTATAATGTGATCAAGAAAATCGTGTGATAACTAGTCACCCATTTGGCGGTATGAAAACAATAACAATGATCAGAGATTGGTCGATTTCATTCACGTTACTGTTTATAAACAACCAACTATGTTTGTCCGAGCACGTGTGAGGGTGTGTCACAAATATCATGTTTTGATTGGTCAAAAATCTACTGGTTAATTACGCTGGATTATCTAAGCCACACATCGTGCCCGTTATCTAGTTTGCTGAACGTCGTAAGAATTAGCAAATTTATTTTCTCCCTTCTGTATTTGTCTTAGTAAATTATATCATGTCACAGAATTTTACCCGGCTGTCATTTTCGTTGATGTGTTAACTCTCTCCTTACCATCTATTTTTAGAATTCCCCCCGAAAATTCATACCCATCCAGCACAAAAATTTACATTTCTTACTCAAATAAAAGTAACAAGTGAGCTCTACAACACAGTGGTTAGTGTTTATAGCTGTAATCAAAGAATTTCTTTAAATTTCGTGATGTACAAGAGAAATCGGATTAAGAAAATTGTCGGTTACATCGTAACGAATGTGACGATTTTTCTATGGTTGGTAAGGAGAGGGTTAAATAGGCAATAGAAAGTCACTAAATTTTACGACATTCAGCATCTAACAAATATTACTGTTATCAAATCATATTCTTCATGACAACAATGTTGAAGTAAGAGTGCCTTTTCACGAATATCAAATGTAGGACCTCGGCGGTTGTAACCATGACCAAATCCTGTATTATGTAATTGGTTTCTATAGTCTGATGTCACGTAGCCCAACAACGGCGGCCATCGTGGTTCTAAACAAAGAAAATCGGTACAATTTATTCTTCATGTTGGCTAGAACTTCTCATATGTCTTGTGATCAGAATGTGTAAAAGTCAAAACATGATCAGATTTATGTGATGTTTTTTCTCCTCTGGATACGCTTTTATGCTCCTCAGAGAAATATTGCATAAGGGCGTCCGCCATTGTTCCGATAGTTTACTAAGTTGCCATGCGCCATTACGAGGGAAGTGACGTTACGACTGTTTAAGCGTATTGATAGCATGCGTAACCTTCAAATTATATAGATAGAACGAAGTTGACGTTACTCGGGTCTTTGTTATTGTTGTATGAGTTCATTAAACTGTGTTAACCAGACTATAAAGGTTCAATCATAGAGTCGCCAAAGAAAGGTGACAAAATAATAATATAATTCGCTGCACCCATTATTAGTCTGTAATTATAGTACTTAAATATATTTCGGTACAATGGAAAAACAAGTATTTAAAATTTTGGCCAGAGAACTTGTCCCTCAAACATCGTTCGATTAAACTGAACCTCACCTTGTCAACAAAACAACAACAACAAAAAAATGCTCTCAACCCAGTAATTTCACGACTCCTAGTTTTTTTTAAGCTTTATATAGCGCAATATCCACTAAATGTGCTCAAAGCGCTTTACAAGGGGTACCTGGTCAACAGTAACATTTAACATGTTGGACGGGACATGCCGCCTGTTAGGAGGCGTTATTACACTTTTTTTCGGACAAAGTCAACGCTGTTAACGGATAGGTACTCATTTTACACCTGAGTACGGTGATAGAATGTGAGTAAAGATCCTTTTCCAAGGACTCTCAACTATGCGCCGAGCGCGAGGTTCTCGAACCCAGGACCTTCCGATTCGAAAGCGAGTGTCATACGACTAGACCACATTTGTTTTTTGTTTTGTTTTGTTTTTAAAGATGAGGGTAATTTTAATCGATCGATATAATAAGAAGGACGAGTTTTCTGGTCAAAATATTAACTATGTGTTTATTTCGACTACGGCTAGATGGTAAAGTAGTAGTGTTTTAACTCACTCGATCCAAGAGCTTTTTGCTAAATTTCAAAATTGGAAAACATGTATTTAAGATTAGCTTGTACATAGATAGTTTTATTCAACTATCATTAACGTGTAAAAACTAAAAAACATTAGCTTTGATACTACGCCTATAATTTGTCTCATAGAAATGTAATGAATAGGCATGGGGTAAAAGTAACCCTGGTAAACTACGGGTATAGTCGGTGTTAGGGTTGAGTGAGTTAATAATAGCACCTCACGGAAAGTCATCGGTCAACAAACGTAACACAATGAAATTAATCAAACAGTCTTTATTTGTTTTAAAACCTTAATCAAAAGAGAATGATTAATCAGAAGCAGGACTGTTGAAATATATATCTGAACTAAGAAAAAAATAATAAAACAAAAACAATTTAGCAAAAGAAGGAGCTATTTACAGACAGAAGAGAGAGAGAGAGAGAGAGAGAGAGAGAGAGAGAGAGAGAGAGAGAGAGAGAGAGAGGGATATATATATATATATATATATATATATATATATATATATATATATATATATATATATAACGATTTACACCAGCACATCACCGAGACAACACACCAGGCCGGCAACATAATTGATTGGGTCATCTCCCCTGTGTCAAGTAATAGAATAAGAAAGACCGAAGTTGTTGACCTAGCGATATCCGATCACAAAGTTTTATTTGTGGATATCGCATTAAAGAAAGTTGATCTCCCGAAACGAAACATAACAACAAGGAATTATAGACAAATTGATATCAGTGGTTTACAAGATAGCATTCGTGACGTCATAAATGAGGTTAAAAATATAAACGACTTCAACAAAGTATTGCGATCTATTATTGACCGTGAGGCACCGCCACAATGTCGGGTCGTATCGAATCGACCACACTCGCGATGGTTCAATTCCGAGATAAAGGAATTAAAGAGAAAAAAGAGACAGGCTGAAAGGAAATGGCGAAAGAGTGGCCTAACAGTATTTAAGGATATATACAAAGCAGCTAAGTCGGCTCTTTATAACGCCATCACATGCGCAAAAAAGGCCCACTACAACGAAAAATTTCAAAGCATTACATCTTGCAAAGAACTGTTTTCCACCGCAAACGACCTTCTTGGCAGTAAGAAATCCACACCCCTTCCAGCGTCTAGAAATAACACCGAACTAGCTCAAAATTTTGCCAACTATTTCCACGGCAAGATAAAATCCATTAGGGAAAACTTAGACAATACATCATCATCATCGTCACCGAGCTTTGGACCATTCCATGGAACGCCACTACATGTTTTCGATCCAGCCACTGAGGATGAAGTGAAGTCAGCCATTTTAGATAGCCCATCAAAATATTGTGACTTAGTAGACCCCATCCCAACTAGTATTCTTAAGGCTTGTATTGAAGAACTGTTACCAACAATAACTGAACTTATAAATAATTCGTTGGTCTCAGGTAGTGTCCCCGACTCGTTTAAACGTGCCATTGTTAAACCACTATTAAAGAAGTCCGATCTAAATGTAAACGAACTGAAAAATTACAGACCTGTCTCCAACCTTCCATATCTATCCAAAGTGCTTGAACGCATTGTGTTAAAAAGACTTTTGTATCATATCCATCTAAATAATTTAAGTGAAAATTTCCAATCTGCCTATAAATCACATCATAGCACTGAAACTGCCCTTTTAAAAGTATGCACTGATATTCTTAATAGTATTGACAAAAATCATGTCTGTTTATTGACTATGTTGGACCTTTCGGCTGCATTTGACACCATTGATCACGAGATACTTATTAAACGATTAGAAATTACTTTTGGAATAAGAGACACTGCGCTTAGTTGGTTTAAATCATACCTAACATCAAGATCTCAGTCGGTTCTGATCGATGGCGCAGTATCAGAAACATTTCCTCTAAATTACGGCGTTCCGCAGGGGTCTGTCCTTGGTCCTGTTATTTTTACTCTTTATACTCAACCTCTTTCGGATATTTTTGTTAAAAATAAATTAATGTATCATTTCTATGCTGATGACACTCAGATCTATGTAAGCGATATCCCTAGTAATATCCCATCATTGATTACCCGTGTTGAAGACTGTATTAGAGATGTTAAATGCTGGATGGAAATTAACAAGTTAAAGCTGAATAATGAAAAGACAGAGGTGATGGTGTGTGGTAGAAAAAGTGTTTTGAAAGATGATTTTCTGAAGTTTACTCTAAATATAAATGGGTGCACAATTAACCTCTCAACGTGTGTGAAAAACCTCGGGTAATGCTAGATCAACATATGACTATGCAGGCACAGTTTGATTCTCTATGTAGAAGTTTGACAATAGGATTAAAAAGAATTGCTTCAGTTAGACCTTTCCTAACAAGAGAAGTAACATGCAAACTAATAACATCTTTCATACTATCTAAAATAGATTACTGTAATTCGTTAATCTCGAGTATAAGCAACGATAAAATATCACGCCTTCAAAGTATCCAGAATGCGGCTGCTAAATTGATTTTAAGAAAGAAGATAACATCCTACTCATTGCCACTTTTGTATGAGCTGCATTGGTTACCAGTTAAAGTGAGAATCGAATTCAAACTAGCAGTATTGTGCTATAAGTGCCTTAATGATCAAGCACCATTGTATATTACTGAATTTTTAGAAACGTACAAGCCAACGAGGAGTCTACGTTCTGCACTAGATTCTACAAAATTAATTGTTACAAATAAATATAAATATAAATTTTACGGCGGCAGATCGTTCAGTCACGTCGGACCTTCCATCTGGAACTCTCTTCCTAAAAGAATAAGAGAAGCGCAGTCCTTATCAATATTTAAATCAAAGTTAAAACACCATCTCTTTGTTAAAACACATCTTGATTAATGCATCTTTGTAATTTGACCCCAATATGAATGTTAATTTAGTTTATGTTATTATATCATTATTTTATATTATTTCCGTATTTGACATAGCATGTGGATGTATTATAACATATCTTGTATTAATGACTTTATGTTTAGTTATTACATTGTTGTATAATGATAATATTATGTTGATGTAGTTTGTATAATGTTTCATTTGTATAATAATGTCACTGTATTATTGTTTCGCGCATTGAGCATCACCCAGTGATGAAAATGCGCGTTATAAATGTCATGTATTATTATTATTATTATATATATATAGATAGAT
>NC_088362.1:11707086-11709586 GCF_034508935.2 Berghia stephanieae
CTCTCCCACTCTCTCTCTCCCACTCTCTATCTCCCACACTCTCTCTCCCACTCTCTCCCTCTCTCTCCAGCCCCTCTACCATATTATTATTATCATGCTCACCGATAATTTGGGTGCCTAGAGGATCATCAAGTGCATACGTCACGAATCTCACGGGGGATGGATGGCCAAACGAAATCTCAGAACCAATCGATCAATCCATCTATTCGTCCTTTTATACTCATTCACAAATTGATCCATAAATCCAGTTCCTCCCCTCCCCTCACATTCACACCCATCCCACCCCACCCACCCGCCTCTCACACACCCTCCCTCCTCCAATCATTTCATTTAATCATCCATTCGTTTCCATTTGTGCACAGATCATTTTTTAAAAATTCTCGATCCTATACGGCAATCCATCTTGTCAGCCACTCATTCATCTATCCAACCATCCATCCATCCATCCGTCCATCCGTCCATCCGTCCGTCCATCCATCCATCCATCCATCCATCCGTCCATCCATCCATCCATCCATCCAAATAATAATTTACTTTCATCTGATTATCTACTTCATTACTCATAATCTAATCTTCCATAATTTATTTATACGTTTATCGAACTATCCATCTTTAAATACGCACATCCACACACCCCCCCCCCCCCCCACACACACACACTTTCTTTCCTCTCATCATTCTACCCATCCATCCATCCAACCATCCATCTAAATAATTTACTTCCATCTGATTTATCTATTCCACTACTCATCTAAACGTCCATGAATTTATACGCGTATCTAATAACTACCCATCTTTAAATACGCACCCCCCCCCCCCACACACACACACACACACTTTCCTCTGACCATTCTACCCATCCACCCACCCATCCATCTAAATAATAATTTTCTTTCATCTGATTATCTAATTCACTACTCACCTAATCTTCCATAATTTATTTTTACGTTTATCTAACTATCCATTTTTAAATAGGCGCATCCATCCGTCCACTCCCCCCCCCCCTCCCTTCCCCCCTCCCTTCCCCCCTCCCTTCCCCCCCCCCCTCCCCCAATCCCTTTCAACCCCCTCCCACCAGCATTCCACCCATCCAGTCATCCAATTACAAAGAAATAAAAAAAAATATCCCCCATCAATCCATACTACTGCGTCAGACAATGATACAGATTATGTTTGCAGAACACAACCACTATTACTATTATTAATCATCCATCGTGGTCAATATCAATAAGTCCACGGAGCCGGAGTTTATCCCGATTTTTTACAGTGCGAAGTGAGTTAGAGAAAGAGAGAGAGAGAGAGAGAGAGAGAGAGAGAGAGAGAGAGAGAGAGAGAGAGAGAGAGAGAGAGTATATAACATTGCTTTCTGCCCTTTGGCTAAGAGAAAGCTAGTCTTTCGCAAAATACTTTGTCAGACCCAGCTACCCATTCACTACTGGATGGATGGACAAAGGGGTCAGAAAAAAAAACCAATCGTGACTTTACTCGGGTTCGATCTTGGTCTCATTGCATGTGAAGCGATAGTACTCTACCAACTGAGCTATTGGGACACCCCCCCCCCGCCCCCCCCCCCTCACAATTATTAGAGACCCTTTATGTATTTGGTCTCGCCAATTCCATTTCTAAGGTGACTGACTGTCTCATACGGTCTCCCTTGAAAACCATAATCGAATCGAACAGGGTAATCCTCAATATATTAACAGGAATATAAAGAAAACAATTAATGGATCAAACGAATTAAATGAGAAAAAAGGGGGGAACCAACTACACAAGACACCAGCCCTAAATCGTATTAACTATTCAGTCTATTTACTACTCATACATCTGTCCGTCTGTCCGTCTGTCTGTTCGCTGTCCACTGTCCATCGATCTATCTAAATTTACTACTTCCTCCACCCTCCCAATTATACAATTACAGACATGCTCTCTCTCTCTCTCTCCATCTCTCTCTCTCTCTCTCTCTCTCTCTCTCTCTCTATTTTTAATTTGCATCCCACCATGTCAATTTCACTTTTCCCCGTGGGCGTTTGAAGAAAATGTCTGGAAATATGGGGCGGGAGATGGGAGGTCGGGTGGGGTGGGTGGGGGGGGGGGGATGAGGATGGACGCCAGTGGCGATGCTGTTTGTAGTTGGGATGTAGATCTTAATTAAAGTGACATCATTTTTTTGTCGAATATCAGACATGCTGAAGGCATTTGCCTCATAATGAAACGTCTTGAAAAGACTGTAAGACGTGAACATTAAAATAACTGACAGACGGTTTAATTTATTCGAATACCGTTTGTGTTTGTATTTCTGCGTTTGCAAACGGAAACGATTAATCGAACGACTTCTCGTTCGCACTTCATGCAAGGTGCTACTTACTTACTAGACTTGTGTGCCCATTTGCCTGTTGACATGAAGGGCAGCAAAGAAGGACCTCCATCTTCCTCAGTCCGGTGGCTATCTTCAGAGAGTCCCAGGTCTTACCATATTTCCCCCCCCCCCCCCCCCCCCGCC
>NC_088362.1:11714586-11742086 GCF_034508935.2 Berghia stephanieae
TAAGACTTTATAAGATGAAGACAAGATTATTCATGATGAGGAGACCGACTGTACTAAAAATACTGACAAAGCAATAATTTTATCTTTGTTTTATAAATTTTGCATTGTAAGCCTTTTTTTTTTTGTTTCTGTGTTGCTGTTCAGGGTGGGAATTGTAAAAAAAAAAATCTGAAGTAATAAAGATAAATATAATAATAAAGCATACAAATCTAATGTTAGGAAATGGTGGTTGGAGCAATTTTGAAGATTTTCACAAAGGTATTGCTAATATGTCAAGATTAACAAAATTCAAAGAGACGAGTCCTACCCTCTGTACAACGAAATAAAAATTGGTCTACAAGAGCGGTGCGACGTTTTACACAAAAGCAAAGTTATAAGAGTCGGATCAAAATTATTATTATTATTATTGTTCTTCTTCTTCTTCTTCTTCTTCTTCTTCTTCTTCTTCTTCTTCTTCTTCTTCTTCTTCTTCTTCTTCTTCTTCTTCTTCTTCTTATTATTATTATTATTATTATTATTATTATTATTATTATTGTTGTTGTTGTTGTTGTTGTTGTTATTATTAATTTTTTTTTAAATCTATTTTTAAAAATTATTGTTATCATCATCGTTATCATCATCATCATCATCATCATCATCATCATCATCATCATCATCATAATCATCATCATCATCGTCATCATCATCATCATCATCATCATCATCATCATCATCATCATCATCATCATCATCGTAATTACTACTACTACTACTACTACTACTACTACTACTACTACTACTACTACTACTACTACTACTACTACTACTACTACTACTACTACTACTACCACTACTACTACTACTACTACTACTACTACTACTACTACTACTACTACTACTACTACTACTACTACTACTACTACTACTTCAACACTGTTTCATTCCCCTATATTATATCCTCTTCTCTTTCGTCTCTTTCCAGATGGACTTACCAAAGACGTCCACCTGAACATTGAAGTGGACATCAATGATATCATCAAAACTCACTCGGACATCCAAGCTGGCGGAGAGTGGAAACCGCCATCTTGTATATCGCGCCATCGCCTTGCCATCATCATTCCTTACAGAGACAGGTGGAGCCATCTCAAGGTGCTGCTCTATTACCTCTTGCCAGTGCTCAAGCGACAGCAGATACACTTCAGGATATTCGTTGTAGAACAGGTGAGACTAATTCATTATTTTTGCTGATTTCTGTATGATGATAATATCGCATAAATCGACATAGATCTCTATCTATACTTGATAGATTATGAAAAGAAAAATAACGATGCCAACAACAACCACAACATCTAGAGCATTTATATAGCGCAACGTCCACTAAAAGTGCTCAAAGCACTTTACAAGGGATCCCTAGCCAACAGCAGCACTTAACATGTAAGTAAGACACAAAACATGCGCCTGTTAGGCGATATTGCAATTTTTAAAAATCTGACAGTAGAGACAACGCTACTAACGGCCAGGTAATAATTTTTGAGTACGGTGAGTTAATGTGAGTAAAGAGCCTTTTCCAAGAACTCAAATATGCGTCGCTCAGGACCTCCGACCCGAAGACAGCAGCCTCTTATGATTCTCACACTACTATGGTATGACTATCGACCCAATCAGCAAAGTCCGGTCCGAACTCGTGCACCGTCGCGAACCCGCCCGGTGGCATCGTCACAACACACCGTTCAACTAGATACTCTGCCGTTTCGGGTTCTTGCCCACATCAGGTACATGTGGGACAGGTGGAACGTCCCCACTGATGAAGCGCACTTGCTGTTAGGCAGCTCCTCGACCGAAGCCGATTCGCAGCCACCCAATGTCTCCTCTTACTGGTATCAACGCCTGGCAACTTCTCACCAAGCTTAGAGGAGTGTACGTCCCCTCCCCTACGAGAGATTGAATTCGTCCAAACCGACTTCCATCTCTGTCCGTAGTCAGGGAAGGCTAATGCCATACCACAAGGCCACAATAGTCGCACACGAATCGCTCCTGTTTTGTAAAACTAGGGATCATGATGTTCGGTGTAAAAAATGATTATCTTGCCCAAAGAGAAGAAATACTATTATTCCACCCATTTAAGTGGAAATACCCTATTATATCGTTTATTAGTAAATACGTATCTAATCGCTAAATCATGCTTTGAACGCGTTGAATAAAAAATGTATTCAATGATTGCAGAATATTTGCGCACATTTTATTGGTGTAAAATACGATGCAAAAGACAGCTAGCTGATTGGTGATTAAAAATAATCGTTTGATGCGCATGAATAAAAATCCAACGCTTTTGTTTTTGGGTCAAATTGTCATTCAATCTAAGTCTAGTACTAGATAACATATTTTTCACATGACTGTCTTCAAGAAAAAGAAAAGAAACAATTGAAGTATGAATAGATATGGTTAAGGCATTTGACAAACACATAATATAAATCAAAGGACGTCTCCTCAAAATAAAAAAGGCAAACATCAATCACAGAATGTTACTCTGGGTCATGAAATCCCTGACTCGAGTAGGAACGGGAAGTGGAAAGTCTGATAAGCCGTAATTTACAAAACATATTAAATCTCTTTAGTAGCTTCCATTTGTTGCCTACTAATGTTTTGTTTTGTTTAATTTTCGAGGCATTTCACAAAAGACCTGCTGCAGTAAAAAGTTGAAAACGTACAATAACACTTTTGATTTGAGACAAGATACCTAAGATTTGTGTATACCGGTTCCAAACATATGAACTATATATTTTGTTATTTGGCTGGTATTGATTTCCCAATAACCTACGAGTGTTATAAATAGTTACAAGCTTTAATGGGCGATGACTCCACTGAATATCATCTGATTTAGTTGTGATGTACAAAATAATTTTAACTTATTCAGTTGCACATATTTTGTTCTTGAAACGTATTGTTTTATCAACAAGTTTCTAAATGCTTCACAAGTACACACTTGGTTTTAGTTTTTTTTTCAATGTTAAAAAAAAGGGATAACTCATTTGAATTTTAATATAGAGCTAAGATAGTTTGTACGGAGTCTGACGACACATGAACAAATTTGTTTTATTCTTAGAGTGCAATAGAATTCTTATTACATTTTGAGTTCTATTTTTAGTAATAGAATTCGATGGGCGATAACTCCAATAACCATTATCTGATTTATTTGCAATTTGGAAATAATGTTACTCTCTGTATGAGCGGACATGTGTTCTCTTTACAAGTTATAATTCTTTACGGTGTAAGTGATATTCCGGAAAATCGTGCTCATTTTAGAAAGGACGACGTAAGTAAAGGGCAATAACTCCTTGAAATGAAGTATGATTTTAATTTTTTAAATTATATATTTAGATACTATTAAAGTTTTTTGGTTATTTGCTATAAGTAATCAAATTCTTGATATTATGGGAGTTCTGAATTTAAACTTAATTTCACCTTGTTTGACCTATATGTGACCCCCCGAAAGGTCAGACCCAAGTTCCAATGGACAAAAATGATATTTTTTTGTATGCTTATTTGGCCTATAAATAAAGTTAAACTTTTACACCAATCCGAAATAACAATGGTCTCGGGGACCCTACTAGATGGAGAAAGATACAAATTATGGTGTATCGAAGTACTAATGCCTAAATCATCTTACTTGGATATTGCGTATTCTTTCATATATCTTACGGGCATATCTTACGCATGGACGCTGACCGCCTCCTGCGTCGAATTTTTATTTCCTACTTGAAGAGCTCGACAACAAGACCAGCAGACACTCTACTACATGGGCTGGATTCTATGCCCATTGACGAAATTGTTACTCTCGCCGTAGCCATCGTTATGTTATAGCGTGACACTGAAATCCAAAAGGACTGGCAGTTTGACGTCATTATTTGGTGAGTTGTCGTTAGTAGAGCTCATGGAAACAAGTTATTTCATTGGCTGAACTATTGAATACAACTCACGATTTGTTTTCTTTTGTGGCAAAAGACTGATATTTTGATGTCATTTTTTGGTCAGTATCAGGCCATAACTTTACGAAGGCCACGCTCTCGCCATGAACAGACGTGTGCTTGGTCCCAATATGTGAACTCCCTGTGGCCGTGACACTTTTATGCTGATATAGCATAGCACCTTATAGGTGCCGTACTAATGTACAAGGCAAATCATACATACATATTCTTTCATTTCTTTGTATTTATTAAA
The DNA here is from genome assembly GCF_034508935.2 of Berghia stephanieae. Classification (NCBI taxonomy): domain Eukaryota; kingdom Metazoa; phylum Mollusca; class Gastropoda; order Nudibranchia; family Aeolidiidae; genus Berghia; species Berghia stephanieae. Next base: position 11,718,784 of record NC_088362.1, read on the forward strand.
CTTGCCAGCTCGTAGTAGTATTGGGCACGATAAAAAATTAACTCGTTTTATCAATACAAAGAGATGAAAGAAACGTAGATGATACTTAACCCGACCGGGTAGTAGAGTGTTGCTTTATTTTCATTTTGTTTTAACTGTTTGAGACCGTATATTATGATTATACTTCTTTCCAATTAACATGCTTCATTCATTATCAGAAGACCAGTTTCTTTTATCTTATCTACTCGTGCTTGTGTGGGAACTGTGTGTGTGTGTGTGTGTGTGTATGTGTGTGTACTTGTGTATGTGTGTTTGTGTTCGGAGATTGAAATGGTTCACAACAGTATCCATTTTTTATTCTCCTCCTCCTCCTCGTCCTCCTCCTCCTCCGCCTCCCCCTTCTTCTTCTTCTTCTTCTTCTTCTTCTTCTTCTTCTTCTTCTTCTTCTTCTTCTTCTTCTTCTTCTTCTTCTTCTTCTTCTTCTTCTGCTGCTGCTGCTTCTGCTTCTTCTTCCTTCTCAAATGGGCCCTGGTTCAATCCCCACTGGCGCTCACCAATCAGAGTCCCTGGACCAATCTGTACTTGATTTTGATTTATTTTATAACTCGAGGCCCCCCCCCCCCCCCTCCCCTCCCATTTTAAAAAAATCGTCTGATCAGAAAATAAGCAATCCATTACAGTTAAGCTGTTGGAAACAGCCTATGGTGATTATGGAGCTCTTTTCGGTACTGTGAAAAGATTGCTCTCTCTTAAAATAAACGCTTGTCCAGCTGTTTCTGATCTATATCATTAGTAAATCAAAACGTTTAAGATAAACCCTGTCCCTAAGCTACTAAGTTAGATAAGATAAACGCATCAATCTGGATCTGAACGACTGGGATTAAGATAGATAGGGAGTCTCTCAACACCCCCCCCCCCTTTTCCACCTACATCTTTTAGTGTCCTTATCGCGCAATCATGAAGCAACACCGGCTGTATGAGTCGAGTGTGTAAGTGTGTGAAAGATTTATTGAAATACACCAGCCTGTCACGAAATTAATTGACGCACTCACTCACACGGGCACGTGAATATGTGACTTTGTACCTACTTTTGTCTTAGTAGAGTCTGGGTCAAGGCCGTTGTCCATCATCCCTGCCCTTCCCTCCCCATAGTCTCATCCACGCAGTAAGTAAGTAAGCAGGTCATAATGTGTATAGATAGTATGCGCTTGGCTAAGAAGTTCACAACATTGCCATCCGGAAGTATAACCGAACAACACACAAAACTGTGTGTAACCTTATAGTTTTATAGCCTGGTTAATACAATTTAGTGAGTATTACTCATAATCGCGGATGGCAAAATACAATAACAAAGACCCAAGTGACGTCAACTTCATTCTATCTATAGAAAGAACGAAGATGACGTCACCCAAGCCTTTGTTATAGTATTTTGCCATCCGCGTTTATGGGTAATGCTCACTGAACTGTATTAACCTGACTCTAAACGTTCATTGATACACACAGTTTTGTGTGTTGGTCCATTATACTTCCGGATGGCAATGTTATGAGCTTCTTAGCCAAGCGCATACTAATAATCTAACTAAGAAAACTTTTTTTAAATATGAGTATGAGCAGTTTGAGAAAGTGGCAAACATATGACCGAGATTACATCAACTATGTCAGGTTGAGTCGTGGAAAAGGCTTAACTCACCATACATGAGTTCCATATCAGTAACACCGTTGTCGTTGTCGAATGAATTCAAAAGCACCAAACAGACGTTATAATTCGCTCTGTACACCAATAAGTGACTACTGCTGCTTGCCAACCCCTTGTAATGCGATTATCTAGGCTGTATGTAAATATTGTGCTGTATGAAAGATCATGTTTAAAATCCATTACTATGGAGTTGGAGTTGAATAGAGTAATCTGTTTTACTCAAAGACACAACGAGAAGAGCCCAATTTTAAAAATGGCTGGAGGTGGGGTGACTGCATTGATTGTATAACATAACATAACACGACGATAATCATTTCTATAGCGCCCCTTCCAAATTGACAAAATGCTCGTCGGCACTAAGAATTGCAGATGGTTCAGGCGCTCCACATACTCATGAACACACACACACACACACACACACATATACATTCACATACACATACACACATATACACACACATTCCCACACATACACATACACATCCACCGTGCACTTAATTCATAATGTTACTATAACATTAAAGCATATGAGCAACTGTGATTGTAGACTTAATTAAAACGTTTTTGTCAGATGGAATATGTGGATAAAACAGGCCATGGTTTGTTTCAGTACGATACCATTTAAATGTATGAGATCAATACGATAAAAACAACACATTATGGTGTGTCAGTTCCGATGACGTCCCCTCAACATAAAACAATAAAGTAAACTAGAGCACACGTGCATAACTTGTGTCTTTCACACACGGAGTGGAACATTTTGTAGAAATGATGGCTGCAAACAGAAATTAACCTAAATGGAGGTCTAGATGACAAGATATCATCGTCAGCCACTTAATAAAAACGGCGACCGTTGCCGATAACGAACGAATGAAAACGAATACACTGCTCTCCGCTTAAGTTAAAACCCGTTAATATAAACTCTCGCTTAAAATCTCAGGTCGGTCCCGTTTGATTTTTCTGCACTAAATCATTAGTAATTTAAAACGTTTAAAAGAAAAACTCCGTCCCTGAGCTAGACCAGTCCAGATAAGATAAACTCATCAATCTGGATTTGCACGACTGGGAAATACAATAGGATTCTATCCATTTTCTTATGGTGCGTAGACTTACAAAATGTCGAAATTTTGCAAAATAATAATAATGATAGTGATGATAATAGTAATAACGAGAACTACAACTACAACAACTGTTACTGTTGCTGCTACTACTTCTACTACTATTATTAATATTACTCTTCCTCATCCTCCTCCTCCTCCTCCTACTACTACTACTACTACTACTACTACTACTACTACTACTACTACTACTACTACTACTACTACTACTACTACTACTACTACTCCTACTCCTACTCCTCCTCTCCTCCTCCTTGTCCTCCTCGTCCTCCTCCTCCTCCTCCTCCTCCTCTTCCTACTACTACTACTACCACTACCACTACTACTACTACTACTACTACTACTACTACTACTACTACTACTACTACTACTACTACTACTACTACCTACTACTACTACTACTACTACTACTACTACTACTACTACTACTACTACTACTACTACTACTACTACCACTACTAATATTACTACTACTAATATTACTACTACTACTCCTACTCCTCCTCCTCCTCCTTCTACTACTACTACTACTACTACTACTACTACTACTACTACTACTACTACTACTACTACTACTACTACTACCACCACCACCACCACCACCACCACCACCATTAGTGAGGCAAACTGCCCCAAAACACTCATATTATATAAAAGCTATCATACATTCTTGACCCCGTTAGCACAATGATGTACCTTCATCACAACGCCCGTGCCAACTGCATTATGTAAATTGTGTGACAAATGGCACAGATGAGAACGACAACCTCCTCTTAACTTAAAATACAAGGCATCCCATTTGTATTCCAAAATCTCACTAGGCAATTCATTTGAATGTTCATCAGATAAAAATAATTATCAGGTCACCGTAATTATTTTCTGATGTCATAAACAGTGGAACAATACTTTCTCTTCTCCTCAAGAGGTAAAAAAACCCCCATAAAACATCGTGTACAGTCTTCATCTATAATATATGTAGTTAGTAATTTATAATAAAGAGAGTGAACTAGATAGGTATTGTAAAATGTTTGCCTACAAACTTCTTGGTTAGCCCCATATGTCCATTTGACAACTTAGTCTTTCTTCCGCAGTTACTATAATCATTCCTTTATTCCTGATAAACATGTCTATACACAGATGGTTGAACGCGTGTTTACTACAAAGCATTGTAAATAAAAATCAAATTTAACTGTATGCCCTGTGGGTATATATGGAGACGGTGTATATTTGCGGCAACCTTAATTTGCACAATTCAAGCGGGTTTAAAAAAAAAAATCTAATTCCCCCTATTCGTAAAAAGCCATGCATCGTGTCCATCAACTTATAACGAATCTGAAAAGTGTGAATGAGACGGTGCCAGACAAAGCAAGAATAATGCTAATGAATTCATTGATTATTCATATTTTAGTTGTTTTTTTTAAAAAAAAGTATGTTGCTTACAAACATAACAGAATAATCATTCCTTTATTCCTGATATATAGGTCTTTACACGGATAATTAAACGGATGTCTACTGCAAAACATTGTAAATAAGAATCAAAATAGAATTGTATGCTCTGTGGCTATATACGGATACGGCTGTATGTTTGTCGCAACCCTAATTTGTACAATTCAAGGGGTTTTTTTGAGGGGAACCTATTTCCCCCTATTAGTAAATCCACGCACCGTGTCCATCAACAGTTAGAGATCTGAAAAGTGTGAATGAAACGGTGCCAGGCAAAGCAAGAATAATGTTCATGAATTCATTGATCATTCATCTTTTTTAGTTGTTGTTTTGATGATTTGTTGCATAACGTTTGTATCCAATCCTTCCGAAGACTGGTTTCACACTTCTACAAAAAATTGAACCAGTATTTTGACCTCAGTGCCCTAACGTTGCTATGATGTTCATGCTTACATTCATTATTTATCTTTTTCAGTTGTTTAAAAAAAAAAAAAAAATTGTGTTTGTTTTTAAAACTTAACGTCATAACCATTCCTTTATTCCTGATAAACATGTCTATACACAGATGGTTGAACGCGTGTTTACTACAAAGCATTGTAAATAAAAATAATATATATAACTGCATGCCCTGTGGATATATACGGAAACAGTGTATATTTGCGGCAACCTGAATTTGCACAATTCAAGCGGGTTTGAAAAAAAAATCTAATTCCCCCTATTCGTAAAAAGCCATGCATCGTGTCCATCAACTTATAACGAATCTGAAAAGTGTGAATGAGACGGTGCCAGACAAAGCAAGAATAATGCTAATGAATTCATTGATTATTCATATTTTAGTTGTTTTTTTAAAAAAGTATGTTGCTTACAAACATAACAGAATAATCATTCCTTTATTCCTGATATACATGTCTTTACACGGATAATTAAACGGATGTCTACTGCAAAACATTATAAATAAGAATCAAAATATAATTGTATGCTCTGTGGCTATATACGGATACGGCTGTATGTTTGTCGCAACCCTAATTTGTACAATTCAAGGGTTTTTTTTAGGGGAACCTATTGCCCCCTATTAGTAAATCCACGCACCGTGTCCATCAACAGTTAGAGATCTGAAAAGTGTGAATGAAACGGTGCTAGACAAAGCAAGAATAATGTTCATGAATTCATTGATCATTCATCTTTTTTAGTTGTTGTTTTGATGATTTGTTGCATAAAGTTTGTATCCAATCCTTCCGAAGACTGGTTTCACACTTCTACAAAAAATTGAACCAGTATTTTGACCTCAGTGCCCTAACGTTGCTATGATGTTCATGCTTACATTCATTATTTATCTTTTTCAGTTGTTTAAAAAAAAATAAAATTGTGTTTGTTTTTAAAACTTAACGTCATAACCATTCCTTTATTCCTGATAAACATGTCTATGCACAGATGATTAAACGCGTGTTTACTACAAAGCATTGTAAATAAAAATAATATATATAACTGCATGCCCTGTGGATATATACGGAAACAGTGTATATTTGCGGCAACCTGAATTTGCACAATTCAAGCGGGTTTGAAAAAAAAATCTAATTCCCCCTATTCGTAAAAAGCCATGCATCGTGTCCATCAACTTATAACGAATCTGAAAAGTGTGAATGTGACGGTACCAGACAAAGCAAGAATAATGCTAATGAATTCATTGATTATTCATATTTTAGTTGTTTTTTTAAAAAGTATGTTGCTTACAAACATAACATAATAATCATTCCTTTATTCCTGATATACATGTCTTTACACGGATAATTAAACGGATGTCTACTGCAAAACATTATAAATAAGAATCAAAATATAATTGTATGCTCTCTGGCTATATATGGATACGGCTGTATGTTTGTCGCAATCCTAATTTGTACAATTCAAGGGTTTTTTTTAGGGGAACCTAATGCCCCCTATTAGTAAATCCACGCACCGTGTCCATCAACAGTTAGAGATCTGAAAAGTGTGAATGAAACGGTGCTAGACAAAGCAAGAATAATGTAAATGAATTCATTGATTATTCATCTTTTTTAGTTGTTGTTTTGATGATTTGTTGCATAAAGTTTGTATCCAATCCTTCCGAAGACTGGTTTCACACTACTACAAAAAATTGAACCAGTATTTTGACCTCAGTGCCTAACGTTGCTATGATGTTCATGCTTACATTCATTATTTATCTTTTTCAGTTGTTTAAAAAAAAAAAATTGTGTTTGTTTTTAAAACTTAACGTCATAACCATTCCTTTATTCCTGATAAACATGTCTATACACAGATGGTTGAACGCGTGTTTACTACAAAGCATTGTAAATAAAAATAATATATAAACTGCATGCCCTGTGGATATATACGGAAACAGTGTATATTTGCGGCAACCTGAATTTGCACAATTCAAGCGGGTTTGAAAAAAAAATCTAATTCCCCCTATTCGTAAAAAGCCATGCATCGTGTCCATCAACTTATAACGAATCTGAAAAGTGTGAATGTGACGGTACCAGACAAAGCAAGAATAATGCTAATGAATTCATTGATTATTCACATTTTAGTTGTTTTTTTAAAAAGTATGTTGCTTACAAACATAACATAATAATCATTCCTTTATTCCTGATATACATGTCTTTACACGGATAATTAAACGGATGTCTACTGCAAAACATTATAAATAAGAATCAAAATATAATTGTATGCTCTGTGGCTATATACGGATACGGCTGTATGTTTGTCGCAATCCTAATTTGTACAATTCAAGGGGTTTTTTTAGGGGAACCTAATGCCCCCTATTAGTAAATCCACGCACCGTGTCCATCAACAGTTAGAGATCTGAAAAGTGTGAATGAAACGGTGCTAGACAAAGCAAAGAATAATGTAAATGAATTCATTGATTATTCATCTTTTTTAGTTGTTGTTTTGATGATTTGTTGCATAAAGTTTGTATCCAATCCTTCCGAAGACTGGTTTCACACTACTACAAAAAATTGAACCAGTATTTTGACCTCAGTGCCTAACGTTGCTATGATGTTCATGCTTACATTCATTATTTATCTTTTTCAGTTGTTTAAAAAAAAAAAATTGTGTTTGTTTTTAAAACTTAACGTCATAACCATTCCTTTATTCCTGATAAACATGTCTATACACAGATGGTTGAACGCGTGTTTACTACAAAGCATTGTAAATAAAAATAATATATATAACTGCATGCCCTGTGGATATATACGGAAACAGTGTATATTTGCGGCAACCTGAATTTGCACAATTCAAGCGGGTTTGAAAAAAAAATCTAATTCCCCTATTCGTAAAAAGCCATGCATCGTGTCCATCAACTTATAACGAATCTGAAAAGTGTGAATGTGACGGTACCAGACAAAGCAAGAATAATGCTAATGAATTCATTGATTATTCATATTTTAGTTGTTTTTTTAAAAAGTATGTTGCTTACAAACATAACATAATAATCATTCCTTTATTCCTGATATACATGTCTTTACACGGATAATTAAACGGATGTCTACTGCAAAACATTATAAATAAGAATCAAAATATAATTGTATGCTCTGTGGCTATATACGGATACGGCTGTATGTTTGTCGCAATCCTAATTTGTACAATTCAAGGGTTTTTTTTAGGGGAACCTATTGCCCCCTATTAGTAAATCCACGCACCGTGTCCATCAACAGTTAGAGATCTGAAAAGTGTGAATGAAACGGTGCTAGACAAAGCAAGAATAATGTAAATGAATTCATTGATTATTCATCTTTTTTAGTTGTTGTTTTGATGATTTGTTGCATAAAGTTTGTATCCAATCCTTCCGAAGACTGGTTTCACACTACTACAAAAAATTGAACCAGTATTTTGACCTCAGTGCCCTAACGTTGCTATAATGTTCATGCTTTCATTCATTATTTATATTTTTCAGTTGTTAAAAAAAAAATTGTGTTTGTTTTTAAAACTTAACGTCATAACCATTCCTTTATTCCTGATAAACATGTCTATGCACAGATGATTAAACGCGTGTTTACTACAAATCACTGTTACTGACTGTAAATAAAAACCAAATATAATTGTATGCCCTGAGGATATATACGGAAACGGTATATGCTTTGCGCAAACAGTGGAAATAAATTAGGAATTTTTATTTCAAACGAAACAAAACACACAACTAGAAACGCGAATAGACAAATGATAATATATATATATATATATATATATAAAATGAACTTTTATAGTCTGGTTAATACAGTTTAGTGAGAAGTACTCATAAACGTGGATGGCAAAAACGAATAACAAAGACCATAGTGTAGCAATGACTATCCCGCACAAATCTTTGGGCCTCTTTTTCGCTCACGAAGTGCCCAAATTCGCGTCAAAATATGGGACGAAGCCGTTTCGTATATGCTATTTTAAAAAATTAATTACGACGCTGTTTATTGCTGAATATGACTGAAAGTTGGCACACAGTTAGAAAAAAGGTCATTTTAGATTATGTCAAGCGAAACTCAGGGGTATAGTATATGTTTACAAACATTCACAGGCACAAATCCAAACACAAATACAAACACAAACACACACACACGCGCGCACACATACACATAATATAATACACGCCCAAGCAAACAAGCACACGCAAACATCCTGACTCGAATCACACACACACACACACACACACACACACATACGTGTCTCGGACACATTAAGAGGACTCTCACCAAATCCTACATTGTGTGGACGTATCATAGCTCAAAAACCAATAATACAAACAGGCTGATTTTTTAAATGTATCACCTAGACATGAAAAGATTGGTGTATGCCAAATTTCAGCCCTCTGCTTCAATTTTCATGTCAACATTATTTTACTCATACATTATTGGGACGTATCACTAAGTGGACATCGCATGACCTTTGAACCTCAAGCATGTTACACAAAAACATGAAAAACAAACATAAAACAGACTTTGTAGAAATGTACTCCGGGCATCTAGATTCTTAGTCTATGTCCATTGGAATATTGTATTTTTATGTTCTCATTGGTTCCATTCTGGAATCGAACCTAAACAATATGATTTGCCTATTAATGTCAGGACAAAATGATGGTACATCGTTATTTCGTGACTAAGTCATTGAGTATGAGGCTTGTAGTATTGACAATAATACAAGTCTCATAGCCTTTGGACTGAAAAGATAGCTATCTTTAAACTTTATTCTGAAATGAATTCACCATTATTTTCCTTATGGGTTGCATTATTTTACATACATTATCATAGTGGTACGTTTGAAGAATAAATGTTTCCGCTATATGACGCCATTGTTTTTTTTTGTTTTGTTTTTGATTGTTTGTTTGTTTGTTGTTGTTTGATTGTCTTTGTTTATTTTGTTTGTTGTTTTAAGATTAACATAGCAATAGCAGAGATTAGAAATAGCTTATGTTTCATAGCAATGATAATCATAAAGGAAATTAACATATAATTCAACATTTTATTCAAAATTTTATTCAACCATGCTTTAACCTAAAACACTGCCAAATTCGGCATAAACTGCATTAAAACCAAAAGATAGAAAGTCACAGTCATTCAACAATTATCTCGATCCGTGATAAGACTCTACACTACAAAGTTCTTTTTCAAAAGGGCTAAGCTCTTTAAGAACGTCCTCATTGTGCTTGTCGGTATTTATTCCCTGGGTGTAGTCAGACAATTTCATCTTTGAAGCCTCCCTTTGCCTTCTTCTGTTGAATAATATTATTCGTACTAGCGTAATCACCACGAGTCTTTCCCATTTTTCCTTGACAATGCCTTTTGGCGCCAACATTTCCATGGTCAACTTTTCAGTTTCACTAGTGAGGTACTTCGACAGCTTTGACACATCATCTGTGAGTGGAATAGTCTTTGTGGTATTTTTCTTTTTTTCATGTAGGTTTCTTGCGGCATTGCAAGCTATTTCCTGATTCCACATACTTGTGTGAAGCTGATAATATGCACCTGTTCTCTCTTTCATAACTGTATCTCCAGTCTCAATAGCTTTAGCTTTCAACAGAATACAGCAGTGCGCCAAACTATGTCCTAGTTTTAGAGCAAGGGATGGTATTCCATATTGATTTGTGTCTTATGAGTAGGCTGCCACCTCTCTTACAGCTGAGACGACATCTTTGAATCTTTCAGGTTGAAGGAAGTCTGATAGTCCCAACGATTCACAGTTAGGTGCACTCCTGAGCTTAATCAAAAGGCGGGCCAATTCTCTTAATTTATTTCGAATATACCCGTGCCTATATTTGTCATGTCCGTTCTTTGTCGTCTCTCTGAGGCCAAGAAGTTTTATAGTTTCATCGCTCTTGGCCACGATTGAAATAGGGCCATTCAGTAAAGACACCATTATTTCATTGTACAGATCGTTGTCAGATGCCTGTGGTAAAAGCAACTTTCCTTGTTTAACCAATTGCTTCCGGGGTACACTTTCAGCTTTGTTTACACATTTATGCCTCCAAAGATCTTTCTTAGAGACCCAACCCATACATTTCAAACATGGCACAAAGTTGCTTACTTGAGTTAATGTTTTTTTCCCCTTCTTTTGACCACCACCATGCCTGTTCCTTGCTTCAGCGTATTGATATTGTGTGCATGGTCACCAGCATTGCGAAGTTTGGCAAGTTCATCTTTTTTAGTTAGGGAAGTAGCATTAAGTAAAGGCACCATATCTTTTTCATTCTTGTGTTGTGATAAAAGATGACGTTTTAACTTTGCCTGCTGTTTACCACAAAAAAACACAGAAATGCTTTTTAGAATCTCCTCTTGTGTTTGGCAGATAACATCCCTCAATTCTATTTTGGTTCACTGTTAATTGGTTGCCTACATTTTCTTGAGAGCCTGATAAATCTGTGTACTCCTGTGATCTTGAGTCCGTAACTGTTACAGTGGCAGGTTTTTCTAAAAGACCAACTGGTAAAAATGTCGGAAAAGAGTCAAAGTCTGAATCACTAGAATCATGGACATAATCACTGTCATAAGGATCGTCATCAATATCTGAAAACATAATCTGTAAGTCTTTTCGCATTTCTCCAAAGACTAGATCTAGATCAGTTTGACAAGCAGTCAATGTCTGAAGATGAAGAAGGATGAAAAAAATGAATATGACGAAAAATCATGCGAGGAAAGAATAAATTACAACAGGTGGAGAAGAAGAAGAGAAACGAGAACAAGAAAAACTAGAAGAACAAGAACAAGAAAGATTATTGAAATAAATGGATAAGGAAGCGAAGATTAAAAGAGTTACAAATCGGATTGTGAATCGGAGTGGATTATCTTATTGTAACTGAACAGACGACAGGAAGCATATCGGTGAACACCGTGTACATATAATTGAACTCTCATAATATCCATCTTATTGTAATGGAACTAAGCCCCAAACACTATAGCTCTATATAGATTGAAAAACTGACTAACCAAGAACAGTCATATCTGGATTGGGAACGACGAAAGGCTGGGAGCAGTATCTAAATGATTAAAAAATAATGTTTGGTTTCTTCACAATTTGATTAGTTAAAAAGTAATTTTTTGAAAAAATTCTGAGTCGCCATAAAAACGACGACCTCCTCCACAAATAACTTCCAGTACCGGTTGTGTTTCCAATCTTTTATAAGAGCTATGAGACGAAATGAGATTTATCCAAGAAAACAAAATAGAGGGGTCAGAGTTCAAAGGATATACTCATTTCTTCTTCTTTTTTATCTGGTATATCTAGTTGTGAATAGGGTGAGTGTAACTGTTGATTGATTAATCCTCGTATCACCCCTTTGTCCTCCCGATCGTTATTATAGTTTTGGTACTACTAATGTACGTTTTGATTTATATATTCATGTATTTATTTTATTTCAGGCAGATAGCTGTGATCTCAAATTTTCGAATTCCTAACCTACTTACAGTACAACAGAAGTTCTCTTCTCTCTCTCTCTCTCTCTCTCTCTCTCTATTTCTCTCTCTCTCTCTCTCTCTCTCTCAAAAGCCTTGGACCCTTCCCATCAATCAATCAATAAATATATCTATCTATCTATCTATCTATCTATCTATCTATCTATCTATCTATCTATCTATCTATCTATCTATCTATCTATCTATCTATCTGCCTGTCTGTCTGTCTATCTATCTATCTGTCTGTCCGTCCATCTGTCTTCCTGTAGGTATGTCTATCTATCTCTATTTTTCTATGAATATATCTGTTTTTCTATCTGTTTATCTATCTATCTATCTATCTATCTATCTATCTATCTATCTATCTATCTATCTATCTATCTATATGTCTTTCTTTCTGTATGTATGTATGTCTGTCTGTCTGTCTCTCTATCTATCTATCTATCCATGGCTGCTTATCCCTCCTCGTTTTCTTTCGTAGAACGGGAATACCTGCTAGTTAAAGTTATTTATTATTTCTATGTATAGAGATATGAAAGAACGACAAGTGAAAAAAAATAATTAAGAAATGCAGTAAAACTACAGTAGAAATTGTAATGTAGGCCTCAAACATAAAATATTAAAGTAAGACTGGACTACTGCTACGGTCCTCCATCTTTGAGTTTGTGTCTAAGAAACGAAAACAACGAGGTCCAATTTCATACACACAGCCTATACACACGTAATTAACTTTACTCTGCAGTTATCGGGACACCGCAATTTTCGGCATACACTCGCGGTGTGTATAGAGCTGTGTGTCTAAACGACAAAATCGCTCCGTTGCAAAGACCAACTCATTTCTTGGAAAAAATTTGTCAGGTGATCTAAAAACTGGCGGGAAGTCTGGTTTTGACATCAAAACATTATCAGGACGTCCACTTAACGGGGTGTGTCCACTTAACGTGAGTGTGCAAACATGAAATTGTCCCGTTAACGTAGCAAAAACACACACACACACACACACACACACACACAATTACAAACATTAGCAATGACTATCCCGCACAAATCTTTGGGCCTCTTTTTCGCTCACGAAGTGCCCAAATTCGCGTCAAAATATGGGACGAAGCCGTTTCGTATATGCTATTTTAAAAAATTAATTACGACGCTGTTTATCGATGAATATGACTGAAAGTCAAGCGACAAAACTCGTGCGATTACCAGAAGACCGTTAAAAATAGATTTTTACTCTTTGGAGTAAAATATTTCTAAAACTACCGGGCGTGGAGGTTTTGTCGCTGACAAGGTAATACATGAACATTTCTTCTTTTTGGTTGTAAAATGTCATATGAATATGACGAGTACTTTTCCCGTATTTTACAAAACACCATCCTAATTTGCTCTTCAAGTTTCACACTTATTACGCAAGATACAACCAAAGGTCGAAAAAAATGCCGAAAAAGCGTCCCATATTCTCGCGTTATTTTCCTCTTTGCGGGTCATCCAAATAAATGACACATTTGAAACTGCATAACTTGTTTATTTACGAATGGATTTTCAAAATTCAAAACATTTTTACTCAGTGGAGAAAGGGCTTTGATTTTAGACAAAAATTTACCTCAAAAAGAGAAAAAAACATTTTTTATAGTCATTGCTACATAGTGACGTCAATTTCGAACTATCTATATCCGGTGGGGATGTTATGAGTTTTTAAACCAAGCACACAGCATCAACTGGCTTCAACAGTCATGGGGTCACTTCCCTCGAAATGACGCATACTAACTTAGTAACTGGCTCTAAACAATCGGAACAATGGCGGGCGCCCTTATGAAATATTTCTCCGACGAGCATAAAAGTGTATCCAGATGAGAGAAAAACATTATAAATCTCATCATGTTTTGACTTTTATAGGGCAATGTGGGGGAATTCCACACCCAACTTTTCAGTTTATTGTCATAAAGTTTCTATTCATGAGGTGAACACACAAACAGAATACAAATTATATACAACCTACAACCATTCACACTTGGATTCTGTACAAATAACATTTAAAAAGGGAACGACACTTCATAAATTCCAATTTTTCTCTTTATTCGCATATTCAACATTTTGGGGTAATTCCACACCCATCATGACAAGCACGCGAAAACGAGAATGAAACAATCAGGAACAATAATTAACGTTTGAAATGAACACAACAATCTCTGTAGACTATGACATGAGACCAATAGGTCTAGGCGGGGGTACGGTAGCTCAGTTGGTAGAGCACCCGATTCGCAATCAAAGGGACGGAGATCGATCCCGGGTGCAGTCTCGCGATTTGAGTAAGCATTTTACTTTATCGTTTCTTGACATGGTCACGGACTGCTCCCCAGTTTAGGTTGTATAATTTGGCAGCACATTTACAGCCCATCCCTCCAGATGTCACGAAATCGACCGCTTTCACCATATCTACATGGTTATACGACACCGTATTTTCTTGTAATTCATCACCATGATCATGATTAACCAATCTCTATAGAAAAAGGAGAAAAACATGAACAGAAAGCCCTTATAAATCCAGCTCTAAAGCATGGTCATATCTACATAAGTAACATCACGTGGGCTCACAATAAGGTTTATTATTCAAGCAGGATTAATAGGCTGCACACTTCAAAGACTGATGGATTATGTGCTTTTATAAGAAAAACAATATTAAACTATGTCGGGGCAATTCCACACCCGCTTAGTGTGGAATTGCTCCAATACAAAAAATAATAGAAAACATGGATAAGGATATAACTATTCAATTGAAATGATATCTGGGGCCTTTCTTTGTAAAATAAAACGATTGACATAGGATTTTAATTAAATATTTTCACACAAAAAGTCATTAGAAATTCGAAACCTGTAGGGTGTGGAATTTAGCTGGGGTCTCTCGTTGTAAAATAAAACCATTGGCATAGGATTTTAATTAAATATTTTCACACATAAAGGCACTAGAAATTCGAAACTTGTAGGGTGTGGAATTTCCCTGACATTTATGAATCTAAAATAGGCACAGCAACTTACTTAAGACATCTAGAACAAGTCTGGGGGAAATTTTTACATATCCGATGAATGATTAAGCATTTCTAGCTTGAGATTCAAAGTTGAAGAAAATTTAACATTTTGCAATATATGAAAACAATGAGTGTCGCACTTACCTTCACTGGGCTCATAAAAACTAGAAAAATTGTCAGAATTTAACAGTAGTAAAAGTGGCTGCTTTTTGAGTTCAGACAGGAAATATAAATCAAAGGCAGTTAAAACTTTGAACAGTAGATTTTTGCATTCTTTCTGCGAAGAATTAGTTATATAATGAATGTGGGTGTGGAATTACCTAGGGTGTGTAATTCCCACCCACCTTACCCTACATTCTGATCACATGACATATGAAAAGTTCTAGCCAGCATGAAGAATGAAAAGTACCAATTTTCTTTGTTTAGAACCAAGCTGCTCGCCGGTGCTGGGCGACGTGACATCCGACTATTGAACCTAATAATTATTATATTCATTTTTGTTCATTCCTGTGTACACCTGATCAATCACTAATTAACTGTTTGCGTACCACGTCATCATCGGCCAGACATCCCTTTTTAAAAAAAATCTGGCCCATATTATAATAGGGAATGAGATTAGCGGAAGAGTAGCGTCCCTTGATTAGACGTCACCGGCGGAAAAGTGAGAGAACGTCATGCTGGTTGTGCGCATACGTCTCTCGCCCTCGCTTCCGGTGAAAGCGGAATGAGACACTTCACCGAAAGCGAGGCCGAGAGAGACGCATGCGCAAAACCATTTTGACGTTCTCTCTATAAGGTGACGTCCAATCAAGGCACGCTACTCTTCCCCTAATCTCATTCCCATTAGGAATAAAAAAGAAAGTAGCTGTTAACAATAACAGCAAATATGCATAACAAGAAATGAAGTGAGGAGGAAAGTGCCAGAAGATAATAAATTAAATTGTGAATAAAAATTTCGCGGCGATCGTGGCTCGAACCGTAGCCATCGTTAACTTATAGATAGAATGCGCTTGGCCAAGGAGTTCACAACATTGCCATCCGGAAGTATAACGGACCAACACACAAACTCTGTGTAACCATGAACTTTTATAGTCTTGTTAATCCAGTTTAGTGAGAACAACTCACAGACGTGCATGGCAAAAACAATAACAAAGGCCTAAGTGACGTCATCTTCGAACTATCTATAGATAGAATGCGCTTGGCCAAGGAGTTCACAACATTGCCATCCGGAAGTATAACGGACCAACACACAAACTCTGTGTAACCATGAACTTTTTAAGTCTGGTTAATACAGTTTAGTGAGAACAACTCACAAACGCGGATGGCAAAAACAATAACAAAGGCCTGAGTGACGTCATCTGCATACTATCTATAGCCTGACACTGACAAAAAAAAAATGACTTCAAAGCGCCAGTCTTTGGCCACAAAAGAAAACAAATCATAAGTTGTACTCAATAGTTCAACCAATGGGACCACTTGTTTCCATAAGCTCTACTAACAACTCACTAGGCGGTGCAAAAACCAAATAATGACGTCAAAATGCTAGTCTTTTTGGGTTTCAGTGTCAGGCTATAGATAGTTCGAAGATGACGTCACTCAGGTCTTTGTTATTGGTTTTTTTTTTTTTTTTGCCATCCGCGCTTACGAGTACTGCTCACTGAACTGTATTAACCTGACTATAAACGTTCATGGATATATACACAGTTTTGCGTGTTGGTCCGTTATACTTCTGGATGGCAATGTTATGAGCTTATTAGCCTAGCGCATACTATCTATAACTTAACGATTGCTACGCTCGAACCCGCGATATTACTACTGGTATCACAACTCCGCCTGGCCAGGGAGAGCGTGGCTCTACTGTATGAGCTATTTACCACCACTCCATTATGCATACCAATATACGCACCCACGTCATCTGGTCTTATATTTATAATAATTGAGCTTTATATAGCGCAATAGCCAATAATGTGCTCAAAGCGCTTTACAAGGGGTCCCTGGTCAACAGCAACATTTAACATGTAGAACGGGACATGCCATGCCGCCTGTTAGGCGATATTACTATTTTTCGGAAAAAGACAACGCTGTTAACTGCCAGGTTATTTTACACCTGAGTACGGTGAGATAATGTGAATAAAGAGCCTTTTCCAAGGACTCAACTATGCGCCGAGCGCGAGGCTCGAACCCATAACCTTCCGATCCGAAAGCAAGTGTCATACCACTAGACCACATAGCCGCACGATAATAATAATAATAATAATAATAATAATAATAATAATAATAATAATAATAATAATAATAATAATGATAATAATGATGATAATAATAATAATAATGATAATAATGATGATAATAATAATAATAATAATAATAATAATAATAATAATAATAATAATAATAATAATAATAATGTGATCTTTGCTAACTGATTCTATAATAATATTTCCGCTGTTTAATCTCGTGAGTACCTGTCTGTCCCGCTAGATGGATTGGTGGAAGGGCTGGCTGGTTGGCTGGCTGGCCTCTCTATTTCGGTCCTCAATCCTCTCGTAAGATGGCGGGAGGACGGTCTTGAAGAGATTTGGAAAGGCCGGATCGATATAATGCTTCTCAGCGCGGGTCCCTGCCCGTTGTTGTGTCAGATAGCTTATTGGTTAACTCTCTCCTTACCGATCATTTCCAGTATGTTCCCAAAATTGGCAGGCTTACCCAGCAGAAAAATGGATTTTTTGAAACTCAAACAATTTCTCTACAAAAACAACTTTATGTTTCTAATAAATCAAACAAAGATCATTTCTTCAAAGTTTGTAATGTACAAAATAAATCTGAATAAGAATGAAATGTATATTGTGTCGTAACAAATTAAATGTGACGATTTTGCTGTAGATGGTAAGGAGAGGGTTAAATCATAGAAGGGAGGGGATGGGGGGGGGGGGGGGGGGAGGTTGAGCTGGGGCTTGCTTTCCTTAAAGATCTTAATAATAAGCAGTCGGGATTCAGATTGTTTCTGGCTACAGACTTATATGTGACTTACCTTCTTAAAAAGTATATTGTCCGGGTGAATCAGATGCCAAAATAAATAATAATAAATATTAAACTTTAAATAAACGGACACAACATCTTACAGATTGATTTAAGTCGACTTCTTTCGGCTGTTTGTTATAGTTCTCACTAAAGTACCCCAAATTATAAACGTTTTACACCCGAGTACGGTGAGAGAATGTGAGTAAAGAGCCGTTTCCAGGGACTCAACTATGCGCCGAGCGGGGCTCGAATCCAGGACCTTCCGATCTGAAAGCGAGTATCATATCACAAGACCACATAGCCAAACGAGATATTTTTATCGTACTAAATAACACTATGGGCTGCGAGTATGTGTTATTGGACGAAAAATAAAAAGATTATCCCTCCAAAGAAGTTATTTCCTGACCAATCGTATGGCAGTGAGTGGTCGTTTCTACATAATTTGTGTTTTTCTTCATCTGTTTGAATGGCAATTTGACCCCCCCTTTCCCCCCCCCCCCCCCCCACCCCAAAAAAAAAGGAAAGAAAAACATTGGATTTGTATTCATGCGCACCAAAACGTTATTTTAAATGGCCAATCAGCTGTCTTTTGCTCCTTATTTTCAAACAAATTAAATGTGCGAAAATATTATCCAATTGTTGAATACATTTTTTAATCAACGCATTCAAAGCATTATTCATCGATGACGTGTATTATACCCTACAAATGATAGGGGGTTTTCCATGGGAGGGGTGGGATAATATACGATTTTTATTTATATCTTTGTATCTCTTCAATGGATAGTCCATCCCCTTCCCTACTCCCTCTATCCTTCTCATCTTCCGTCCACCCCCCCCCCCCCCCCCCCCCCCCCCCCACACACACACAATTCTATCTCGCCATCCCTGATGACTCGTCTTTCTCTCTGGTGATTCACCCATCACTGCACTATTTCTGTCTCTGGCGTCGGTGTGTTTCCCGGTTTAGGTGCCTTGAGTTCCTGGATAATGATGGCAGATAGAGAGAAAAAAACTCCCCAAAGCCTGGTGCCCATCACGAGCTGTGAGAATGTTGACTCCTGTTGAACTTTAATGTTGTGCAATTCTGTTTAAAAAGTCTCTTTAAAAAACCCCAATAAAAAAAAAGGCAGCCCCACCCCAATGTTATCCCACTTGTATTTATTAAACCAGTAATTGTAATCGTGCCCAATAACACAACGAGCTTGCGGGTATGTGTTATTGCCCAATAAAAATATAACTAGTTAAAGAAAACAAAGAAATGAAAGAATCCGTTTATTCCATCCCTCCAAGTAAGAGTATTAGATATTTTATAACTAAATGCCATGGTATTAGTACTTCCATTCACTATAATTTGTATTTTTCTCCTTCTGCTTGAATGATAATTTGACCCAAAACTAAAAACGTTGGATTTGTATTCATGCGCACCAAACGATTATTTTTAATCACCAATCAGCTGCTTTTACACCTAATTTCACACCAATAAAATGTGCGAAAATATACTGCTATCGTTGAATAAAATTTTTCATCAACGCCTTCAAAGCATTATTCAAAGATTACGTGGGGTGGAATAATCATTATGTTACCACATATCAAGGGACTGAATTAGTCAGAAAATTCATTCACTCAATATTGAGCATCAGAGTATTTATGCCTAATTAAATTACTCAAAACATCCGTCAGCCGGGAGAACCATACACAAAACAATTGCATTTTTAAAAAATCCATAGAACAAAATTGACGTCACTCAGCTTGTTATCGTTTTGGCCAGCCATTTTTATGAGTAGTTCTTACTAAATTGTATTTTTCAGACTCTCAACGTTTAAGGTAGTAGTAGTAGCGTATGGCTACACCTCCAAATTTATTTCGTCAACCCAGCTTCTAAAGCCTTCCTCCGCCATAAGGACGGTTTCGTAGCTTCAAGTTTAGTGACTGGGTAGTGGAGGAGGATGTGATCGCTGGTCTCTGGGGCTGCCTGACATTTCTGGCAGGTATCACTGTTTCGAAGTTCCCATCTGCACATAATTTGATGCAGTTCTGCCATGTTTAAGGTTAAACATAGATTGTGTTGGTCTGTTGTTATATCCGGCTAACAATAAATGTTATGAGTCTTTTTGCCTAAGCGCAATGCGTCAATATTTATTTTTTTATTATTTTATCATTCGCATTGACAGTATGGTAATTTCACGTTCAACAAAGGCCGGATAATGAACGCTGCCTACAGGGAGGCCCTCAAGATGTTCGACTTCCATTGTGTGACATTCCACGACGTTGATCTGGTGCCTGAGGATGACAGGAACATCTACTCGTGTGGCGAGCACCCAAAACATATGTCTACTGCTATAGACAAGTTTAATTATCGGTAAGTGTAAATCATTTGTTAACAATCGGTTCGCCTCCCCCCCCCCCCCCCCCCCCCCCCCCCCATCCCCCTTCCAAAAAAATAACATAGCAAACTAAAACGGGCAATATCCAGTAAATTGCACAATACGTGCTCGAAATGCTTTACAAGGGGGCCCCCAACCATTGCCAAATATAGGACTTGACTTTAAGTCAGTTTTACAAAAAAAAAATTGTCGCTGTTTGGATTACTGAATAAGTATTCATTTTACATCTCATTTAGAATCACGTGGTCGTATGATTTGACACGATGCAGTTAAATTTTACCAAATGGATAATTATTCAATAATTGTTGATGGAACGTCACCTTGTCACTCAGAGAGCTAGAAATGATAAATATATTAAACTGTCCATCTGATTTGTACAGTCTTGCCACTTCACTAACTGAAGCACAAGATTCAAGGTTTCCAACCACTGGAACATGTGATTCTATATCAGATCTTAGCATTGTCAATATGTGACCCTTCGTCTCAAAACGGTATTATGTCGGAACGAACCAGATGCTTAAAAGCCGAATTAAATGTTAAACTGGTCAAAAATATAAACTGTTGGCATAATTAGCACCCTAAAATATGGTATCCATTCCCCTCAATAAAACAAACAAACTCAACACAAGTCTTGATATTTCTGGCTATAAATTCAATTTTCAACATCTTAACAAATCCCAACTTAATACCGTTTTGAGGCGAAGGATCACAATTTTGTAATTGATTATTTAATGTGTTTTTTTCCGACTTAAGAGGAGTCAAGCAAAACAACAACAACATGTGATTTTTTTGCCCTAAATGTATTTTGCAAACAGTAGGTTGCAAAACGGTAAAAGCAGCACCTGCATATCGTGGAGTAGGATAATTGATGTGAAAACAAATATCTTGAAGTGAAGATAATTGCACATATTATTATCATAACACTACAATCTATAAGGCCAAATACCGTTACGCTTCGTTTCAAAATATAAATATACGGACAAGTTTAAATGCGTAAACTTGTTTTTTGATCACGAGTTTACAATCGAGGGAAACAAAAACCATCAAGTAGCAATGTGATACCAACTTGACTTGTTAACAAACCTGAAAGCAACAACAACAAAAAAACATGTTGTCACTGATTTTATGACTTTAAAATAATATAAAGATATTTTCAACTACAATCGGACTAATGATTTTACAAAAGGTCCCCACAAAAGTATAGCTTTAAATTATTAAACAGGTGTGCTGATTCAATTAAATTATAATTTTATTTTAAAAGATAAAGAAAATGTCAAAATAAAATTGAAATTTTCGACAACCAAAACGTACCTAGTCTGTAATCTTGATGCAGCGTAGTTCTGATTTATCGTGAAGATGTCTGTGTAGCATGGACACTATTTTCACTCTATAGATAGTTCGAAGATGACGTCACTCGGGTCTTTGTTATTGTTTTTTGCCATCCGCGTTTATGTATATGTTTAACTGTATTAACCTGACTATACACGTTCATGGATATACACAGTTTTGTGTGTAGGTCCATTATAATTCCGGATTGCAATGTTATGAGCTTCTTAGCCAAGCGCATACTATCTATAGATCGTTCGAAGATGACGTTACTCAGGTCTTTGTTATTGTTTTTTACCATCCGCGTTTTATGAGTAATGCTCACTGAACTGTATTAACCTGACGTTCATGGATACACACAGTTTTGTGTGTTGGTCCGTTATACTTCCGGATGGCAATGTTTTGAGCTTCTTAGCCAAGCGCATACTATCTATACCGATCACGACCCAACAAATATTGAGAACAACCGTGCTGCTCAAATTTGTTTTACGTACAGGACTCTGCACTATCCTTTTGGATCTGGATAGAGATTTGACGGACTCAATTGGATTCAGTAGTCTGATATCACGCGCCAGGCAACGGCGGCCATCTTGGTTCTAAACAAAGAAAATCATTACTTTTTATTCTTCATGCTGGCTAGAACTTTTCATTCCCTTTTCATATGCCTTGTGATGAGAATGTGTAAAAGTCAAAACATGATCAAATTGATGGGGTTTTTTTCCTCTGGATACGCGTTTAAACTCGCCGGAGAAATATTTCATACGGCGTCCGCCATTGTTCCGATAGTTTAGAGCCAGTGTTACTAAGTTACCATACGTCATTAGGAAGGAAGTGACGTTACGACTGTTGAAGACTATTGTTAACGGGCACCTTTTTATTATCACACTCTTTTATTGAGATGTGATATTACGACATATCATCATCATCATCATTGCCTTTTTCACCCTGGGTCAGGGTATAGGCCACAGACAAACAGTTTCCATCCTTCTCTATCCTGAGCTAACTTTTTTTTTAATCTCATTCCAGGTCTTACCACTTTTCTGTATATCAGCTTATTTAATTCTTCTCCATGTTCCTCGTGGCCTTCCCCTTGATCTTCTGCCCTGAGGGTTCCAGTCCAATAATTCGAAGCTGCTTGTTTGGCGAAGACCTCATCGGGTCAGCAGAGTCCTCTCGGCTTTGTCACATATGTCGCCTTTTTATTCGTCATCGACCGGCCAGCTTTTGATATTTTATAACACAGTGTTTGGTCTCCTGCGTTATATTTGTTTTATTCTGTACCGGCCTGTATAACACAGTTTCGGCCTTCTCCGTGTTATACCTTATTAGGACATAATATAGTAACAGATTTGCCTTCTCTGTACTATGATTGGGTCACCCGTTCACGGACTTACACAGTACAG
>NC_088362.1:11744586-11769586 GCF_034508935.2 Berghia stephanieae
GGCAGTTACTAAGTTACCATGCGTCATTACGAGGGAAGTGACATTACGACTGTTGAAGCGTATTCCGATATTGGGGGAAAACATTTAAAAAGTGGGTCAGGAATTCGTCACCTCTGACCGACCTTCCACTCTCGACCCGGTCAATGGAACATAGGGACAGCGTTGTAAAGAAATAGAGTAAAGATAATACTGAAGACAGTGGGGTTTTTTTTTTCAAGGGGCACCGTGGCTCAGCAGTACGTCTTTGCTTCGTACCTGAAAGGTACCGAGTTCTATCACCCGCCGCTGCGCTGTGTGGCCTTAAGCAAGTCACCTCGCCCTAGCTCAATATGCGGCGCTGCACTGCGGCTGGCGCCTGGGTTATTCCATTGCTTTCCTTGGAATAGACCCTAAAGTTATATTTCCCCATGGGGATGAATAAAGGGAATCTTTTTTTACTTCTATTCTACTTACTCTGACTGTCACTCACTGTTTGTTTGTTTGCACCACTTCGAGTCGTTGACCTTTGATAATGTGTCAAGGAAAACTAGGTCATGTCAATACGCTTCAACAGTCGTGACGTCACTTCCCCCATAATAACGCAGAGTAACTTAGTAACTGGTTCTAATCATCGGAAAAATGGCGGACGCCCTTATGAAATACTTCTCCGACGAGCTGAAAAGTGTATACAGAGGAGACAATCATAAATCTGATCATGTTTTGAATTTTATACATTTTAATCACATGACATATTATGAAAAAGTTCTAGCCAGCATGAGAATAAAAATTATACCGATTTTCTTTGTTTAGAACCAAGCTGCTCGTTGCTGGGCGACGTAACATCAGACTATTGAATCCTATTAAGAGAACGGTTTACATCAATTGTAAATATAGTTGGAAAAGGGGGGGGGGGGGGGGGGGGGCGGGGGAGGTTGGGAAGTGAGAGAAATTTTAAAAGCAACACATACCAATATATGGTTGCCAGGTAGGATCGTGTCTAAGAGATCAACAAGTTTTACAAAGGAATCACTCAATTTGACAGCACGCTGATCATGGCCCCAACTGGGCGGATTCTTAAAAGCTTCTTTTTAAGAACTCGAGAGAACAAAAGTTTGAAATTTGGTGATGGACGGACCTATGAAATCGCTTCTGGGCGGAGTTTAGTCATGAGTGACCGCAGGAAACGAAAATGCGACCGCAGACATCAAAGTGTAGACTTATATCATCAAAGGATTGCTACATGATTGACAGGCCATATAGGGAAGTCATTATCTACACCCCCAACAATAATCTGAACACTAGAGGGTTAAATTAGATTTTGCACTGTTCGTCTCCTTTTTTTGGGTGTATGCCTGATTTTGGCATCAACAGATTATTATTATTATTATTATTATTATTATTATTATTATTATTATTATTATTATTATTATTATTATTATTATTATTATTATTATTATTATTATTATTATTATTATTATTGTTGTTGTGTTATTATTATTTTTATTATTATTATTATTATTATTATTATTATTATTATTATTATTATTATTATTATTATTATTATTATTATTATTATTATTATTATTATTATTAATATTATGGTATGGCTATAATATTTTTAATGGCTATTCGAATCCATCTTTTAAGTATAATATATAATTATAATAAAAGAAAATATTAACCTTTTTTTTTTAAATGCATTGATCGTGCAAAATTTTGCTTATTTTTCTATATTCCAGATTAAAGCTATTGAGAACCGCAGCCAAAAGAGCTCGTCTGGAAGGGCTCAATAACGTCCCGTATAAACTATTGTTTACGCACATGGAAAAACTGTTTACACATTTTATGGTGGATATAGGAAAACCTTGATGACCGTTTGTAAGGGGCCGACTACCTGCCTGTCGGCCTCTTTCGTCAAAAGGGTGCTTGTTTGTTTGTTAGATTTGTTACTATTTTTTGGTTATGTTATTTTGGTTATGTATTAATGTGTATAGAAAATGGCATTGGATATTATATATATATATATATATACATATATATATATATATATATATATATATATATATATATATATATATATATATATATATATTGTTGAAACAAACTGGTGATAGGTGACCAATCGTCTCGAAACGGTATTATGTCGTGATGGACCTAATTCCAATCATTATGAACTCCACGCATACTGTATTTTTTACTCATCGGGCTCCATCCACCTGACATAATACCGTGTTGTCGCGATATGTCGCAATTAATATAACCACCAGCAGCAGCAGCGGTGCGATTAAACCATACACTTCACCAGTTCACTGTCGTACTACTCTGAAAAGAAAACACGCCCTCCTATTTGACCCTTCGTCTCAAAACGGTATTATGTCGGAACGAACCAGATGCTTAAAAGGTGAATTTAATGTTAAAACTGGTCAAAAATATAAATTGTTGGCATCAGCACCCTAAAATATGGTATCCATTCTCATCAATAAAACATACAACCTCAACACAAGTCTGATATTTATGGCTATAAATTCAATTTTCAACATCTTAACCATCCCGACTTAATACCGTTTTGAGGCGAAGGGTCACCTATTTGAAAATTTGGCCAGAAAACCCTTCCGTCAAAACTTCGATCGATTTAAATGTTACAGTGAATGACATAATCAGTCTGATGGTGAACAGGTTTGAGCTGTGATATTGCCAAGTTTAGTTAGAAGGTCAATTTTTATCAAAAATGAGTTCTTGTCATAAATTATTAAATCAACCCTTTTTGTAAATCTTCGGGAAATACCAAAGCTTAATTCACTTCTAAATTATTTTTTTTACAGCTAGTCAAGTTGAAAAAGTATGAAATTTGAGAAAAGTTGCTGGATACCTTTCCCATACATCTGACCATAACTTCATGAAAAATCACCCGATTTACTTCAAATAAATATTAAAATGCTATTTGATGGACGTGTTTTCTGGCCAAATATTTAATCACGTGATTTTTTTTCTCCAGATTACGGCAGTTAATTGGTTTAAACTGGAAAGCAGGTCGGTGATAGTTATAGTTATAACCATGATACTTATAGTTATAACCATGATAGTTATAGTTATAACCATGATAGTTATAGTTATAACCATGATAGTTACAGTTATAACCATGATAGTTATAGTTATAACCATGATCGTTATAGTTATAACCATGATAGTTATAGTTATAACCACGATAGTTATAGTTATAACCACGATAGTTATAGTTATAACCATGATAGTTATAGTTATAACCATGATAGTTATAGTTATAACCATGATAGTTATAGTTATAACCATGATAGTTATAGTTATAACCATGATAGTTATAGTTATAACCATGATAGTTATAGTTATAACAAATCACCAAAGGATTGAAATGTTTGTGGATTCGAATTCACTCCGGTGATGAAGAAGCTCCGTACGTTTTATTTTTCGGGTTTTTTTCTTACACGATCTTTGTCTTCCCTCAGAGAAAAACAAACAAAAAAACAAAACAAATGCCACTCACATCAAGAGCAGATTGTTCAGGACAATGTCAGAAGAGAATGGACTCATAATTTGACTGTCTTAAACCTTCAAATTTCTTCACATCTTTTTTGTTTACGTCTCTTTATTAATTGTATTATTATTATTATTATTATTATTATTATTATTATTATTATTATTATTATTATTATTATTTATTATTATTATTATTATTATTGTTATTATTATTATTATTATTATTATTATTATTATTATTATTATTATTATTGTTATTGTTATTATTATTATTATTATTATTATTATTACTATTATTATTATTATTATTATTATTATTATTGTGTGGTGTTCTTCTTCTGACGTTGTCCCGTCACAACCTAATCTTGATTATTGTTCATACGAACAAGATAAGACAATGATTTGCCGTTTAAACGCACTGAGCTGTTGCTTTAAATATTGCCGATTAAAATAGTAAGTAGGCCCTATACGCTTGTTTATAATTTAACAAGGATTTAAAAGATTATTTTTCATTGAATCTTCCATTTTATCACCCAAGTGATCTTTCTGTACTGTCGATTTGTTTAAATGTGTATACACGAGTAAGTCTTAAGCACAAGTGATTCTTTGCGGTGTCTCACATGAATGTGTGTAAATATATTATTTGACCCCAATCAACTTCTTCAACACATTGTCATGATTTATTGTCATAAGCTATTGTCAATGATAATATGATATTGATGTGTTTTGAGTGATGAATCATATATACGCCATCCTGTGTTTTTTGTTTAATATATTAACAACAATGCAATCAAATAATGTTCGTCCGCACCCTACATTTTGCTATCATCGTCTCTATTACTATCGACACCTCCCTCTTTATTTATCGACAATATGATGATGATCATCATCACCATCATCATCACCATCATCATCATCATCATCATCATAGTCGTCGTCATCGCCATCAGATTAATAATAATAATGATAATAATAATAATAATAATATTAATAATAATAATGATGATGATGATGATGATGATGATGATCATAATAATAATAATAATAATAATAATAATAATAATAATAATAATAATAATAATAATAATAATAATAATAATAATAATAATAATAATAATAATAATATTTCATCATCATCATCATCTTTCACCATCATTATCATTAACTTTAGCACGCACACCATTGTCGTTGCCCATCCATTTTTTTTTCCTTTTAAAATAAATAGCTCATAATTTATTGTTGTATCTATCTGCCGAATTGATAATCACCCATCTGTCATTCTATTAGTCCATACACGCATCCTTATATTTAATCATTTTATTAACTGGTATACTTTTTTTTTAATCAACACTTTTGATTTTATCCATTAATCCATCATCCAATTATTTTTCATCCAGCCACCTATCAATCCATTCATTCATCAGTCCATCGGTTAATCAATCAGTCAATCTATCTATCCATCCATCCATCCATCGATCCATCAACCAATTCATCTGTTCATCTATCCACTTACCAATCTACCCCTCGTTCACCAGCATCACTTTAAACTATGTCAGCCTAATTAATGAAAGGAACGAAATTGACGTCACTCAGTTCTTTGCCATTGTTTTTTTTTTTTTCATTTTAGACAGCCATTTTAATGACAATTTCCCACTAAATTATATCACGACTATGAACGTTCAAGGTTTCACATAGTTGTGTGTGTTGGTACATTATATCCGACTGGTGGATGTTGTGAGTATTTTACCTCAACGCATATCATCAATAGCTGCTTCTCCGGCGCCTCGATACGGTATTATGTCGACACGTATAAGACACAGAAGAAATGAGTTTTAGTCTACGGTATGAACTTTAACATACTCTATTAAATAGAATGAATATAATATTATTTTGTGAACGCTAAAATGGTGCTGGTTTTTTTTTAAAATTCCGGTGATTTTGACGTTACTTTCAATTTTCACCATAAATGTCTTTCCCGATGTATTACCGTTTTGAGGCCGTGGGTCACAATTTATATAATTATAATTACTTACTTAGATTTTGTAGGTTGGCGATAGACAGATATACAGGTTTCATTAATCCTCGAATAATAATGATATTATGGTTCCTTGCCCAACCTACCCGACATCACAATACGCCACTGGAACATTCATTGCCAGAGGGATCGAATAAAAATTTGATGAGGAGTTCCTGAAACCGATCGTATGAAGTCTGTGATATTTTTAATTCAGAAAAGTGAGTGGAGCAGGCACGTATGTTGGTAACAACAAGAGATGAAGTGAGTAGGAAAGTGCCAGAAGACAATAGAGAATTAAAAAAATATTTCGCGGCGGTGATGGGGGTTTGAACACGCGACCTTACTGGTACGACAATTCCGCCTGGCCGGTGAGAGCGTGACTCTACCGTATGAGCTTTCCATCTCTTGATGTCTGTGATACCAATGCAATGCGCATGCGCGTTATTTGTAAATTTATTGAATTATAAAATCTGAAATATTTTGAAGTGTCATTGCATTTGTGATTTTCAGAGCAAGAATATTATAATGAAATGCCAAAGACGCTTGGTTTTTTTTTTTTGGTTTTTTTTTTTTTTTTTTGATTTTTTTTTTTTTTTTTTTTTTTGTAATCGTTTGATTATGCGTACTGATTTACACATCATTCGGATTAAATAGAGTTGCATTTAGCTACAAGGAATTCAGGCGTATTGTAAAGGGAAAAAAATATGTCTTCTCAATGCGGTAATATGTCGGGATGAACATGATTCTAAAAATAGATATTATATTTTTTTGCTTAACTTGTAAAACTACACTTAAGGCATACAGAATAAATGTACGTTGTCATGTTATCGTACACGGAGTGATTATGAAATGCATTTATTTAGGAGTTTACAGCATTCCCTTTAAGATGTTTGTTTATTATTATTATTATTATTATTATTATTATTATTATTATTATTATTATTATTATTATTATTATTATTATTATTATTATTATTATTATTATTATTATTATTATATTATTATTATTATCATTATTATTTTTATTATTATCATTGTTTTTATTATTATTATTATTATTATTATTATTATTATTATTATTATTATTATTATTATTATTAATAATAATAATAATAATAACAATAATAATAATAATAGTAATAATAATAATAATAATAATAATAATAATAATAATAGTAGTAGTAGTAGTTGTAGTAGTAGTAGTATAGTAGAAGCAGTAGAAGTAGTAGTAGTAGTAGTCGTGGTCGTCGTCGTCGTCATTATCACCACCATGATTGTTATTTAATCGCGTGCAATGCAAATATTTCACCGAATTCATAGTTGATGAAAAGGAAGAATGTGTCACGTGAAGAAGGATGATTTGCCAATTGTGCTGTTTCAATGTTAAGATTACGTCCTTATCCTATTATACACTACTAGTCCCACAACAGCCCATAATTTTATTTTCACATTTTCACCATGCCCAAAGAGAAAGCCGGTTTTACTTTTTATTTCTAAATGATTGATTGATATAACATCTTATTTAAAACGGTTTTTTTGTTTGTTTTTTTTTTTTTTAATTTTAAAGGCAATGATGTGATAAAGAAAAATATTTACAATATTTAAGAAATCGTGTAGAAAGGGTGTGATTTTGCAAAAAAAAAAAAAAAAAAAAAAAAAAAAAGAAAAAAAAAATAAAGAAAGAAAATAAGTTCCAGGTTTGAGAGTAATTTACCAAGGTGAAGGTCATTAAAATCGATCGATATTTGGAGTTATCTATTTGTTCGAAATTGGAGTTCGACTAACTTTGGTAAACACCATCAGAAAAAAACGGAATTGAAAAGATTGTACTTACGGGTAAAGTTGCTGGGAAGAAAAGAAGAGGGAGACGGAGGATAGATTACATTGACAATCTGAACGGATGGATTGGTGGAAGAGGAACAGGAATCGAGCTATTGAGAAGATCTGAGGACAGATATGGTTGGAGGGACATGATCACCGATGTCTGCAACAGGCCTGGCACTTGATGATGATGATGATTTGTTCGAGCGATGTAAACCGCTTACAGATTTTCAAATTTGTGGACGATAAAAGTTTTATTACTATTACAATTACTATTCCTGGTCAAGTGTTTAAATATGAGTGTTCGTTCCTAGAGCGCAGCAGAATAACAGGGTAAATCGATAGATAGATATTTGAGTTTTCTGGTCCAAATTTTTAATAGATACGTGTTTTACAGAGTACGACAGTAACCTGACTGACTTGACATACTGGGTAATGATAATTATTTCCAAATTTCCAGCGGGTGGTTGGATGGGAGCATCACCCTTGCATCATATACCTATGATGTTCGCATGGGTGTACGATCCGATAGTGATGTCGTTTCTTCTTCTCTTTACTAGCCTATCCTGCTTCTTTGGTTTGTGATTGTATTTTTGACAGGGGATATTTTTTTTCTGTAAATCTTCTGCCTGTTTGTTCTTGGTTATTTATAATTTAGCTTATGATATCTTTAGGTTATGATTTTGATTTACATTTGTACTATTTTTGTTAGATTGCTTGTTTTTTTGTTTCAGCGGTCTCTCATATAACCTCAATTGTGTTGGAAGAGACCTAAAGTAACAAACAAACAAACAAAATTGCCAATGCTGGAAACTCAAATATGTGAAGAGTAGAAGTGTTTTCTTTTTTTTTTCTTTAAAAAAAATTAACTTAAATACGTAATTTGGCATGCTCGATGTCCACTTTTCCAATTTGAGGAACAAAAGCTTTAAATATTGAATCACCCTATTCATTTAATCACTTGAATACAACAAAAATACCAGGGATTAGTTAATAGTAATTTACTACCTCTGTCTAGAATGTTCTCTGTAATGTAGAATTATATTTTGAATGTATTATGGTTTGTAGACAGTTGAGTGTATTCCTCTTCGTGGAGTGCTGATGATATTGAGATGATTCTGTAGATATCATTGAAAAAATGTTTTTTTTTTTGTCAGAGTGGTTATAATAGTCTCTACATATTCATGATATATTTAATCCCAATCAATTCCCTATCCGGGAATGATTTTTTCCCTATTCATTTGCTGGATTTCAACTTAGGGAATTTCTATTTACATCTGTGGAATATTTTTCTTTATCCTTCATTGCAATCTTCAATTTGTATTTAATTTTAAGTTTCTGGATGAGCTCTTTTGACCTCTCATGATGGGCAGGAGGTCACTTTGTCTGTCTTCTATCCTCCTACCCGTTTTCTGAGTCGCTTTCTGTCTTTGTTTTGGAATGGGATCACTTTTGTCCTGACCCCTGCCGGAGTTTCTGATTGAGAGGGAAACAGTCAAATGTGTAGTACTACAACTTTTGGGAGATAATTTTCTTTTCCCTTACAATATATCTCTCTGTAATATAGAATTTTATTTTGAATATATTATGGTTTGTAAACAATTGAGTGTATTCCTCTTCGTGGGATTGTGCTTATGTCAGGATTAGAATTTTGGGTGATC
The DNA here is from genome assembly GCF_034508935.2 of Berghia stephanieae. Taxonomy (NCBI): domain Eukaryota; kingdom Metazoa; phylum Mollusca; class Gastropoda; order Nudibranchia; family Aeolidiidae; genus Berghia; species Berghia stephanieae. Next base: position 11,753,578 of record NC_088362.1, read on the forward strand.
TCAAATTTTATACACTAATAGCGGGCTTTTGGAATCTACATCTGTTCCCGATTTAAAGAATTCCCCTTTGTCTTACTTTTTTTCTATTGTGCTCTCAATTGTTATCTATAATATTTTGACTATCCCATTTTCTTCCTTTTTTTCTGGCGCTGAAATGACCTGAATGTGTCACAATTGTCGTAAAACCCTTAAAATTAAACAAACAAACAAACAAACAAACAAAACACTTCTTTAACATTTCGGTTGAAATGGAATTGCCGGTTACTTTAACCCTCTCCTTACCATCTATGGGAAAATCCTCACATTAGTTACGATACAACCAACATTTTTCTTATTCAAATTTCATCATAAAATTTAAAGAAAATGAACATTGTGTTGTAGAGCATGTTTTGGAAAAGAAATTATGTATGGCAAGAACGTACTGCTATTGTGTTTGAGTGATAAAAAATATATTTTGTATTAGTTGGGTGTGAAGTTTTAGGGAAAATCCTGAAAATGGCTGGTAAGGAGAGGGTTAATGAGAGATGTATTATTGTACTCTAGATGATCCTTTTTGTTTTCTGTAAAAGTGCATTTAGTGTATGTTTGTAGCAATGACTATGAAAAATGTTTTTTTCTCTTTTTGAGGAAACTTTTTTGTCTAAAACCAAAGCCCTATCTCCATTGAGTAAAACTGTTTTTGAATTTTGAAAATCCATTCATAAATAAACAAGTTATGCAGTTTCAAAGGTGTCATTTATTTGGATGACCCGCAAAGAGGAAAAAAAACGCGAAAATATGGGACGCTTTTTCGGCATTTTTTTCGACCTTTGGTTGTATCTTGCGTAATAAGTGGATTAAACGATTGAAACTTGAAGAGCAAATTAGGATGGTGTTTTGTAAAATACGGGAAAAGTACTCGTCATATTCATATGAAATTTTACAACCAAAAAGAAGAAATGTTCATGTATTACCTTGTCAGCGACAAAACCTCCACGCCCGGTAGTTTTAGAAATATTTTACTCCAAAGAGTCTGGGTGGGGATCCTGACCTCCCATAGCGGGCAGGGAGGTACATACTGTGTCTTCTATCCCCTTATATCTGTTTTCCAACTTGCTTTCTGTCTTTGTCTCGGAATGAGATTACTTGGTTTTGTCCTGGCACTGGCCGGAATCCTAGCTGGGAGGGAAACAGTCAAATGCATAGTTATTGTTTTGGGAGATGATATTGTTTTCCTTGTAAATCATCTCTCTGTTATGTATTATTTTTATTTTGAATGTATAATGTAAGCATTTGAGTGTGTTCCTCTTTGTTGGATTTTGTGCTTGTGTCTGGATGAGACTTGTAGGTGATTTCAAACTAAGTACATTGGTGGTATGCTCTTGGAATCTACATCTGATCCCTATTTGTTCTCAGTTCCCTTTGTCTTACTTTTTCTTGGGTGCTTTAATTGTAATTCTAGAACTTTTTACTATACCATTTTCTTCCTTTTTACTGGCGCTGATATAACCTAAATGTGTTGCAAGCGCCGTAAAACCCTTAAAAACAAAACAAAAACAAAAACTCCAAAGAGTAAAAATCTATTTTTAACGGTCTTCTGGTAATCGCACGAGTTTTGTCGCTTGACATAATCTAAAATGACCTTTTTTCTAAATGTGTGCCAACTTTCAGTCATATTCATCGATAAACAGCGTCGTAATTAATTTTTTTAAATAGCATATACGAAACGGCTCCGTCCCATATTTTGACGCGAATTTGGGCACTTCGTGAGCGAAAAAGAGGCCCAAAGATTTGTGCGGGATAGTCATTGCTAATGTTTGTAATTGTGTGTGTGTGTGTGTGTGTGTGTGTGTGTGTTGTGTGTGTGTGATTCGAGTCAGGATGTTTGCGTGTGCTTGTTTGCTTGGGCGTGTATTATATGTATGTGTATGAGTGCGCGCGTGTGTTTGTGTGTTTGTGTTTGTATTTGTGTTTGGATTTGTGCCTGTGAATGTTTGTAAACATATACTATACCCCTGAGTTTCGATTGCTTTGAACTCGTAAATTCGTGTTTTGATGTTTAACGTTGCACCAAATGTTTTATAAAACGGGCTTCTATTTTAAATTTGCATTTTATATATATATATATATATATATATATATATATATATATATATATAATATATATATATATATATATATATATATATATATATATATATAATATACATCTGTTTGTCTCCAAATATTTATTATTGACAGCATTTCCCGCTGACTGATTGTGTCATGCACTGTGCCATTAATATTAATCTTTTTTAAGGTGAACGTTACATGTTATGAAATACTCAGAAAATTGGAATGCACTGAATTGATATATAAATTCGACGCTTCCACTTTCTTGTCGTTGAAAATTATGCCATGTATTATTATGAAAAAAACTATCTGAGTTATGCGATTATCCCGTTCAAAAATATTGTTTCTATTTCGTTTATTTGTTCGGTTTTTTGTTTGGTTTTTTTTTTCATTTTCAACACTAATATATTTCTCTTGTACATTAAAAAAAGTTATTATAATGAATTCCATCATTTGAATCCCGTTTTCTCTGTTCATAAGGCGCTGACAATGTGCATTCGAGGCCTCAGTCCTATGCCAGAATTAAATTAACACCCTGTACGTATATATATATATATATATAATATATATAATATATTATATATATATATTATATATATATATATATATATATATATATATATATATATATATATATATATATATATATATATATATATATATATATATATATATATATATATATATTGTTTTTCTTTTTTTATATCAACACTTGAAGTTGGTCACTCACAAAAAGAAATTATTTATTTTTCTAAAGTCACAGTTAATGTTCCTGGGTGGGGATCCTGACCTCCCATAGTGGGCAGTGAGGTACATACTGTGTCTTCTATCCCCTTATATCTGTTTTCCAACTTGTTTTCTGTCTTTGTCTTGGATTGAGATTACTTGGTTTTGTCCTGGCCCTGGTCGGAGTCCTGGCTAGGAGGGAAACAGTCAAATGCATAGTTATTGTTTTGGGAGATGATATTTTTTTCCTTGTAAATCATCTCTCTGTAATGTATTCTTATATATGTTATTTTAAATGTATAATGTAAGCATTTGAGTGTGTTCCTCTTTGTTGGATTTTGTGCTTGTGTCCGGATGAGACTTATAGGTGATCTCAAACTAAGTACATTGGTGGTATGCTCTTGGAATCTACATCTGATCCCTATTTGTTCCCAGTTCCCCATTTTCTTCCTTTTTACTGGCGCTGATATAACCTAAATGTGTTGCAAGCGCCGTAAAACCCTTAAAAACAAAAAAACAAAAACAGTTAATGTTGATCTTTCTCAATGATTGGAAGCATTCTCTGATCTTCCGAAATTATTTAACGTGGTAGAAAATGTTTTGATTCAAATAAGGTTTATTGATTTAATACAGCTTTCTAGTTCACAATAGTTGGGCTGCAGTTCTCCTTTTCGCAGAGGGACGTCATCCATCCTTGCCTTCATGGCTGGTCTCAATTTTTTAGAACAAGAACGCAAAACCAGATTTGGGGGAAGAACACGTTTAATGATATAAGGAGGCGAGAGGAGATAACAAAGATGTGGTTCTACATAGCTTTTGCTGGTGTCAAGTATGATCTCATACTAAGTACAATGGTGGTGTGCTCTTGAAATCTACACCTCTTCCCTATTCGAACAAATTCCCCCATTGCCTTACTTTTTCTTGGGTCCTTTAATTGTAGTTCTAGAATCTCCTTTTTTACTGACGCTGATATGACCTAAATGTGTTCCAAGCACCGTAAAACCCTTTGAAAAATGAAATGTCCCGCGGATGTAATTAATTTGTTATTTCCTGTTCATTTGGCTTTGTGTTCTTATTCTTAAACGACACCATTTAAAATTTGAATTCACCTGGGCCCTGACCACAATTTTTTTTTTGTCCTGGTAGGGAGCCCGTCAGATATCTGTATATAAATTTTGTGAGAAATGATATTCTTTTTATTCATCGAAAATTATCTCATTGTTGATTAGCCGTGCCATTTACAAAGCAAGGAAACGTGATATTGTCACTAATACAGACATGCCTATCATTACGAAAAGTTCGTAGAATCACGAAATTTTGGCTTCAATTTCAGAACTTTATGAGAATCATTAAGTCATTGAAACTTGTTGGAAATGAAAGTTGATGTCAGTCGACATCATTTTTAAAGGATTTTAAAGTGTTATTTAACTCTCTCCTTGCCATCTATTTTTAGAATTCCCCCCGAAAATTCACACTCACCCAGCACAAAAATAGAATTTTATTACTCAAACAAAAAGTAACAAGTGAGCTCTACAACACAGTCTTTAGTATTTATAGCTGTAATCAAAGTATTTCTTTAAATTTCGTGATGTTCAAGAGAAATCAGAATGAGAAAATTGTTGGTTACATCGTAACGAATGTGACGATTTTCCTATGGGTGGTAAGGAGAGGGTTAATCCTTGTGAGGGGAAATTGTTGACTTTTAAAGTTAAGTATAGTGAATACAGTTTTCATCTGCTAAAAAGTTCGAATTTATAATTTTACAAGTAGGCAAGTCTGCTAATTACAGATCAGGAATTTCACTCGTATCGTGTGGGAAACGTGTATTGTGGTCAAGAAAGGATGCGATGAAAGACACAAAAGTATACGACGAAAGACACAAAAGGATACGATGAAAGACACAAAAGGATATGATGAAAGACACAAAAGGATACGATGAAAGACACAAAAGGATACCATGAAATACACAAAAGGATACGATGAAAGACACAAAAGGATACGATGAAAGCATTGCCGAAGAAAAAAAAACCACATTTGGCTGAGTTTGTAACAATAAAAAACAAAATAGAATCAAATTTGTTTCCTTCGTGGAAGTTTCATATGCATTTATTATAATATCATTTAACCCTCTCCTTACCAACTATAGGAAAATCGTCACATTCCTTACGATACAACCAATATTTTTCTTATTCAAATTTCTCCTGTACGTCATAAAATTTTAAGAAAATGAACAGTGTGTTGTTAAGAGCATGTTTTGCTAAAGAAATTATATATCGCAAGAACTTACTGCTATTGTGTTTGAGCGATAAAAAATATATTTTTGGGTTAGTTGGGTACGAAGTTTTGGGGAAAATCCTGAAAATGGCTGGTAAGGAGAGAGTTAAAGTTTATTGCACTGTGACGCCAATGTAATCTGAATCTATGATGTGTAAACGAAAATGTTTACCTTTTTTATTCTTCCATTCTTTTTTAGCCGTCTTAAATATTAATCGTCCAACTTCCTTACTCCGGAAAGACACGTATTAAAATACTTGGCCAAAAAAACTCGAGTTTTCTAGTCAAAGTCTTTGAAAAACGAGTCTTTTCAGAGTTAGTAAGACGTTTAACTGGTTAATAGGATACAATAGTCTGACGTCACGGGCAGCTTGGTTCTATACAAAAAAATCGGCACTTTTTTTTTCTTCATGCAGCTAGAAATTTTTCACATGCCATGTGATCAGAATGATTAAATAAATGTCAAAACATGATCAGATTTATAATGTTTTTTTTTTCTTCTCTGGATACACTTTTATGCTCGTTGGAGAAGTATTTCATAAGGGCGTCCGCCGTTGTACCAATAGTTAAGAACCAGTTACTAAGTTACTATGCGTCATTACGAGAGAAGTGACGTCACGACTGTTGAACCCTATTGCGGACATTAGGATAATGGACTAGATTATGGGTTGCTGTTTTTTTTCTAAGCATCTACCTCTGTTCTTTTTTAAAATTTTAAACTAGATTACTTTCCTTTAAATAGTGAGGAGAAGAGGATGTTTTTTAAATGTAGAATAATGATCTTTTTTATATTCAATTATTCTTTTTTTTAGGGGATGGCGTTGAAATGACTGGCTTTTTTTTGGTCTCATGCGCCTTAAAACCAAAAAAAAAAAAAAAAAACAAGAAAGAAGAAAATGAAGAAAAGTGATTTATATTACCATATAATTATTTATATAATTGTGTGTGTGGTTGTGTATATATATATATATATATATATATATATATATAGTGTGTGTGTGTGTGTGTGTGTGTGTGTGTAAGTAATATCCCTTTAAGTTCTTTTTTTATGGACGATGAAGTTACCATAAATATGACCAATATCATGAAATCGGTCTTTTGTCTGAAGTCAGCTGAGACAGAAAGTGAGTTTAATGTTAAATTGATAAAATAAAAAAAAAATTGAAATGGGTTTAGTGCATTTAAGGAAATTATATGCATCTACCAAGTAAAACACAATCTCAACCCAGGTTTCAAATATTTTTGACCATAAATTCAATTCTCATTCCGCCCGGGTGGAGCAATACCGTTTTGAGACCACGGACGAGTCAGAAATAATCGCAAACGATGAGAATAAATAGCTATATATAGATTGGCCGAAATTGACGTCATTCAGCTCTTTATTACTTATGTCTTTAGACCTCCATTTTAATGATAATTTCTCACTTGATTCCATCAATCAGACCATGATTAAAGTTTAACGTTACACATAATTTTGTGGGCTGGTTCTGCTATATATATATTATATATACATACGACTGGCGGGTATTGTGAATATTTTACCTAAACGCATAGCACCCCTATTAGTATAAATAAAACTTAGAACACCCCCGTTACAATCCTGTTGCTGCCAATTTTGTCTTGCCGGACATGTCATTATGTAATAATGTTGTTATCTCAAGTTCTCATAGTTCAAATAATTGACAATTAATTATTATAATTCGTTATTTTTTTATTTTTGTTTTGTTTTGAAAAGAGTATTATTAACCAATTTACTGCCGTTTACTCTCGAAAGACACGTATTTTAAAAATTTGGCAAGAAAACTCATTCTTGCCCGGCAATATCGATCGATTCAAATGACCTTCACCTTTACAAAGTCTCTCAAACCTGGGAAGACATCGCGAGGTCCAAGGTTTGAAAGTTTTTTTTTACCCAGGATGGGGCTCATTTAAATCGATCGATATTATTTAGAAGGAAGATTTTTCTGGTCAAATGTTTAACTCACTCAACCCTAACCCGTAGTTTACCCGGGTTACTTTTAGCCAATGCCTATTTATTATTACATTCAAGGTGGGGATCCTGACCTCCTATTGCGGGCAGGGAGGTACATACTGTGTCTTCTATCCCCTTATATCTGTTTTCCGACATGCTTTCTGTCTTTGTCTCGGAATGAGATTACTCGGTTTTGTCCTGGCACTGGCCGGAATCCTAGCTGGGAGGGAAACAGTCAAATGCATAGTTATTGTTTTGGGAGATGATATTTTTTTCCTTGTAAATCATCTCTCTGTTATGTATTATTATATTTGTTATTTTTAATGTATAATGTAAGCATTTGAGTGTGTTCCTCTTTGTTGGATTTTGTGCTTGTGTCCAGATGAGACTTGTAGGTGATTTCAAACTAAGTACATTGGTGGTATGCTCTTGGAATTTTCATCTGATCCCTATTTGTTCCCAGTTCCCCTTTGTCTTACTTTTTCTGGGGTGCTTTAATTGTAATTCTATAACTTTTTACTATCCCATTTTCTTCCTTTTTACTGGCGCTGATATAACATAAATGTGTTGCAAGCGCCGTAAAACTCTTAAAAACAAACAAACAAACAATATTATTACATTTTTTTGAGGCAAATTATTATAGGCGTAGTATCAAAGCTAATGTTTTTAGGTTTTGCATGTTAATGATAGTTGAATATAACTATCTATGTACATTCTCATTTTTAATACATTTTTTCCAATTGTGACCCATCGTCCCAAAATGGTATTATGTCTGGATGAACCAGATACTAAAAAGCTGAATTAAAGCTAAACTGGTCGAAAATTTGAATTATTGTAATTCAGCATTCTAAGATACGGTATTCATTCTATTCAATAAAACATAAAAAGCTCATTGCGATAGGGATATTTTTGGCAATAAATTCAATTGTCAGCATCTTAATCTTTCCGACATAATACAGTTATTTTGAGGCGAGGGGTCACAATTTTGAAAAGTAGCGAAAATCTCTATGACTGAGCGAGTAAAAATACAAATCTTGCTAGAGTACGGCAGTTAATTAGGTAAAGTGTTTGTTTTTTTTTTTTTTGTTTTTTTTTTTTGTTTTTTTTTAATTGTATTTTTGCTTTCCATTGAAATCATATTATTATTTTACCAAGAGGGCTCCTTGTAATGGTTGGTGCAATCACCTGACTCAACTTTTTGTTTGTTTCAATAAAAAGCTGGAATTTAGTGAAGTTGAATTTGCTTTCATTTATCTAGGAACCGCTAGGTTCCGCTTCATTTGCTTTGTCAGCTGCACAATGGTTTTCGTTTGTTGTGTGTGTGTGAGTGTGTGTGTGTGTGTGTGTGTGTGTGTTTTTTTATTTGTTTTGTTTTTGACTTTTTGTTGTCTTATCTTTGGGGGTGGGGGGGGGGGGGTTCTTTTAGGGTTTTACGTTGCTTGTGACACATTTAGGTCATTTCAGCGGAAATAAACAGGAAAACAATGGGATAGACAAACATTCTAGATTTACCATTCATAGCAGCGCACAAGCAAAGTAAGACAAAAGGGATTGATTCTAATAGGGAACAGATGTAACTCGATAGATGACACCAAAATATTTTTTTCTTAATAAACAAAATAAAATTCCCTTTATTCACCCAAGGGAAAAGTTGTCTTTAGGGTCTATTCCACGGGGATACTGGAATAATCCATGCGGCAGCTGCAGTGCAGCGCTGCAATGTGAGCGAGGTTATAGATAGTATGCGCTTGGATAAGAAGCCCATAACATTGCCATCCGGAAGTAAAATGGACCAACACACAAAACTGTGTGTATCCTTGAACGTTTATAATCAGGTTAATACAGTTCAGTGAGCATTACTCATAAACGCGGATGGCAAAAAACAATAACAAAGGCCTGATTGACGTCATCTTCATTCTATCTATATCTAACGTTATTTAGATAGGGTCAAATTGCCATTTTTGAAGTGCAGCCGAATTAAGTCAAATCTCTCATTTGGCGCAAGAACGTAGATGATTTTTTTTTTAATTGGGCTTTTTTTTTATATAGCGCAATATCCACTTACCATGCTCAAAGCGCTTTACAAGGGATCCCTCGCCAACAGCAACATGAATTAAAAAAAGATAATAATGATTGAGCTTGAGCTTTTATACAACGCAGTATCCACTAAATGTGCTCAAAGCGCTTTACAATGGGTCTCTGATGAACAGCAACATATCATAACATGTAATAATAATAATAATGCTGAAAACTTATATAGCGCTATAACTCCGAGACACCAGACTCTAAGCGCTTAAATTACAAATTACTTTGGCTGAAACATACTCATTCACACACACAAGCACACACACACACACACACACACACATACACACACACAACACAACACACAACACAAACCAAACCTATCTTGCTTCTCATACCATCTACTAAAATCGAAACAAATATGTTTTAAGCGAACGTTTAAAAATAGACAAAGATTCTTTTTCACGAATGCTCTGCGGTAAGGCGTTCCAAATAGAGGGTCCGAAATGAGAAAAGGATCTCATTCCAGCATTTTTCCGAATTCGAGGGACAACTAGTTTTGTGGAATCACTGGCCGAACGTAAGGGGCGGGGTTTTGAATATCTTTCAATTAGTTCTGAAAGGTAGGAAGGGGCAGTACCTTCAAGACAACGATACACTAAAACACAAGCTTTGAATTTAATTCTTTTCTCAACAGGCAGCCAATGCAGGTCATGAAGTAGAGGTCCGGCAGAGTCGCACCTACGCTTCATAAATACTAGTCTGGCAGCGCTGTTTTGGACAATCTGAAGACGTTTCAGATTGTATTGCGAAACGCCAAACAACAGAGCATTACAATAATCCAATTTCGATAGTACGAGGGACACAACCAGGTGCTTGGTCACATCCTCAGATATGAACCGTCTAATGGAAGCAATCTTTTTTAGTTGGAAAAAGAGAGATCTAACCAAATTATTAACCTGATGCTCCATCGACAGTCCAGAGTCTAAGAATGTGCCAAGGTTTTTCACTTTGTCAACAATTTGAATAGAGGCATCCCCCAACTTCAAATCTGTTTCACTTTTCCACTTCCTGTTCCCCACATACAGCACCTCCGTCTTATCATCATTCAGTTTCAGTCTGTTCTCATTCATCCATTTCTTAACACTTTGGATACAATTTTTACTATTGGCTGATACTTCTTGTAAATTTCTCATATTGGAAACGCAGTACAATTGCGTATCATCAGCGTATTGATGGTAAGACAGACCAAAACTTCTGATGATTTTAGACAGAGGGCCAACGTACAAAACAAAAAGAACGGGTCCAAGGACTGAACCCTGGGGAACCCCACAATCAAGAAAGATTTCCTCCGATCTATATTCATCCACCGTAATAATCTGTTTACGATTAAACAAATATGACCTAAACCAATCAAGCGCTGCACCAGACACGCCATAAGTAATTTCAAGACGTTTGAGAAGAAGATTGTGATCAATAGTATCAAAAGCAGACGATAGGTCAAGCAAATTCAGCAAAGAACATGAACCATTGTCTATAACAGAGAGGAGATCATTAACAACCCTAACAAGTGCGGTTTCCGTCGAATGATGTTGCCTATAAGCAGACTGAAATTTTTCTTCAAGACAATTATTTTTAAGATGAGACAGTAATTGTTTCAAAACAAGCTTTTCTAAGATCTTAGAGAGAAAAGGAAGATTAGAGACAGGGCGATAGTTTTTTAAGTTCTCTTTATCGAGATCAGGTTTTTTCAAAAGGGGTTTGACATGAGCAACTTTGTAAATGTCTGGTACAGCACCTGACTGCAACGAATTATTAACAATACATGTAAATGGTGTTAAAATTACATCAATGCATTTTTTTAAAATGGCAGTATTTAAGGGGTCTAAATCACAACTTTTAGTTGGAGACGACATAATGCAATCACGTAAGTCAGCTTCAGTAATCTTTGAAAAATGTGTTAACGAATCACCATGAAACTTGTCAAATGTTGTAGGGATCGATTCAGACGAGAGTTCCTTCCTGATGGTATCCGTTTTTTCTTTAAAATATTGACCAAAGCGAGTTGGTAAATCTGCACGATCGATTAAAGATGTAGAAAGAGGCATGACGCCTGTTAGGCAAGGGGTACATACTGTGTCTTCTATCCCCTTATATCTGTTTTCCAACATGCTTTCTGTCTTTGTCTTGGAATGAGTTTACTTGGTTTTGTCCTGGCCCTGGCCGGAGTCCTAGCTGGGAGGGAAACAGTCAAATGCATAGTTATTTTTTTGGGAGATGATATTTTTTTTCTTGTAATTCATCTCTCTGTTATGTATTATTATATTTGTTATTTTGAATTTATAATGTAAGCATTTGAGTGTTTTCCTCTTTGTTGGATTTTGTGCTTGTGTCCGGATGAGACATAGGTGATCTCAAACTAAGCACATTGATGGTATGCTCTTGGAATCTACATCTGATCCCTATTTGTTCCCAGTTCCCCTTTGTCTTACTTTCTCTTTAATTGTAATTCTAGAACTTTTTACTATCCCATTTTCTTCCTTTTTACTGGCGCTGATATGACCTTAATGTGTTGCAAGCGCCGTAAAACCCTTAAAAGCAAATAAAAACAAATAAAACACCTGAGTACGGTGAGAAAATAGTGAGTAAAGAGCCTTTTCCAAGGGACTCAGCTATGCACCGAACAAGTCTCGAACTCAAGACCTTCCGATCTGAAAGCGAGTGTCATATCACTAGACCACATAGCCGCACAATTATCTTCTGCTGGTGTCTCTCTCTCACACACACATACAACAGTAAAAAAAAACAATTACCGGTCCTTAAGAACACATTCCGCCTTTTAACATTATGGTTAGCAAATGGGCATGATCTATATTACGTTTCCATGTGCTCAAGGTCATTGGTCACATTGGACTATGTGCTCAAAGTGACCCACATAGTGAAAAGTGTTCACAATTTGTGAAATATCTAACATCACGATTGGTCATTTTGTTCAGCTTGACACATGGCTATGTTTTCAACTTTCATAAACAAAGCAGCGTGTTTACATTTCTGAAGAAATATATCAAATCGTTGGACAGCAACAAATCATGTCATTGATGACTTGGTTGGACGAAAACATGAATATAGATCGCTCCCATTTATTGGAGAGAGATGACTTTTGAGTTTTAAAAAAAAACACATGCCCATGCAATGCATTCTTCGTACCTGTCCATTATCAGTGGTCCCTACCGAGTGCTCGGGGCAACATCACAATCTCACTATAGATAGTTCGAAGTTGACGTCACTCAGGTCTTTGTTATTGCTTTTTGCCATCCGCGTATGTGAGTAATTCTCACTGAACTGTATAAACCAGACTATAAACGTTCATGGTTGCACACAGTTTTGTGTGTTCGTTCGTTATACTTCCGGATGGCATGTTGTGAGCTTCTTAGGCCAAGCGCATTCTATCTATATCACAACTTCAAAAAAAAAATACAATGTGTATTGCAAGGCTCAGCATCAAACACCGTGATTCCATCGTTAGTTCACAATTCCGAAATTAGAACACTATTTTTTATTTGTTTTTAAGGGTTTCACGGCGCTTGCAACACATTTAGGTCATATCAGCGCCAGTAAAAAAAAAATGACTTGAGGAAAAAGTAAGACAAAAAACGGGAATGGTTCCAATTGGGAACAGATGCAGATTCCAAGAGCACACTATCAATGGACTTAGTTTGAGATCACCTAAATGTATCACACAGACGGCAGCACAAGATCCCACTATTAGGAATACACTCAAATGCTTACATTATACATTCAACATAACAAATATAGTAATACATAACAGAGAGATAATTTACAATGAAAAAAAAGAATCATCTTGTTTCTCTCCCAGCCAAGCACTGCGGTCAGGGCCTGGGGAAAACCAAGTAATCTCATTCCAAGAGAAAGACAGAAAAGCAAATTGGAAAACAGTTATAAGGGGATAGAAGACACAGGAAATGCCACCCTGCCCACTATGGAAGTAGAACACTATCTATGGGGATGATCTATATTACCATTCTATGTGCTCCAGGTCATTGGCCACATTGCAAGGTGTGCTCAAAATGACCCATAATATAGTGAAAAGTGTTTACAGTTTGAAAAATTCCTCCCACCAAATCCAAGCATCAGTAACACACGACTTTATAGTCACCTGGAACAACTACAAACTACGTATAACCTCTACGTCATGGCACAAGACTGGAGGGCTAGATAGAGTTCAGGTGGTCGCTGGTTCGGATAAGTAAGTAAATAAGTACAGTTTGAAAAATATCTACCATCACGATTGGTCATTTTGTTCAGTTTGACACATGGGTATGTTTACAACTTTCATTTTTTAAAAAGCAGCGTGTTTACATTTATTGAGAAATGTCAAATCGCTGTGTGTGTGTGTGTGTGTCTGTGTGTGTGTGTGTGTGTGTGTGTGTATGTGTGTGTGTGTCTGCGAAGATTGATGGAGCGGGTCGGGTCAATGTTAGGGAGTGAAAGGAAAAGGGATTGTTAATATTTTGTGTCTGTGACATGCTGGACCAAAAGTATGGGAAGTGGGAAGAGTTTGTTTTGATTTTTTAATTATTTTTTTTTTTTGGGGGGGGGGGGGGGGGGTTGTTGTTGTCTCCATTCCTTTTTTTCTTTTTTCGTGCGGCTATGTGGTCTTGTGGTATGTTGCTTTCGGATCGGAAGGTCCTGGGTTCGAGCCTCGCTCGGCGCCTAGTTTAGTCCTTGAAAGACTCTTTACTCACATCCTATCTCCGTACTCAGGTGTAAAATGAGTACCTGGTCGTCACATTGTTTCTCTGTCGGAAAAAAATTGTAACATCGCCTAACAGGCGTCGTGTCTCGTTCTACATGTTACGTGTTGCTATTAGTCAGGGACACGTTGTAAAGCGCTTTGAGCACATTTAGTGGATATTGCGCTATATAAAGCTCACGTTTTTTGTTTCTTTTTTAATTTAAAAAAAATGCTATTTTTGGATAGGACGCTGTCTATCCCAAAGTACTTTTAGCCAGATCTAACAACCCAGCTACCCATTCACTGCTGAATAGACAGAGATGAAAGAAAAAAAAGCTCGACTGCACCCGGGATCAATCTCTGGCCCCTTGCGTGTAAAGAGAGTGCTCTATCAACTGAGCTATCGGGTCCCCCAAATAATCTAATGGTGGTTTTTAAAAATACAGACGTTATATAATTGTTATTTTTGAAGAAAGCTATAGGATGTGAAACTTGTATCATTTGATTAGTTAAAACACCAAACGGAATAAAAATATTATTGTATCATCAAATGACAACAATGTGATAGAAAGGAGTGGTGAGTGGTGACAACAGATAGCCAAAAGAAAAAAAAATCGGACCAGCTAGGTTCGAAACACATACACGAACACACACATACACACACAAACACACATCTTATAGTAGTCACATTCATTTCAAAGAATAACCCATTAGAGAAGAGGGGTGATGTCAAAATAGATCGTTGTCATTGCGATCATTAGTGTGTAGTAAATTAGGCAATTTACCCCGAGTAATGGAATCGTCCAAGGCGTCACGCGGCCCCTCTTACCCCACCACACACACAAGAGGGCATATGTGCAAGAGGGGGTTGGTGCGATTAATTAAGTGGGATGGGTGGTTAGGCGAACGACCGAGGCAAAAGAACCGAGAAAATGACCGAGAAAAGACAGTAAAGAAACTAGATTCGTTGGGACCGTTCAAATATAAAGATAAGAAGTGAACCGACAACGGTTTTTCACCTTGGGACCGGTCCTCCGGTCCCAGCTAATGAACCGTGGGACCGGTTCAGCGCGGCACTTGTGGCAAGTGAATAATAACAATGGCGATTGACATGGAGGTGTTTTCGATTGTCCAACCGATAGCACATTTTTTTGAAGAGGGGTACTTCCTTTTTGAACCACAATGGATAAAAATTAGTCCAAGAGACAACAATAGAATTATATTATAAGTTCCTACACAGCACATAATGATAAAAATAGAATATAAGTCTAAAAATTCGATAATTTGATAAAGAATTGGTCTGGAGACAACGACCACGTCTGTCGTCGCCGGAAGTCTAGCGCCAAGAGATACAATATCGATATTGAGAAAAGTGTAGATAAAAGTGTACTTTTTGTCTTTATTTTTATTTTGAAACTGATTTTTGCAAGACAGATTTCATGCGCACCGCATAGGATCGTTATTCGTGGAGACAGCCGACCGGCAACGTGGTCAAGAGCACAAGCCACGATGGATGATGACTTGAAGAAGGCTAAAAGACGAAACGTCGTTTGTTTTGTGTTGCTCCCTTATATATGAGTCACATTTAATCACTTTACCTTTTTCTCCATACCTCGGATTCATTGAAAAATGAAGCATTTTACAACTTATTAGTTATGAAGTATCTAAGAATATTATTTGACGGGTGGAATGGAGGTATAATTTCAACATTTTGGATTTATAAGATTCGTTATATTTTTTATCGCACATAACTCACTCGCATCTTGTGAGATATTTAGCGCGATGAACAAAAATATTCATTTAATAATCCAAAACCGTTCAAGAATCTCATTTAATATTCTTCATATAAGAAGACGTGTTTTGCTCTGTTTAATGCTAATTTTATTGTAAACCTGACACACTAATGAAGGTTGTGCACCTATTGTCCTTTATGTACAAACATTGGGGTGTACTTTGGACAATTGGATTCAGTAGTCTGATGTCACGCCGTCCGGCAACGCCGGCCATCTTGGTTCTAAACAAAGAAAATCATTACTTTTTATTCTTCATGCTGGCTAGAACTTTTCATATGTCTTGTGATCAGAATGTGTAAAAGACAAAACATGATAACATTTATGGTTTTTTTTCCTCTGGATACGCTTTTATGCTCGCCGGAAAAATATTTC
>NC_088362.1:11777086-11794586 GCF_034508935.2 Berghia stephanieae
TGAACTCGAAATGAAAATATAAAATCAGCTTATCTGTTAAACAAAATCACAAATTCAAAACATCGTGATAATTGCATGGCTTGTGAGAAAAGAAGCTTAAGGATTTGCCAAACAAAAAATTGTGAAATAACGGTTTAACCCTCTCCTAACCAACTATAGGAAAATCGTCACATTCGTTACGATACAACCAACATTTTTCTTATTCAAATTTCTTTTGAACATCATAAAATTTAAAGAAAATGAACAGGGTGTTGTAGAGCAGGTTTTGTAAAAGAAATTATTTATCGCTAGAACTTACTGCTATTGTGTTTGAGTGATAAAAAGTATATTTTTGTGTTAGTTGGGTGTAAATTTTGGGGGAAATTCTGAAAATGGCTGGTAAGGAGGGGATTAAAACAAACAAAACAAAAAATAATAAAAATAAATTTCCCTTTATTTATCCCATAGGGGAAATTTGTCTCTAGGGTCTATTCCAAGGGAAGACTGGAATAACCCTAGGCGTCAGCCGCAAGGCAGCGCCGCAAATTGAGCTAGGGCAAGGCGACTTGCTCAAGGCCGTACAGCGCAGCGGCGGGTGATCGAACTCGGTACCTTTCGGGTACGAAGCAAAGACCGTACCGCTGAGCCACGCTGCCCCCAATTAAAGTTATAAATAAAATAATACAAATAACAGAAATAACAGTTAAAAACAAATTTTAAAAAAAGAAAAAAAAAACAAATAAACAAACAGTGAAACAATCAAAATAGTTTTTAAATCGCAATGATGAACGGTACCAGTCTTCATTAGCCAGTTACCTTCGGGACAAAATGCGTATTAAACATTTTCGCCAGAAAACTCGTCCCACAAACATAGATCAATTTAAATGACCCTCATCTTGGCAAAAACTCAAATCTGGGACTTCGCGATGTTCATATTATCTCATTTAGCGCATGTGTAAAATGAGCAGATTGTGTCTGTCGAAAACAATTTATTTTGTCAACGTCGCACAAATAGGTACAGAGTTTCTGTTGGCTTGAGATCGCTTGTAACAGGGCTAAGACCATGTTTGGTGGATATTGTTTCATAATAAAGCGGTTTTCATTTTGTGTGTGTGTGTGTAAATGCGCATGTGTGCGCGTAAGTCCATGTCTGTGTATGTGTGTATATGCGTGTGTGTGTGTATGTGTGTGTGTGTGTGTGAGTAATTGTCTTGTTATCTTTTCAAAAGAATAATTGCAAAAGCGTTTATCTCACAGCACTACTTATCACCAGTGTTGGAAATAGTTATCTCAGCATATTAGTCTATAACAATCACACAGTGAAGTAGATATTGCCTGTGTGATTTTTTATAACAATGTTATCATTCATTATTCTGTTGAAGTAATATTGGGTATGACAACATCCTTGAATGAGCGAGCTATTATTGTGTTCATGTTTACGTTTCAGATCCATAAAAATGAATCGCCGTGCTTATGAAAATTCATCACATCGACTGCTTGCATGCATACGGTTCCAATACAAGCACCAATCTTCGTAATTGGAGTGGATGGTTGGCGGATCTCGATTTGCAATGCGTTGAGATGTGCGTGTTATTCAATTCAGTGACGATGTTTCACTCTGATTCTGCTATCAATATCGTTGTTGAAGAAGAGTTATAGTCACGATGATGATGATGATGATTATGATGATGATGATGATGATAATAATAATAACAAATCTGAGTGACGTCAGCTCCATTCCTTCAATAAATGATGTTTTTTGGGTTTTTAAAAAAATTGAGTAATGTTTTATTAATGACAAGGTTAATTTTATAGCAAATTCGATACAAAGGAACATTTGGCAAGATATGGCGCCAACTGTTTACAAAATAAGAGAAAAATAGTGTGACGCCAAAATACTGGTTCCAATCTCATTGGAAGTGTTAAACCAGTCCCTCGAGGACTGGATACACACCGTATGCAACTGATCATCTGGTTTCTGAGTGCTGGTATCTTGGTTGATGGTCATCAATAAAGATCATCCATCCTCGCTCTTTTACGTCCGGTAAACATCAGAAACTGTCTAAACATCCTGTGACTTAAATAGTTATGCCATAGAATGAATCAATACGTAACCACCTTTTTTGTTTCAGCTTTTGAGCTTTTATATAGTGCAATATCCACTAGATGTGCCTAAAACGCTTTACAAGGGGTCCCTGGTCAACAGCAACATTTAACATGTAGGACGGGACATGACACCTGTTAGGCGATATTACAATTTTTCGGACAAAGCCAACGTTGTTAACGGCCGCCAGGTACTCATTTTACACCTGAGTACTGTGAGAGAATGACAGTAAAGAGCCTTTTCCAAGGACTCAACTATGCGCCAAGCATAAGGTCGAACCCAGGACCTTCTGATCCGAAAGCGAGTGTCATACCATTAGACCACATAGCTGCACTGGTTCCAATCTCATTGGAAACAGTCCCCCGAGGACTGGATACACACCGTATGCAACTGATCATCTGGTTTCAGAGTGATGGTATCTTGGTTGATGGTCATCAATAAAGATCATCCATCCTCGCTCTTTTACGTCCGGTAAACATCAAAATCTGTCTTAACACCCTGATACTAAATGAGTTATGCCATCGTATGATTCAATATGTAACCAATTTATTACTAGCCCGCCGAAGGACTGGTTGGTTATGTCACAAGGGTGATTAACGATGTGGCATTTACCAGCTGACACCCAATTGGATTCAATAGTCTGATGTCACGTCGCCCAACAACGGTGGCCATCTTGGTTCTAAAGTAAGAAAATCGGTAATTTTTATTCTTCATGCTGGCTAGAACTTCAAACATGATCAGATTTATAATGTTTTTTTTCCCTCTGGATACGCATTTATGCTCGTTGAAGAAATATTTCATAAGGGCGTCCGCCATTGTTCCGATAGTTTAGAGCCAGTTGCTAAGTTACCATGCGTCATTACGAGGGAAGTGACGTTACGACTGTTGAAGCGTATTAAAGCCCCTCATGACGAAGACGCAACTTAACATATCTTTGAGAGCTCACTCAAACTCCGCCAATATCGGACAACGGAAATAAAGCGCGAACATCTGGCAGACACGCTGACAACTCTATCTTCAAAACAAAGACCCATAGCCTTATTAAAAAAACTGCAAAACCTGCCACTTACAACAAGACATTCTCTCCAACAAAAACATCGCCAAGAAGAGACGTGTTTTATCCTGATTCAGTGGTGTGATATTATTCATTAACTCACTCAACCCTAAAACCGACAATATCCGTAGTTTACATGGGTCACTTTTTTCCAATTTTGGAAAGAAGCAAAAATCTATAGGATTGAGTGAGTTAATAAGGGATTTCTCTATCCCTTCCTGGTTTGGCCATGAGAAGAGCTGGCAACCTTCACACCTGTTCATCAAACGACACCCTTACAACTTACAACCTGATGCAGGAAAACGGCCAGTTCGGCTAAGGACCTCAGCTGCTATGAAGGTAAGAATTACAATTTTTTTAAATATTGTGGTTTTGTTTATTTTATCCCTTGTTTGTGCCCAATGATGAATCATAAACAATAAAAATATGAAACATTATAAAATGTAACACGTTATTTAAAACTATTTAAAACAGAATAAATCTGACTTACTTTTGTTGTCAATTATAAGTGGGACTGGAACTTGTTATTCATTACTAATAGTATTGTGAAGGTCTTACACAGCTATACGAGCCAATAATTATTGATGTTAAATAATTCCATGTAATGTGTAACGGGGAAATCATAAGTGTTGCACACCTCTATATAATTTACTTCTAATTAATATGGTGATTCTGTGAATGCAGGAGCTGACAACCTATCTAAAACGCTCGTGTGTTGTGGAGCGTGGAGATCACTACCAGTTTTTGTAAAATTATAAAATCTAATCTCCACCTTTATTACAACATTACAGGTTACTCACTTCCAATGATTTATGCAACGGAAGATGGAGGATGTGGTGTCACGACTTCTCTGCTCTATTTGGTTTATGCTTGTTACGTAGAGTAACTAAAAGTAGCTTCTCCGAAAAACAAGTCTATAGATATAATATAAAGTCCGTCAGCGCAATAAGGTCCGTAAAGCCGGAGTTTATCCCGGTTTCTCTAGCGTGAAAATCAAAATATGGTGTGTGGATATGACACTAACAGACCCAGCTAACCAATCACTGCTGGGTGAACAGGAGAGTCAGAAAACAAATCTCGACTTTACCCGGGACCGACTTCGGTTCCTTTGCGTGTGAAGTGAAGTGAGTGCTCTACCAACTGAGCTATCCAGACCCCCAACTCATGATAAAAAAGAATAAAGAATACACATTTAAAATCGTCTTTATATATTTATTTTCAAAGCAAAAACTCAAACTTGACATGAAGCATACCCCCCCCCCGCGCCCCCCGTTGCTTGCGAGTCGAGTATCTCATTAATTGAGTTATCGGATCACTCCCCCCCCCCCCTCCTCCCCCCCCCCCCAAACCCTCAGGCACTCTTTCGTCAGGAAGTAATGAAAAACAAACATTTTTTGTATTCCATAACCACAAGAGTACTGTCAAGTGTTTCAAATGTAATCCAAAGCTCTCAACCTTTTGATCCAAACTGGAATGACCTATCCCCTGAACCCAACCCACGCCCTCCACATTAAATGTAGAGGTACTTAATTGAAGTTTAAAATCTAGAGTGCTTCCGTAGTCCATTAAAATTTGTCATCCTGAGTGACATTCCGGTGAATTGCTTCTTCGGCCGAACATGATAGCCCACGTAATTTCCTGTACGGTACCCCGTGAATGAAAGACTGTCAAGGGATTTGAAGTTTGATTTGACTCCAAATAATATCATCGCATCATTTCATCGTCTCTTCAATCTTTTATGATGGTTAAGCGCATCGAAGAATTCCATTTCCATAAATATAAGTAATGTAAATGTTGCTGCTCGAAGCTCGAAGTAATAGATAATATGTGAAATTGAATGTAAGCTTCAATTTAATTACAAAAAATAGATCAAATGAACGTTTCGGGTTTCCCCTTTATCAACAAAACAGGATGAATGAAACATTACAAACGAATGAGATAATAATAATAATATGTGATAATTAAATTAAAGCTTAGTCAACATTCAATTTTACATTGTTATTTTTTTCTTTGAGCAGCAACATTTACAATTATAACGATAAGAAATAGGAACTTTAGGTCTTTTGTGCGGTTATGTGGTCAAGTGGTATGACACTCGCTTTCGGATCCGAAGTCCTGGGTTCGAGCATCGCGCTCGGCGCATAGTTGAGTCCTTGAAAAAGGCTCTTCACTCACATTCTCTCACCGTACTCAGGTGTAAAATGAGTACCTGGCCGTTAACAGCGTTGTCTTTGTCCGGGAAATTGTAATATCGCCTAACAAACGTCATGTCTCGTTCTATATGTTAAATGTTGCTGTTGACCAGGGGCCCCTTGTAAGCGCTTTGAGCTAATTTAGTGGATATCGCGCTATATAAAAAGCTCAATTAAAAAAAATAATTTGTAATTGTTTTTTCCAAGCCACCAACATCTCAACATTACTTTCTTACCAATCGTCTACTTGATCTCCATCCCGCCCAGCGTCCCACAAACCCCATGATTATATTATTTAAACCTACCAATATCTCATGATTGTTCTTCACCCTAAAAAAGCTTGTTTAATCTTCACTCTCCCTCTCCCGTATCTCTTGATAGTTTTAACCCCCAACCCCCCTCCAAACACACACACACACACACATACACACACACACACACACACACACACGCAAACAAATCTCTCATGATGGTTTTTCCTCCCACCAATATCTCATGATTGTTTTTCACGCCATCATAATCTCATGGATGTTTTCATCATCTCATGATTGTTTCTGACCCTCAATAGTCTCATGATTGATTCTTCTTACCGCCCCCCTTCCCCCCCCCCCCCACCCCAACCCCCTCCTCATTTCTCAGAATTGTTTTTACCCGCCACCAACTATCATGCTTGTTTTTCACCACCCAACAATATCTCATGATTGTATTTCACTCCCACATTTCCCTCGTGATTGTTTTACACCTCTCTCTCTCTCTTTCTTTCTCTCTCTCTCTCTTTCTTTCTCTCTCTCTCTCTCTCTCTCTCTCTCTTTCTTTCTCTCTCTCCCTCTCTCTCTCTTTCTCTCTCTCTCTCCCTCTCTCTCTCCCTTCCCCCCCCTCACTCTATCTCTTCCCCCTCTCTCTCTCACTTTATCTATCTATATCTATCTCTATCTCCCTCTCTTTCATGATTGTTTTCATTCCACAAATATCGCGTGATTGTGTTTCACCACCCCCCCCCCCCAAGTCTGATGGTTGAATTTTACCCCCATCAATCCCCCACAATTGTTTTTCACCCCACCAATATCCTATCAATATCCCACGTTATTCTGCATATTATTTGGCTGTGTGTCAATTTCTCATTACACTGGCCAAAAGGACGGGGAATGATGAGTTTGGTTAATGATCATTATTATTATTTTGATTCTACTCTTTGTCACGCAATGCTGGCAATCTTTGGCCGATTTATTGAGGAATGGACAAACATAATAGATTTCAGGAATGCAAGATGGGACTTTTTTTTTCTTTTATATTCAGTAATGAATAATAATGTTATGCATGATTATGATATTTTCTGAAGTATTAGCATCTCAAGAATCAAACAGGATTTTCCTGTTTTAAGAATATTAAAAGAGATTTTTTTAATGCAGATTCTGTCGGTCAAACTATAGATAGTATGCGCTTGGCTAAGAAGCTCATAACATTGCCATCCGGAAGTATAACGGACCAACACACGAAACTATGAGTAACCATGAACTTTTATAGTCTGGTTAATACAATTTAGTGAGAATTACTCACAAATGCGGATGACAATATACAATAACAAAGGCTTGAGTGACGTCACCTTCGTTCTATCAATAGAATCTCCCCTCCATCCTGTTCTCTTTTTAACATCGATAATATCGGAGGTGACGTGAATGACAATAATCTCTCTCTCTCTCTCTCTCTCTCTCTCTCTCTCTCTATATATATATATATATATATATATATATATATATATATATATATATTTATATATATATATATATATATATATATATATATATATATATATATATATATATATATATCGATATCTCATTGAATGAATGTTGCTTCAACAACATCCTACACTCCACCCACTAAAAAATGGCATCCAGAAAAATATAATAATGATAGCTTTTTTTCTAATCTCGCGTTAGTATCGGATGTTAATATGCATACAATATGCAAATACGTTGGGCAAGTATCAATTTTTCATCGTCCCATTAACAGTCCAGGGATGTGGAACAGTTTCTCTGATGATCATTAATATGTTTATTCTAGTCTTTATCACGCATTCGGGGAATTGGTTTGGGGGGGGGGGGGGGGGGGGGGGGTCAAAGTGGCCGTGTGGTTGAGGCTGTCATCTGAAAGGTCCCGGGCTCGAGCCCCGATTCAGGCGCTTATCAGTTTAGTCTTTAGGCATTTTATTCTGTCGTCTCTCAGAGCTATTCGGCCCATGGAGCCGGAGTTTATCCGGGTTTCTATAGCGGGAAATGGACAATAGCAATTGCCTTCTATCCTTTGGATAGACAGGTCGCTAGCCTATCGCGAAGAACTTTCGCCAAATGAAACAGTTTCAGCTACCCTTTCACTGCTAGGTGAACAGGCGGTTGTGGCTGTCAGAAAATAACCTCGATTGCACCCGGGATCGATCTCGCCACACACACACACACACACACACACGCACGCACGCACGCACACACGCACACACACACACACGCACACACACACACACACACACGCACACACACACACACACACACACACGCACAAACACACACACACACACATCCATCAACCCCACCCCACCAACACATACAAACACACAGTAATCTCTTCATTTCTCTATCCGCCATGCTTATCCTCCCCTCAAGAATCGGATCCCTAATTATGGCCAGTATCGATTTTGGAAATAAAATTGTTTTTCGCCCCCACTAATCGTTTATTAATATTCCTCGTTATTATGCAGCCTATTTCACCGAGTACCAATTTCTCTTTGTCCCATAACTAGCCTAGTACTTGACCGATATCAAGGAGGTACATAAATGAATTAGGAACCTCAGCACTGGCTTATCTTACAATGAATGAATATTATACGTTTTCATTGGATACCCATTGGTGGGATGACTACTTCCACTACTGATGGAATCAAAATATACATTTTCCTACTTCATAATATTATGCGGCTATGTGGTCTTGTGGTTTGTGACACTCGCTTTCGAATCGGAAGGTCCCGGGTTCTAGCCTCGCTCGGCGCATAGTTAAGTCCATGGAAAAGACTCTTTACTCATATTCCCTCACCGTACTCAGGTGTAAAATGAGTACCTGGTCGTTAACATCGTTGTCTCTGGCCGAAAAACATATAATATCGCCTAACAGGCGTCATGTCTCGTTCTACATGTTAGTAGTTGCTGTTGGCTAGGGACCCCTGTACAGCGCTTTGAGCACTTTTAGTGGATATTAAGATATTTAAAAAAGCTGAAGTTAGAAAAAAAACAACTCAAGTTATATTGATGCTATGCAGTGAAGGCAAATTATCACAACATCTGCCAACAGGATATAACGTTTCAAGACACAAAACTAAATGTGTAGCCTTTAAAGTTTATAGATAGTATGCGCTTGGCTAAGAAGTTCACAACATTACCATGCGGAAGTATTGGCCAACACACAAAACCCTGTGGTAACCATGAACTTTTGTAGTCTAGTTAATACAGTTTAATGAGAATTACTCATAAACGTGGTTGGCAAAAAACAATGACAAAGACTCGATTGACGTCATCTTCATTCTATCTATAAACGTTCAAGATTACACATAGTTTTGTGTGTTGGTCCGTTCTATTTCAGGATGGCAATGTTGTAAGTTTCTTAGCCAAGCGCACACTATCTAGAAAAGAAACCAAATTGAAGTCACTCAGCTCAAATATTTTGTTTGTTGGTACATAATACCCGGCTGGCAAATGTTGTGAGATTTTCACCTAAACGGAAAACATTAATATATAATTTGAATTAGAATCAATACTTTTTTTTTTTATATAGTTTAGTAGATTCGGTTTTTTTTCTTCCATATATTTCATTCTGGTGTAACGTATTTGGGTCGGAAAATAAGAGAACCAAGGAACGTGTGCTATTCTTATCATTCATTGCTTCTTATTACACTGTACATTGTTTGGGCATCCACCGGGACGGCTTCTTGCGCCGATGGAATCACAATGACATAGAGATATATCTTTTAGACTTATTAGCATCTAAAGAACCATTATTTTATGTCAATGTCGTAATGGGCTAATAATTTTTCAACCCCCCCCCCCCCCCCCCCCCCCCTACCCCACACACACACAAACACACACACACACACACACACACACACACACACACACACAAATACATTCCCGCCAGCCAAGAAGCGGAGTTGTAGCCAAATGAAACCCACTCTTTTCCTCTCTCTCTCTCTCTCTCTCTCTCTCTCTCTCTCTCTCTCTCTCTAGCCAAATGAAACCCACTCTTTTTCTCCCCCCCCCCTCTCTCTCTCTCTCTCTCTCTCTGTCTCTTCGTCTCCTTCCATGTTTCTCACACAACCCTCCACACTCTCTATCTAATCTCTTAATTACTTCTCCATCCATGCTTATGTGTTGTTTCCTCCTCAGTCATCAGATTCCCAAATAATATGACCAATATCGATTTATGTAAATAATTGTTTTTCGTCCTCATTAATCGTCTATCAATATTCCTCGTTATCATGCATATACCAGCAACTGTCCATTTCTCATGGTCCTATTACAATACAAGGGAGGAGGATGAGTCTGCTTTGTGATCTATACTATTTCTTATTTCAGTCTTTATCGCGCAATGCTGGCAGTTCTGTGCTGATAAGGAAGAGTGTGTATAGAATTATAAGATATCTTATCATTAATGAATGATATGATATTATGTCGTATTCTTTTGGTATCTTCTTGACTTTAGCATCTTCCCCTTCTCTCTCTCTCTCTCTCTCTCTCTCTCTCTCGCTTCTCTCTCTCTATCTATCTATCTATAAATTATAAAAACACAAACCATGAAATAATAGTGCTGACGCTTAAAACAATGTTGTAGAAGTTAAATAATCATAATTATACTTGAAATGTTTTATCTATCTATCTCTTTATGTATCTATCTATATATCTATCTCTCTCTCACACACACACACACACACACTCTCTCTCTCTATCTATCTATCTCTCCCACACACACAGAGACACCCTCTCTCTCCCTCTCTCTCTCTCTCTCTCACACACACACACTCTCTCTCTCTCACACACACAAACACTATCCCCCTGTCTCTAATCTCTTCATTTCTCTACCCATGCTTGTATGTTGTCTCCTCCTCTATCATCAGATCCCTAATTATGACCAGTATCGGTTTATGAAAATAATAGTTTTCCCCCTCCATTAATCGTCTATCAATATTATTCCTCGATATTATACATATTTGGCAACTGTCAATTTATCATGGTCCATTTAGTAGCCAAGGGACGGGAGTGCGTTTGGTGTTTGATGATCATTAGAGAGTTTTGCCCTCCTGCTTTTAAAACCTCAGGACGTATATTCCAAATCGTTGCATGACATTGGAACATAAAGAGTCACGTCGTCACTCATTCCGATGACATGATGGTCATCGGGGGAAATACTGGATGAAACCTTCGCAATTTGGTCTCACTCTCATCACCGAAGGGGGGCAGCGTGGCTCAGCGGTACGGTCTTGGCTTGGGGTACCCAAAAAGTACCGAGTTCGATCACCCGCCACTGCGCTGTGTGGCCTTGAGCAAGTCATCTCGTATAACGTACCAAAACAGAAGACCTTTCTAGTTGAGAGGCATAATTTAGTGAGAAATAATCCCAAAAATGTCTGTCAAAAAACCCAAAAACAACAACAAACAGCTGAGTGACGTCAATTTCGTTCCTTCTATCTATAACGCATAATATATATTTCTCTCTTTGTATTCTCCAGAATATTATTGAATTATTTATCGTTTGTACACGAGTTATGTTTTGTTTTTTTTTGTTTTTTTTTTTTATTTCGAGTTAACTTTATATGTGAGACCAGGGTGGAGAGATAAAACAACAATATAATAATATAATCATGAATACCAAACACATCGTTATAATATGTCACCCATCGTCCCAAAACGGTATTATGTCGGAACGAACCATATGCTTAAAAGTCGGATTTAATGTTAAACTGATCAAAAATATAAGCTGTTGGCATTAGCACCATAAAACATGGTATCCATTCTCTTCTATAAAACATACAAACTCAACTTAAGTCTGATATTTCTGGCTATAAATTCAATTTTCAACATCATAACCAACCCGACTTAATACCGTATTGAGGTGAAGGGTCTCATATAGACTGTCTTGCAATAAAGAGTGATGGGGTAAGGTTCATATTATCATATGAATATTTCATGAGTGAGTATCTATATAGATAATATAATGTTATTGCAATGGTTCCATTTATTGTTTGGAATAAATGGAATCAGTCGATTCGTCGTGCTCTCTGGAGTTGTGGATATCAAACTTTATGATAAACTCAACTCCCTCAAACTAGGGTTGTTGTTCTATGCCGTACTTCTATTAAACAATTAATCTATGAATTAAATCTGTAGGTAATTGTACACTATTATTATTATTATTATTATTATTATTATTATTATTATTATTATTATTATTATTATTATTATTATTATTATTATTATATTATTATATTATTATTATTATATTATTATTATTATTTATTATTATTATTATTATTTATTATATTATTATTATTATTATTATTATTATTATTATTATTTATTATTATTATTATTATTATTATTATTATTATTATTATTATTATTATTATTATTATTATTATTATTATTATTATTATTATTATTATTATTATTATTATTATTATTTTATTATTATTATTATTTTATTATTATTATTATTATTATTATTATTATTATTATTATTATTATTTATTATTATTATTATTGTTAGCTTTGCTTCATTATTGATTTTACTTAATTGATTTATTGATTGGAAATATTATATTCATGTATGAGTTATGTTGGCAATTGTCTAAAAATAAACCTTTGAATATAGTTGAATATAATATAGTCTTTTTCCTTCGTGCAGAACAATGTGGTCTACTGTCTCTAAACGGTAATATGTCTGGGTATCGTTATACCGCTATGTGGTCTTGTGATATGACACTCGCTTTCGGATCGGAAGGTCCTGGGTTCGAGCCTCGTTCTGCGTATAGTTTAGTCCTTGGAAAAGCTTCTTTACTCACGTGCTCTCTCATCGTGGTTATGTGTACAATGAGTACCTGGCCGTTAACAGCGTTGTCTTTGTCGAAAAGAATTGTAATGTCGGCGTCATGTCTCGTTCTACATGATACGAGTTGCTGTTGGCAGGGACCCTTTCTTTTCACAGTGCTTTGAGCACATTTAGTTGATATTGTGCTATATAAAAGCTCACGTTTATTCTTATTTGGGGGAGGGGAGGGGGGTAAGGGGGGTATACAAAAATGTTGGTTTTCTAGTTGCTTTGTTCTATTTTTAGAAACTTCAAGCAGGACAATCGTATCCTGCCACCTGAAAAGAGTAATATGTCCTGGTGATTGAGGTGACTGAAAAATGATTTATAGGATTTCAGAATTAGATGAAGCATTTAGTCTGTATTGAGGAAAGTGAGAATAAATTCTCATAGTGTAAAAAATAAAATCAGCAACACCCCCCCCCCCCTCCTTCCCCCAAGTGATCATTTTATAGCGCAATCTCCACTTCAACAAAGATTGAGCTTTATATAGTGCAATTTCCACTAAAAGTGCTCAAAGCACTTTACAAGTGTCCCTGACTAATAGCAATACTTGACATGTAGAACAAGACATGACGCCTGTTAGGCAATATTACATTTTTTTCTGATAGCGAAAACGCTGTTGACGGCCAGGTACTCATTTTACACCAGATTACGGTGAGAGAATGTGAGTAAAGAGCCTTTTCAAAGGGCTCAGAGGGGGACTCGAGCCCAAGACCGTCCGATCCGGCCGAAGGCGAGTGTCATAGCACTAGACCACATAACCACACAATTAGCCTCTGATAACGTAAATGATTTGCTGAAATAACACAGTAGTAGTTTATGTATTTAATAGATAGTATGCACTTAGCGAAGAAGCTCATAACATTGCCATCCGGAAGTATAACGGACCAACACACAAAACTATGTGTAACCATGAACTTTTATAGTCTAGTTAATACAGTTTAGTGAGAATCACTCACAAACGTGGATGGCAAAATACAATAACAAAGGCTTGAGTGACGTCATCTTCGTTCTATCTATAGCGGCAATCAACCCTCTCTCAATAGTTAAAATTAAACACGGAAGCTTGCCTCTTTAGAACATAGTAGTGTGGAGCCCGGGATGGCTGATGCCATTCGGGCGCCGGGTTGGATCTCCATTAGTCACATAATATCAGGGATAAATCGCTATATAAATGCTCGAGTTTTGTTTATTTTTTTGTTTTGTTTTTCATTCTAACATAATACCGGATTGACACGGCCAGTCACAAATGTGACCCCTCGCCTCAAAACGGTATTATGTTGGAATGATTAAGCAAGATGCTGAAAATTGAATTTATTGCCAGAAATATCCGACTTGCAATGAGTTTGTATGTTTTATCGAATAGAATGAATATCGTATTTTAGAATGCTGAATAGCAATAATTCAAATTTTTGACCAGTTTAGCTTTAAGTCAGTTTTTTAGTATCTGGTTCATCCCAACATAATACCGTTTTGGGACGATAGGTCACAAATGTTTAATGATGGGGAGAGAGGAGAGAGTGAAGGAGCATGATATATAATCGGTTTATTTGAAGACAAAATCGATGATAAATTGTTCACAATTCTAGAATGAATAAAACACTTGAAATAATTGAAATGATTAAAGAGCCACGGAGGTTTTGTTAGTCGCTGTTGTTCAGAAAATTAAGAGTAATTTCATTGGTTCATCTTTTTTTATTGTATCTAGCGCGGAGAAATAATGAAAATAATGGCTATTATGAACAGGCACTCATCTATGTTCTGCTACTGTTATTAACATAGATCGAGATGAATCTTTTGAGCAATCGGTCCGGTAATAAATTCCGTAGGTGCGCGCAAATGAATCTGGCAAAAGAGTGGCCAGATGGCGGTTCCCAAGGGCAAGATCAAATTAAGGACTGAGCATTATGACCTAGTAGATATTCTAATTAACCATTTGAGTCAACGGGTAATAGAAATACCCTTAATTGTGCGGCTATATGGTCTAGTGGTATGACACTCGCTTTCGGATAGGAAGGTCCTGGGTTCGAGCCTCGCGCTCGGCGCATAGTTGAGTCATTGGAAAAGGCTCTTTACTCACTTTCTCTCACCGTACTCAGGTGTAAAATGAGTACCTGGCCGTTAACAGCGCTGTCTTTGAAAAATTGTAATATCGCCAAATAGGCGTTATGTTCCGTCCTTCATGTTAAATGTTGCTGTTGACCAGGGACCCCATGTAAAGCGCTTTGAGTACATTTAGTGGATATTGCGCTATATAAAGCTCTTTTTGGGGGGAACAATGTTAACCATCAACACTTTAAAAAAAATATAGATACTCTAAAAACGTATACACAATATTGGTGATTTTGCTCATGAAAGATAGGTGTATTCATGATTAAAGATGTATGTCTTTTTGAACACTTAAATTTCCTTATGTGCCGAATGGTGCGGCATGATTTTGAGGTACCTATGGCCCTTGCATTCGGATCGGAAGGTCCTGGGTTCCAGCTTCGCTCGAAGCATATTTGAGTCCTTGGAAAAGGCTCTTTACTCAATCACATTCTCTCACCGTGCGCATGTGAATTGAGTACCTAGTCGTTAACAGCGTTGTCTCTGTCAGAAAAAAGTGTAAATATTGCCTAATAGGCGTCATGTCTCGTTCTACATTTTATGTGTTGCTGTTGGTCAGGGGCCCTTTGTAAAGCGCTTTCATCACGTTTAGTGGATATTGCGCTATATAATATGAAAGCTCGTGTTTTGGGTATTTTAAAATGCCAATAACTTCCAGTTTTAATTCAATTTTCTTTCTTTACTCCCAAAATAAAACCAAACCACGTTGGTACTTTGTGAAGTCTTTGACGTCCTTCCAGTCCTTCTGTTGAAAACGGTCTGGTCTAATGATGGGAAGTGCGGCTATGTGGTCTTGTGGTATGACACTCCCTTTCGAATCGGAAGGTCCTCGGTTCGAGCCTAGCTCGGCGCATAGTTGAATCCTTGGAAAAGGCTTTTTACTCATTTTCTCTCACCGCACCCAGGTGTAAAATGAGTACCTGGTCGTTAACAGCTTTGTCTCTATCCGAAAAAATTGTAGCATCGCCTAACAAGCGTCCTGTCCCGTCCTAAATGTTAAATGTTGCTGTTGGCCAGGGACCCTTGTAAAGCGATTTGAGCACATTTAGTGGATATTAATTGGGCTATATTTAAAATATCTGAAAAAGCTCAAAAGTGTCATAAAGAGATTTCACGTTGGATTATACAATGACAATTGTATTGACATTTTATTAACGCTTAAGAGCTGTAGAAGGACAATTTGGTAAAATTGAAAAGAGACACTGTATAGAAAATGGAGAGAGGAGAGGTCCGGATGAAAAGAGGATGATATAATGGGTTTATTTTAAAAAGAAATCGATAATGAATTTCCATTGTTCTCGAATGAATAAAACACTTGAAAGAAATGAAAACATTAATGACCCACAGAGTGCTTGTTAGTCGTTGTTGTTAAGAAAAGAATTTGCGTTTCAACAGTCAGTTCATCTCTTTCAATTTAAATTCAGTTTTCAATTAATTGTTAAACGTAATTTAATATTGATAATTGGATTCAATAGTCTGATGTCACGTCGCTCAGCAACGGCGGCCATCGTGGTTCTAAACAAAGAAAATCGGTCCTTTTTATTCTTCATGCTGGCTAGAACTTTTCATATGTCTTGTGATCAGAATGTGTAAAAGTGAAAACATGATCATATTTATAATGTTTTTTTTTTCTCTGGATACACTTTTATGCTCGTCGGAGAAATATTTCATAAGGGCGTCCGCCATTGTTCCGATAGTTTAGAGCCAGTTACTAAGTTAACATGCGTCATTACGAGGGAAGTGACGTCATGACTGTTGAAGCATATTACGCTTTATAGTAGGGGGAATTAGTTCCAAAAAGCCATTGAGTTGCGAAAATTAAGGTTGAAAGCATGAATATTACATATGTTGTAGAATATGAAAAATCTTTTAATATATGCAATAGATCCATTCTGGGAGATCAGTATTAGTTGAGTTACCATAATTTTAAGATTGGAAAATTTTGAAATGGACGACAAAAATTTCATTCATTCGTATTGTGTAAACATTCAAAACAAGGCGACCCAAGATTGATTAACGTCATCCTTGGATTCCCATTGGTCACTATTTTTAGCTTCGATCGGATTGTTTTCCTTTCCCTAATTTTTCAATTCACGAACAATCCAAATTGTTTAATCAGTCAATCTTATTCAAGTTTCCTAGTTTTGAAGGATTTCTACAATTCAGAATTCAAAAATAAGATATTTTTGTGTATCTATCTGATTTAGCAAGTATAATCAATTGCACTATTACAGACCGGCAGACGGACAGACTCACAGAACACAGCTCTCTAAATGTCGGCAAAAAAAAAAAAAAAATTAAAAAAAAAAAAATTGAGATTTTATATAGCGCAATATCCACTTAACGTGCTCAAAGCGCTGTACAAGGGGTCCCTGGTCAACAGCAACATTTAACATGTAGGACGAGACATGACGCCTGTTAGGCGATATTACAATTTTTCGATCAAAGACAACGCTGTTAACGGCCAGGTACTCATTTTACACCTGAGTACGGTGAGAGAATGTGAGTAAAGAGTCTTTTCGAAGGACTCAACTATGCGTCGAGCGAGGCTCGAATCCAGGACCTTCCGATCCGAATGCGAGTGTCATACCACTAGACCTCATAGCCGCACAATAGTGGTAACCGGTGTTGGCACAGACAGTCCTCCTTCTCCCGTCCTATTCTCCTCATGGAAAAGAGCTTCCATTAGAAATGGTTATTTCACTTGATATTCTCCTTATAGAAAGAGCTACTTGTGGATACTGAATAGTATCTGAAACCGAATAACCACTTCGTTTTAAAATAGGGCTACTGCGATATTCATTATTCAACTGGGCCGAAAAGCTCTGAAGGACCACTACTTTTTGATGACAGTAGAGAATCGGTATACCCATAAAATTGTATTAGAACGCCATAATCATCATCATCATCATCATCATCATCATCATCATCATC
>NC_088362.1:11802086-11807086 GCF_034508935.2 Berghia stephanieae
GCCTTTTTCACCCTGGGTCAGGGTATAAGCCACAGACAAACAGTTTCCATCTCTCTCTATCCTGAACTAACCTTTTAATCTCATTCCATGTCTTACCACTTCTCTGTATATCAGCTTCTTTAATTCTTAATTCGAAGCTGCTTGTTTGGCGAAGACGTCATCGGGTCAGCAGAGTCCTTTCGGCTTTGTCTGTTGTCCTTCATAAATTCTGTCATTAACATAAACATCCAACTGTTTGTATTCTGCGGTAACTTAACAGGAGTTTCGTGTTCAAGGGTTGTTGAAGATTTTGAGCTCATGAAATTCCATGAATAGATAGTATGCTCTTGGCTAAGAAGCTCACAACATTGCTATCCTGAAGTATAACGTACCAACACACAAAACTATGTGTAATCTTGGTCGTTTATAGTCTGGTTAATACAGTTTAGTGAGAATTACTCATAAATGCGGATGGCAAAAAGCAATAACAAAGACCCGATTGACGTCAACTTCATACTATCTATACGTGAATTAAAAGTAATTTCGCAAAACTGTGAAAAGACGATTTCTCGTTGCATGGCAACACGGTGCCTCTCCCTTCCATTATTATTCACATTGGACCACCACGGTTGTAAGTAACTGGCGCTGGAGGTGATGGATATACCATTAGGATAAGGACAGGAGCCATAACAATGGAATAATATAGAACATACATAGAAGAAAACAACGATTGAATAATAATAATACTACCGTTCTCTGGAAAAACACATATTTAAAAATTTGGCCAGAAAACTCGTCCTTCAAATATCTATCGATTTAAATAACCCTCATTTTGGCAAAAACTCTCAAACTTGGGACTTCGCGGCGAAGTCCCAGGTTTGAGAGTTTTTGCCAAGATGAGGGTAATTTAAATCGATCGATATTTGAAGGACGTGTTTTCTGGCCAAATTTTCAAAAATGTGTTTTTCCAGAGTACGGCGGAAGACTGTCTGATGGAATAATTGAAGAGTTTTAAGTATCAAGTTTATTTATAATATATTTATTGATCTCAATGACATTTGCAAATTAATGTAACTGAATAAACAATGGGCATAGGATCACTAAGTAAACAGAAAATATACATTGTTACATAATATAATAATACGGCTAGCGCTTAGGTAAAATACCCACAACAACCGCCAGCCAGATATAAAAATTACCAACATACAAAAATATGTGTAACATTGAACGTGTATTATCTCATCGATATAGTTTAGTGTGAAATAAAATAAAAGTATATGTTATATTAAACATAATATAAAAATATATTATATTTATATAATGAATAATAAATAAATGTCTAAAAACAGTAACAAAAAGATGAGTGACGTCAATTTCTCTCCTTCTTTATCATAATTTTAGACCGTCAGTTGTGTGGTTAGTTCTCACAATTATCATTACTCTCTTACATATCACAAACGTTTATGTAAGTTTACACACGATTTTGAATGTTGGCACGACCAAATCTGCGGGCACACTTGTGAGTATTTTACTCAAATATAGACGTCTATACCATGAACAGTGTATTGAAATACGATCAAATGATGACAAAAGAATTAATTTCAATTGAATTTTTTTTTAATCGGGAGAGATTTTATTATGCATGCCATTACATACCCAATCGCTGTCTGATTAGATTGGGCGTCCAATGGCGATATAATATAATGGGTTCAAATCCGATACATTATTTTTCCTACAGCGGGAAAGTGGGGGCTGGTGGGGCGGGGGGGGGGGGCGCGAAGTGACCGATAGGTTAAGGCATTTGTCTGTGACCAAATAAGGTTCTGAGTTCAAGCCCCACTTCGGGCACTTTTATTTATTTCATCTTTGGCAAGATTACGCGCGGCATCCTTGCTTGTCAAACTCAAGGGCGTATTTCTTTTTTTTTTTTTTTCATCTCTAATGTCTGGAGTGAAAGGTGGAACAGAGAAACCCCACGAGGAGGCAACATCATAAAAGACCCCAGAAAAAGAATACCTGCATTCCACAATGCCAGGGAATATTGGGTTTTCTTAATAGGAAATGGCAAAACTACATTAAATATGTGCAAATGGAAACTTGGGAACAGAGATGCCTGCAGAAAATGTCAGGCAGCTCAAGAGACCACCGATCACATCGTCCTCCACTGCCCATAAAAAATCTATCGCTATGAATCAATTCTTAGAGCGGAGGAAGACTTCCGACGACGACGACTACTACTACTACTACTACTACTACTACTACTACTACTACTACTACTACTACTACTACTACTAAAACTACTACTACTACTACTACTTCTACTACTACTACTACTACTACTACTACTACTACTACTACTACTACTACTACTACTACTACCAATACTACTACTACTCCTACTCCTACTACTACTACTACTACTACTACTACTACTACTACTACTACTACTACTACTACTACTACTACTATTATTATTATTATTATTATTATTATTATTATTATTATTATTATTAGTATCCCCATAGTGTGGTATGGTTTTGTTATATAACAAATTGACTTTTCAAAACGGTGCTGGACCATGGAGACAACCTTTTGTTTATTACTCATTAATCTATATAAGTTGATCTATTACGAATAGATAATAATACCTTCAGACCATTGAGATAAAATTGTTTTCAACGGGTGATAGAATTACTCTTAATATAAAACAGGTCTGCAAGTTACCCGTATATCAATTTGTAAAAACAATATTATTATAATTTTTAGATTTGCCAGTAATACG
Source organism: Berghia stephanieae (assembly GCF_034508935.2). Taxonomy (NCBI): domain Eukaryota; kingdom Metazoa; phylum Mollusca; class Gastropoda; order Nudibranchia; family Aeolidiidae; genus Berghia; species Berghia stephanieae. The sequence goes on from NC_088362.1 coordinate 11,804,848, forward strand.
CTTCAACAGTCATGACGTGACTTCCCTCGTAATGACGCATAGTAACTTAGCAACTGGCTCTAAACTATCGAAACAATGGCGGACGCCCTTATGAAATATTTCTCCGACGTATCCAGAGGAGAAAAACATTATAAATCTGCTTATGTTTTGACTTTTATACATTCTGATCACAAGACCTATGAAAAGTTCTAGTCAGCATGAGGAATAAAAAGTACCAAATTTCTTTGCTTAGAACCACGATGGCCGCCGTTGCTGGGCGACGTGAATCAGACTATTGAATCCAATTCTGTGATCGTTGGCAAAATTTAACGTGGGATGTTTGGAACAGTGTTAACTCCCAACCCTGTTAGAATTTAAAGAATAGATGTCACAGTTTACTGTATCCTGTGTGCCAGTTTTTCTGTCCATCTTTAATCTATTGCTATTAAATATTTGTTGGTGAAGGGCGACTGGAAAAAAGTTCCCGAATAAATAGAATTAGATATATAATATCTGATTTATAGAGCGGAGAAAAGTTAATGAGATCGAAATGAACCCATCAGATTGAAGGATAAGAGTGACGTTTTTTTTCACCGTTCAATAAGCAACTTGAAATTAGATTCTTCTTCTTCGTTGATATCATAGAAGAGATATCTAGAGCGTACTTTTAGTTCTGCCGTACTCTAGAAAAACTTGGCCAGAAAACCAGTCCTTCAAATATCGATCGATTTAAATGACCCTCATCTTGGCAAAAACTACTTCGCGAAGTCCCAGGTTTGAGAGTTTATTTTGCCACGATGAGGGTCATTTAAATCGATCAATATTTGAAGGACAAGTTTTCTGGCCAACTTTTAAAATATGGGGTTTTCCAGAGCACGGCAGATTTCATTAAAAGACACTAGGACACTGGTTACACGAGAAATATCGATAAGCTTAGATTTAGTCAATGCCAAAACTTAATTTACCTCTATCCTTTTGAAAGAAAAAAAATGATATTCATTGGAACCATTTGGAAAGCGAATTATTAGACTTACGAGTGGCGCTTTTAAAAATATTCTCTCTTTTGTTGTTGTTGTTACTGTTATTGTTGATTATCTTTTTCCTTTTAAAGTTCAAGCAAAAGTAGAACTTACTATCCTTAAGAAAGTCATTTGTTTTAAATTTATCGATCTACTTTTTATAAATTAAGCTTAAAATTCAATTTTAAGTACCAGGTTTACCTCGACATAAAACCTTTTGATGCGTTTGGTCACATTTCAAAAGCTTTTCAAACTTTTCAAAGAAACATTTGTTCCTGATCTAATCCTTTACATACAGTATTCAACTTTGCACAAATCTGACGGTATATTCTAGCTTTTCACCAATATAATATCAGATTAAAATACTTGGACCTTAGAGATGTTATTATGTGCTCGAGGTCCTTGGTCACATTGCAAAATGTGCTCAAAATGACTCACTTTGTGACAAGTTTCACAGCTTTTAAAATGTCTAACATCACGATTGGTCATTTGATTCAGCTTGACACATGGGCATGTTTATAACATTCAAAAACAAAGCAGCGTGTTTACAGTTGTTAAGAAATATCCAATCGTTGAACAGCAACAAATCGTGTGAATGATGATTTGGTTGGAAGAAAAGATGAATATAGATCGCTCCCATTATGAAACTTCAAATAATAATGGCTGTTCAAAGTTGGAGAGAATTTGACAAAGGCACTACATAAAAGAAGTTACTGTATTGGCCTCATCTTAAGATGTACTCCAAGACCTCTCAAGGGCAATGAGTCTGTAAAGCTGCCACTATTTTTAACAGTTGGCCATAAATGGATAGCTCTTATATCTCACTTGATAGAAAATTTGGTCTCATAAAAATCCCGGGGGGGGGGGGGGGTTTCATCCAATATGACTAGGCCGACATGATATGAAGGCAATTCAATCTAAATTTCAAGGGTTTGATTTATTATGAGAGCATCGTAGTTCGCGAGTACCTTCGTAAGACATTTTGCGTCATTCATTGCATATTGGGGTGAGTGGTATCGGTAGTTGATTTAACCGTTGCCATCGGTAAATGATCCAAATTATGTCATTCTAGTTTTTCTGTTTTTTTCTTTTTTGTTTTGTGTTTCTTCTTTTTTTTCTTAGGGAAACCATTTTCTTTTTCTTATAGAAACCCTAAAAGAGTATCTTTAGTCTCATAGTATCTCATATTCATGGATATAAATCCGTATTATTTTTCATCAGCCTATCCATCACCGACATAA
>NC_088362.1:11812086-11817086 GCF_034508935.2 Berghia stephanieae
GTGACAATTTTCCTGTCTTTGGTAAATGTAAAGTTAAAAGACGATCTGTAACATATGAAACAGATAATTTGGCTACATAATATAATTTACTAAATGAAAAATTAAAGCAGTGTGCATGACTCGTGTTCTATGAACATGAAAATGCTCGGGTCCGATTTACACAATTTTCCAGTCGTTGGTAAATTTAAAGTTAAAAGACGATTTTGTACCGCATGAAACAAGTATTTGTTACATAATATAATCTACTAAATAAAAAGTTAAAGCGTTATGCATGAATCGTGTTCTATGAACGTGAAAATGCTCGGATCTGTGCGGCTATGTGATCAAGTGGTATGACACTATCGGAAGGTCCGGGTTCGAGCCTGGCGCTCGGCGCATAGTTGAGTACTTACTCACATTCTCTCACTGTACTCAGGTGTAAAACGAGTACCTGGCCGTTAACAGTGTTGTCATTGTCCAAATAAAAATTTGTAATATCGCCTAATAGGCGTCATATCCCGTTCTAAATGTTACGTGTTGCTGTTGGCCAGGGACCCCTTGTAAAGCGCTTTGAGCAAGTTTCGTGGATATTGCTCTATATAAAAACTCAAGTTTTTTGGGAGGGTTTTTTAATGCTCGGATCCGATTTACATAATTTGGTGACAAAGACTTGTCCCGCTAAAGCATTCGGCTCAAATGTGTTATTAATGATTTCACATGAAATTAAATTCTATGACTCACTGACAAAACGCTTTTTAACATTTGACCAGAAAACTTAATTTTTTTAATTGAGCTTTTTTATATAGCGCAATATCCACTAAATGTGCTCAAAGCGCTTTACAAGAGGTCCCTCGTCAACAGCAATACTTAACATGTAACGCGGGACATGGCGCCTGTCAGGCGATATTACAATTTTTCGGACAGAGACAACGCTGTTAACGGCCAGGTACTAATTTTACACCTGAGTTAGGTGAGAGAATGGGAGTAAAGAGTCTTTTCCAAGGACTCAGCTATGCGCGGAGCGAGGCTCGAACCCAGGACCTTCCGATCCGAAAGCGAGTGTCATACCACTAGACCATATAGCCGCACAATAAACGTATACCCTTTCATAGAATGAATGGAGTTGACGTCACTCCGTTCTTTTCTATGTGATTATTTCTCACGTTAGTCCTTATTTCTGGGTATAAACGTTAAAGGCTACAGTTACGCATAGTTGTGTGTGTGTGTGTGTGTGTGTTAGTAAGATTGATCTGGCTGGAATATCTCGGTGAGTATTTTATCCAAAGACATAGCATCTATACTGATCTATTAAAACTACCCCCTAACAAGTTGTCAAAAATTCGTAAAACGGAGAGGGTGTTTTTCTCTCTCTAATGCTCTGTCAAAAATTCGTAAAACGGAGAGGGTGTTTTTCTCTCTCTAATGCTCTGTCAAAAATGCGTAATACGGAGAGGTTTTATTTTCTCTCTAATGCTCTGTCAAAAATTCGTAAAACGGAGACGTTTTTTTTCTCTCTAATGTTCTGTCAAAAATTCGTAAAACGGAGACGTTTTTTTTTCTCTAATGTTTTGGGTTAAGACGTCTCGGATTTAAGACTATTTGTGCGACTATGTGGTCTAGTGGGATGACACTCGCTTTCGCATTGGAAGGTCCTGGGTTCGAGCCTCGCTCGGCGCATAGTTGAGTCCTTGTAAAAGGCTCTTTACTCACATTCTCTCACCGTACTCAGTTGATAGCTTTGTCTCTGTCGGAAAAATAATTGGAATATCGCCTAACAGGCGTCATGCTTATTCTACATGTTACGTGTTGCTGTTAGTCAGCTGTTGTAAAGCGCTTTGAGCACGTTTAATGGATTTGCTCTATATAAAAGCTCATTTTAAAATAAAAATTATTAAGCAAGTTGGAATTTATTTTGATTGATGTTAAATACGAGGCTTTTTCAAATACGGCACCGAAACGGGGAGTGACATTTATCAGGTCAAAATGTTGAAATGTGTTTGTTTTTTGACCCTCTCCTTACCAACTATAGGAAAATCGTCACATTCGTTACGATACAACCAACATTTTTCTTTTTTCAAATGTCTCTTATACATCATAGAATTTAAAGACAATGAACAGTGTGTTGTAGAGCATGTTTTGATAAATAAATTATTTATCCCAAGAACTAATACTGCTATTGTGTTTGAGTGATAAAAAAATATATTTTTGTGTTAGTTGGGTGTGAAGTTTTGGGGAAAATCCTGAAAATTGCGGGTAAGGAGAAAGTTAATTATATTTAAAACGAGAATTTGTATGGTGCAATATCTACTAAACGTGCTGCAAGCGCTTTACAAAGGATCCGTAGCCACAGTGTAGGACGAGACACTCCGCTTATGAGGCGATGTTACAATTATTAATTTTTTTCAACTCTGTTGTCGGTCAAGTATTTGTTTTACACCTAAGTACAGTGAGTAAAGATCCTATTAAAAGCACTCAACTTAACGTCGCCCAGAGCGGGTTTCGAACCATGGACCTACAACAAGTCCGAGCGCGAGCGTCATACCATAATTTACTGACCCACAAAGCCACATTCGACTATTTGACACTTTGGAATTCATTAAAACTGATCCTTACAGCGAGTGGAAATTTGTTGGGCTTTTTTTTCTTTTTTTTTTTACCAAAAGGTGTTTTGTTGTTGTATAACATAACTGTTTTCATGTTTATTTTGTTCCATTTTATCTGTTTATATTATTTTACCTGTTTTCCGTATCATTCCTCTTCATTAATCCCTGTTCCAATTCCTGTTTTCCATTTCATTTCTCTCTCTGTTTAAAACGAAAATGTAATCTGGTGTTTCCTTTGTCCGCTGAATTACAAATCAGCTTGTTTTATTTGACTGTTGTTTTATTTCTAATTAACTTCCTATTTCAGGTTCAATTAATTTTCCCCATCGTCTTTTCTTCCTAACACGAATTCGATCTCGTCTCCAGAGCACAATTTCAATCACAGAGAATCTCGGATCAATTATTTGTTTATTTTCTTAAGAATACAACGTTTTTGAAACAGAAAGCTTTTATTGTTGATTTTTCCTTTTTCATATTTTTTTGGGGGGAGAGGGGTGGGGGGGGGGTCACTCTTATAGGCATAATGTTATCCACATATTGTATATCATATTGAATTCAACAGCGTTCTTTCAAGAGGGTAACATGCAATCGATATGATCCATACAAAGGTCAGTGCGAAGATAATCTTTGGTCCCATTAGCATTCATTAAATTACAAATTGATTGATGCTATTCAAATATGATAGATTTTATGCTTAAATAATTAATTTATTGTTTTGTTTTATTTGCATAATATAAAGCGCCTCTGAGCACATTGTGGATCTAGGCGCTATATAAATTCATTCATTCATCCTTCATTCATTGCTCATCTCTTTTATTTTTCTGTTATCCATAGCATATGTCTTGGAATTATATCTTTATTTCCTCATTTCCCCCTTTACAATTTAAGCAATGGATTTTGGTAACTTTACATAATGTAGATCTTATGGAAACTTGTTCAATGTAGACCACTATTGTATTCAATTTATAATGTAATCACACAACTGAAACCAAGGACTGAATGAAATGGAAGGAAAATGTTCAAGCTTTGCCGCCTCCTGGTGCTGGGAAATTTAGGTTAATCTCATGTAGTACAAAAGAATTGTTTGTTTTGTTTTTTTTTCAATTGAAGATATAGATTTTTAAAAAGGTACCAAAAACATATAGGTCTACGGAAATGTGTTTAGCTCTAAAACCTTTAACAGCCTGCCAACAAAAAATAAAGTTAAACTTTTACTTGAGAAGTTCCATTCGTGTTTCTATTATTTGCTTATGATGAGGTTTTCACCCATAAAAGATTTATAAAAGTGTGTATAGATAGTGTGCGCTTGGCTAAGAAGCTCATAACATTGCCATCCGGAGGTATAACGGACCAACGGACAAAACTGTGTGTATCCATGACGTTTATAGTTGGGTTAATACAGTTCAGTGAGCATTACTCATAAACGCGGATGGCAAAAAACAATAACAAAGACCTGAGTGACGTCATCTTCGAACTATCTATAAAACAGACAATGCAGAGAGGAAAATACAAGAGAAAAAAAAAATAAACATCCCAAGAATTCAGGCTGCCTCGAGTGGAGATCAAACCTCAAACCTCTTGACTTCCGGCCTGACGTGATACCACTACACCACATATGTGACCCATCGTCTTAAAACGGTATTATGTCGGAACGAACCAGATGCTTAAAATCTGAATTAAATGTAAAACTGGTCAAAAATTTATATTGTTGGCATTAGCACCCTAAAATATGGTATCCATTCTCCTCAATAAACATTCAAACTCAACACAAGTCTGATATTTCTGGCTATAAATTCAATTTTCAACATCTTAACCAACCCGACTTAATACCGTTTTGAGGCGAAGGGTCACATATGTCATCCGATAGTAATAAACAACATGAAAAGTTCCGTTTTAAGTATTTTGTTCTTTTTTGAAGAGGTTATATTCATTATTTTTAAATATTTTCCACAGTCCTCAGATTTAAGTAAATTGATATTCACTTTGATAAGTGGTGTTGTGTTGTTTTTCTTTTTTATCCTTATTTAACACGAATCGTATCTTTTCTTGACAGCTCAATTTCATTCACAGAAAAATTAGACCAGTGATTATCACACAATCACATTGGGATTTGGGAATATTGACACTCAGTGGATGCACATTATTCCTCTTTTTACCCTCTGCAAGCGGGTATAGGATAAAGTTTAACCAGGTATTAGATCTTATAGATAGTTCGAAGATGACGTCACTCGGGTCTTTGTTATTGTGTTTTTTTTGCCATCCGCGTTTATGAGTAATGCTCACTGAACTGTATAAAACTGTCTATAAACGTTCATGGATACGCACAGTTTTGTGTGTTGGTCCGTTATACTTCCGGATGGCAATGTTATGAGCTTCTCAGCCAAGCGCATACTATCTATAAGGAGTGTTAACAGTTTT
>NC_088362.1:11822086-11839586 GCF_034508935.2 Berghia stephanieae
CTTCTTCTTCTTCTTCTTCTTCTTCTTCTTCTTCTTCTTCTTCTTCTTTATAATTGTTATGCATTTCGTGACATTCAATTCTATTTTACTTCCTTGGGGTTTGTTGTAATTTACTTTTGTTATGGGAAAAGTGGTGGTGGGGGGGGGGGGGGGGTGTTGTTTTCTCGAATTATTATCATTACTTTCTTCTCCACCACAAAACACCCCTTACATTCCAGCGTTTACCCTTTTCTATTTTTATATTGCAAACGTTTCTAGAACGTCTTCCTGTGGCTGTCTGTGATACTCCAGACCGACACACAAATCCCTAAGGCTCCTCCAATTTCCTACATAAAACCCCCAATCCCAACAATCAGATCATCAAGGGAGATGATCCTATGATTGGAAGTATCCTTTGTTCCTATGCTACAAAACAAACAATTAGTATACATCATTTTTATCTGTATACGTTTGATTCTGAGATTGTTGTCTCGTTGTCAGGGAGGAAAAATCACGATCTTCATATTGGTTCTGACTCTTTGATAATATAGATTACATTGTTTGAGACGCTCTCTGTCTGCCATGGTATTTTAACTATATATTTTCTTTGTCCGTGTGCTTATGTTTGTCATTGAGTCTCCCAAACCCTGTCTAACTCAACCGTTCTCTCTCTCTCTCTCTCTCTCTCTCTCTCTCTCTCTCTCTCTTCTCTCTCTCACTAACTCACTCTCTCTCTCTCTATCTATCTATCTATCTATCTATCTATCTATCTATCTATCTATCTATCTATCTATCTATCTATCTCTCTCTCTCATCATCATCATCTATCTATCTCTGTCTTCCTCTGTACTCCTCTCCTCCACTCTCTGTGTATTCCCCTCCATATTTCTCTCTCAATCTCTGTGTTTATAAATGAATTTACTCATTTTATATGTGTAAATCATCTCTGTTAAGTGCTGATATCTAGTTATATTTCTTGTTTGAGCATCTCTTGTAAATATTATATATGACTGTATTCTTCTAAGTGGGGCCCTTTGCTCATCTCTGTATGAGACTTTTAGGCGATATCAAACCAAGTGCATTCATAGTATGATCTTGGAATTTACATCTGATCCCTATTGAACTAGTTCCCCTTTGTCTTTTCCTATGTGCTTTAATTGTAATTCTAGAATTTTTTGACTTTCCATTTTCTTCCATTTTACCTGCGCTGATCAGATCTAACCCTCCTTCCGCACTAGGACAAAACTGTCCCGGGACAAATTTGTCCTGTCCCACTGGAGAAAACTTCTATTCAAAAGGGGTTCCGCACTAGGACAGGACTGTCCCAGGACACACCTGCGCGAATGCATTATTTTTTTTTTACAAGATTCAAAAGTTTTTTTGTAGGCAATTGCAACTCTAATAATTCACATTTTATGAATCAACATAAGATACGACATGACGATAATGATTTTTTACACTGTACAATGGGATTTGTTTACATAAGATTTATATAATCATGAAATATTCTTATAGCAAGAGTAATATTATTGCTACTGCTACTACTACCACTACCACTACCACGACTACGACTACGACTACTACTACTACTACTACTACTACTACTACTACTACTACTACTACTACTACTACTACTACTACTACTACTACTACTACTAGTAATGGATGAAATAGAGGTTGCATATTTCTGTGCTTTATCACGTGGAAAAAAAAAGACAAATTGAAAGAGAAAACAATATTGGGTGCATCCTTTAATGACCCAAAGATTGCTCAAGGGTCAATTCCGTAGACTCTATGGTGATCTCCGATCTTATTTTAAAATGACTTTCTTGGAATCACCTCATTTTACCCAGGTGCAAATGAGTACCAGTTCGCTGATGAAATTAATCTTTGACGGACTAGCATCATTCAAGTCTGCTCAACGCCACAGAAACATGGATAAGTTCCGGATTTATAAGCTTAGGAGGCAAGATGGCCTATGGTTAGCGCGTTGTACTCTGGACTCAGAGGTTCTGTGTTCGATTCCGACCGAAGCCAACTTGTACTTTCTAGAGCAAGAAAATTTACTCCAATCACTCACTCCATTCAGGTGTAAAAGGGTACCTGTCAAGCTGGGATAGTAATCTGCGATAGACTACAGACAAGCGTCCCGTTCAAAGGTTTTCAAACAAATACGTTAATTGTCCGCTTCACGCTATTGAAACTGGAATAACTCCTTCACCATTGGCTACAAGGCTCTAAAGGACTTAATTTGTTTTACACTGAGTCCAAGTGGCTCAGAAGGACTTACTTAAAAATATTTTCATTGAGAATTCCCGAAATAAATAACGATAAAGGTAATTGATCCCACAAGTTACCGAATAGATGTGCGACCGGTTTTAGACACGTTACTGCTGTGTCACAAAGTGTGACACTTCTTAAATTATATTTATAAACATACGTTTTTAAATTGCCGAAAATATTTATGTTGCTATGCCTTCTGTACGTGGTTTCATCACATAGAATTATTTTTTGAATTGTTCTTGCTTTTTTATATTCAGAATTGAAATAAATAAATAAATTATAACTGTGAAATTGAATGTAAGCTTCAGTTTAATATACGAAAACAGATAAAATGGACGTTTCGGGTTTCCCCTTCATCAACAACACATGATGAATTAAAAACTACAGACGAATGAGATAATGTGGTAGTGGCGTTGTTAAGATGCATAAACAAAAACATTGATGGGCAGGAAATTGTTTGCTACTTTGTGAGGAAGCGCGAATTAAAACAGAGCAATAGAAATTTATAAAAGGTGCGTACTTAATTATGTCAAAAGAGGGGAGGCGGGAAGGAACTGTGTAATGCAGTATAGAAAGTGAACTAAAATAAAGTGTGGACTATTGGAAAATAAATACAATGGAATTGGAAATAAATACAAAATATAAGGGATGTAGTTATTAATATATTAGTGGCATTAGCAGCAGCAGAAGCAACAGTAGAAATAGTAGTAGTAGTAGTAGTAGTAGTAGTAGTAGTAGTAGTAGTAGTAGTTAGTAGTAGTAGTAGTAGTAGTAGAGATGCAGAAAATAAAGACAGGCATTTCAATTTTGACACGGCGCCGCCAAGTCTGGGACTTTTTTGTCCTAGTGCGGAAGTCTGCTATATTTTTCTACTATCACAAACGATATGAACACGGGACTGGGACAGTCCTGTCCCGCTGATTTTGTAGCATTTCACAACGGCTTGGGACACAACGGGACTGTTTTGTCCCGTCCCAATAGGTGCGGAAGATCTCTCTAAATTCTATATGTTACAGATTTGGGACAGGACTGTCCCGGGACAGTCCTGTCCTAGTGCGGAAGAGGGTTAAATGTGTTTCAATCGCCGTGTATTCCCCTTTAGCGGTTTTCCGAGTTGCTTTCTGTCTTGGAATGGGATTACTTGGTCTACCCTACCCCCGGCTGGAGTCCTTGGCTGGGAGGGAATCAGTCAAATGTATATAGTTTTAAGGGACATGATACTATTTTCCTTGAAAATCATCTCTTTGTTATGTGTACCGATATATTTTATGTTTTGAATATATATATATATTGGGTCAAATGTATACAGTTTTAAGGGACATGGTATTATTTTCCTTGAAAATCATCTCTTTGTTATGTGTACCGATATATTTTATGTTTTGAATATATATATTGGGTCAAATGTATACAGTTTTAAGGGACATAGTACTCTTTTCCTTGAAAATCATCTCTTTGTTATGTGTACTGGTATATTTTTTGTTTTGAATATAAAATGGTTTGTAAACATTTGAGTGTATTCTTGGTGGAGACTTTTGTCCTCCGACAGTGGGCTGGGAGGCACTTACTGTGTCTTCTATCCCCTTATGTCTGTTTTCCAAGTTGCTTTTTGTCTTTGTCTTGGAATGATGGGGTTACTTGGTTTTGTCCTGACTTTGGATGAGAAGGAAATAGCTAAAGTTTTGGGAGGTGACATTTTTATTTCCTTGTAAACTATCACTGTCCTACACTGTTATATTTTACATCTTTTACGTCCCCTAAGAATCTGCCTCTACATCCTGCTACTACAATGGTTATGCCACTTTATGATTCGATATATAACCTATTCGTTATTAGTCCTCCGAAAGATTGGTTATACTTACACTTCCAAGGAGTTTGTAACCTGAAGAGTAGAATGTCTTATTTCTTTCAATTGTTCTTGAGAATATCAGATGCAGACCTAGGACTTACTGTAATGAATCTTTCCCGTTAGTTGTTTACAATATTGTCCTTCGTCCATTTTGCCCGCTGATGTTATAACAAACCAGCTGGGTTTTTAAAAACAAAGAGATAATGTTGTGAATATCATGATTTGTAAACATTTGAGTGTATTCCCCTTAAGAGGGTATCCTGTGCTGGATTCGATTTAGTTGGTCTCAAAATACACTGGTAGCCTGCACTTGGAATGTATGCATTTGTTCCTTATTTGAACCCTTCCTCTTTGTCTTACTTTTTCTTGTCTGATTTTAAAATGTAAATTTAGACATTTTAAACTATCGGGGTTTCCTCCTTTTTACTAGCGCTGAAATGACCTAAATCTGTTGCAAGCGTCGTAAAACCCTTAAAAACAAAACAAAATTATAATTGTTGCATTTAGCAATCTGGTTGTTCAGTTGTCTTCGTGATAGGACTGGGACGTTGACATTGTTTGATTCCTATGTGGGGTTCTAGATAGATCGATATATGGATAGATAGATTGATAGATAGATAGATAGATAGATAGATAGATAGATAGATAGATAGATTGATTGATAGATAGATAGATAGATAGATAGATAGATAGATATATGGATAGATAGATTGATAGATAGATAGATAGATCGATAGATAGATAGATAGATAGATAGATAGATAGATAGATAGATAGATAGATAGATAGATAGATAGATAGATAGATCGATCGATATATGGATAGATAGATTGATAGATAGATAGATAGATTGATAGATAGATAGATAGATCGATAGATAGATAGATAGATAGATAGATAGATAGATAGATAGATAGATATATGGATAGATAGATTGATAGATAGATAGATCGATAGATAGATAGATAGATAGATAGATAGATAGATAGATAGATCGATAATGGATAGATAGATTGATAGATAGATAGATCGATAGATAGATAGATAGATAGATAGATAGATAGATAGATAGATAGATAGATATATATATATATATATATATATATATATATATATATATATATATATCTATCCTATCTCTCTCTTTCACTCACTCACTGTATGTGTGTGTGTGTGTGTGTGTGTGTGTGTGTGTGTTTGTAAACGGAAATGACAGAAACAATCAAATAATAAGGGAAGGGAAAAAAAAGCAATTCCCACAAGAGTCGACATAGTGACCTTAAACTGACCAAAATGGTTGTTTGTCATAGTTGATTAATACAAGAGGAATGATGTCTTCCCGGACCAGGGGCTTGTTGAGAGTAGCGGTCCCCAACCTTCTGGACATAGTCTGGACAAATTGATAACGATGGAACCTGATGAAGTTTGCTGATAGAGAGAAAGGGAAACAACGGTCCCATCCACAAAGGGACGAATAGCTAGACTACCAATAAGTACAATACTAATATAAGAACGATTTTTGAGATTATGCTATATATATATATATATATATATATATATATATATATATTATATAATATATATATATATATATTACTATATGTATTACATGTATGTAAATATATATATATATATATATATATATAATATATATATATAATTTGGTGCTTTCTGCTTTGCTTTCGTGTGTTATGGAGGCATCTCTCTCTCTCTCTCTCTCTCTCTCTCTATATATATATATATATATATATATATATATATATATAACTTCCTGATGAGAGCCAATGCTCAAAACAATATTGTAGAAGTTGATAATAATAATAATACTTGAAATGATATATAAATAGCCCCTCTTATCAAATAGTTGAGCACTATTATTTCATGGTTTTTGTTTTTTTTATAATTCATATATATATATATATATATATATATATATATATATATATATATATATATATATGTGTGTGTGTGTGTGTGTGTGTGTTTGTGTGTGTGGTATATATATTATAGATGGGTGTATGTATGTATGTATGTACATCAATTTATCCATCATTCTATTTAAAAAGCCACCATTATTTTTTCTAGCATTCATGTTTTCTATATCAACATTCATTCTTCTCTCTCATTCCACAGATGTACCCAGACTACTTTCTGTTCGAAGAGAACTGTCTTAATTACAAACTTCTATATCAACAAGTCTATGGTTCTTCTTACATGTTAATCAATACAGAAGCAGACAAACACCCCATTGTGTTCTTACACTCTTGAGTAAAGCAAATACTGGATGAGTTGTTTTTTTTTCTGTTTTCTGGAAGCTGGGTCACTATCAGACAATAGCTGATTTTATGTTGTGTTTGTAAAGTTGTGCATTACAATTTTGTTTTGTTTTTTTTGTGCCGATGGCAATATCTTATACTGAACTTGAGGTTTCATTTAGTTCAATATGCACTCAATGTGGTCAAAGCGCGATATTATTATCATTATTATTATTATTATTATTATTATTATTATTATTATTATTATTATTATTATTATTATTTTTATTATTATTATTATTATTATTATTATTATTATTATTATTATTATTATTATTTATTATTATTATTATTATTATTATTATTATTATTATTATTATTATTATTATTATTATTATTATTATTATTATTATTATTATTATTATTGTTATTATTATTATTATTATTTGATGCGTAATTTGAGTATTAATTAATTTTCTCTTTAAGTTATCGGGCTATTTCAATTCAAATTTTTTTAAACAAAGAAAGCAAAAAATGCAAAAGCTACTATGCGTCATTACGGGGGAAGTGACGTCACGACTGTGGAACCTTACTAGAAGAGTGATTCTAATAATTTGATATCAGTATTGTATGTGTATAGATACATTCACATCTGCATGCAAAAACCAAAAGAGACTGAGACAGTCTGCCCCAGTTTCAACCCAACCCCCCGCCCTATCCGATCCAATGATCCATAAGAGAGTCACATCGCACCCCTTGTTTCCCCATGTTATCCCGTATAATATTTACATTTTCTCCTCCATGCAAACGTCCCCGTGCATTACTGTAATGGAAAGAAAACGAAGAGGGAATTTCACGTTGGTTGTTATGTTAGTTCATTTGTTTAATATTTGGGGGGGCGGGGGGGGGGGTTAATTTATATTTTGCATACGTCCAAATAGATATTATATCTATCAAACTAAATTGAGGCATTACTATATTATGTTGTTTCAGGTTAGGGTGATTTAGATATTGAAATTTTATTTTGTAGCCAAAAATATGAGGCTTAGATTCAATTTATAAGTTTCATCCCCCAAAAAAAGTAGGTTTGAAAAAATCTATAAACATAAAATTTCACAATACGTATAATTCTGAATTCAAACACATTTTTGACAGGTTCACCCCGTCTCAATATATATATATATATATATATATATATATATATATATATATATATATATATATATATATATATATATTATATATGACTTAACTGACTTAGACTGACTTAGGGCCTTTCACTTCCTAAACATCCGATCGGGACGCCTCGGCTGCCTCTCTAATCATCCGTGTCATTTCCTTCCACTGTTCACGGTCTTTTGCTGTGGATGCTAAGTTCATAATGCCTTCCTTTGATTTTAATTCTTTGTTATTTTGAAGGCGTTTTAGGTCTCGATTGAGGACAGTATACTTACAAGTGTTCTTAAATTTAACGTTCCAATATTAAAATATATAATTTTCATCCTCCAAAATCATTTGATAAGTGAGGCAAAAGACAATTCACTGAGCTGAGGCTCAGTGCCAACAGGCGTCAGCCATGTTGACCGCAAATAAAAGCCAGGAAGTAAAAGTGCTCGACTATAATATTGAAGGAGCGGAAAAAATGTGTATCTAAATATACAATTATTGTTTACTTCTCCAGCACGGTGCTGTTTCATGCCACAATGGCAATCAATGGGAAGTGTGTGTAATCGTTATTGTTGTTTATGATTGTGTGTTGTTTCAAACTTCCTGTGATATTTTTTGTATCGAAACAATACACGATTATAAACAACAATAACGATTTCGATAACACACACTTTGCCCTAGTGGCATGAAACAATAATTATATATATATATATATATATATATATATATATATATATATATATATATATATATATATATATATATATAAAATCAATGCAAGGGAACTGAACATTGAAAACGATTATGACAAAACACTATAATTTGAGCAGCGTCCTAACTATAAAGAGCGTTAACATTGAATTGCTATAATTTCCTACTGTTATAAATCTCCATTTATCATTTTCAACCGCAAAAGTATCAATGAGTCTAGTAAGGTGATTTATTGTTGCATGATGATGAGGATGATGATGATGGTGATGATGATGATGATGATGATGATGATGATGATGATGATGATGATGAATGATGATGATGATGATGAAAGTTGATTATCATCATCATCATCATCATCATCATTATCGTTCATACGTCACTTTATTTTGTGACCAGCGGTCACACTCATAAACTACAATTTTGTTGACCTGGAATGATGTCATAGCATTGTTGTATTGTAGAACATGTAGAGAGAGAACTGGCTGTTATTGTTGTTGTAAGTAGGGATTAAGGTGTGTAATAATACCTGTGCAAATACCTGCTAACCTCTCGTCCTGTCATTTCGCATCCTGAACCTTAGTGCCAGAGTTGTAATTACCTCTTGCTAGTAATGATAGCCCGATCACTTCTCTTCTCTTTCTTGGAAAGAAGATGGTGGACAAAGTATTGCCTGCTGTCAGATTTTGCCATCACCGTGGGGGTCTGTCCGTGACCTTCGTAAAGTTATGGCCTGATACTGACCAAAAAATGACGTCATAATGCCAGTCTTTTGCCACAAAAGAAAACAAATCTTGAGTTGTATTCAATAATTCAACCAATGAAATAACTTGTTTCCATGAGCTCTACTAATGACAAATCACTAAGCGGTGCAAAAACCAAATAATGATGTGAAACTGCCAGTCCTTTTAGATTTCAGTATCAGGCTATAACATAACGATGGCTGCGGTCTGTCACGCTGAGATAGCTAATCTTTATTCTGTCGCTCTATTGACGTCAATTTAATTGTATATATCACAGTGACAAATTACGGAGCAAGTAGACTTTGATGTACGAGTAAGATACAAATCGGACAAGGTGAGTATGAGCGTAGCCATCGTTATGTTATAGCCTGACACTGAAATCCAAAAGGACTGGCAGTTTGACGTCATTATTTGGTTTTTGCACCGCCTAATGAGTTGTTGTTAGTAGAGCTCATGGAAACAAGTCATTTCGTTTGTTGAACTATTGAATTCAACTCACGATTTGTTTTCTTTTGTGACAAAAGACTGGCATTTTGACGTCATTTTTTTTGGTCAGTGTCAGGCTATAAGTTAACGATGGCTGCGGTCTGTCTCACTGCGATAGCTAATATTTGTTCTGTCGCTCTAAAGATAGTATGCGCTTGGCTAAGAAGGTCATAACATTTCCATCCGGAAGTATAACGGCCCAACACACAAAACTATGTGTATCCATGAACGTTTATAGTCGGGTTAAAACAGTTCAGTGAGCATTACTCATAAACGCGGATGGCAAAAAACAATAACAAAGACGTGAGTGACGTCAATTTAATTGTATATATCACAGTGACAAATTACGGAGCATCTTCCGTCTTCTACTCGTATTTTCTTCATTGTATCAGTAAGCCGAGCGCGCATGATACACGCGGAGCACACCCATCTTGCTGTCTCGCCTGGCACGCGACAATAGCATTGTGGTTAAGAGAAGTGAGAGCTCTTGGTTACCCTACACACTCTTTGCTTTGGTGTAATATACAAATCGGACAAGGTGTGTATGAGACAGTATTATGAGGTGAAGCAGAGGAAAAAATGCAAGCAAAAAGCACCCCCCCAAAAAAACAGCCAGTCTCGAATTGGAGAGGTAAACTATTTTTAAAATGGCCTTTAATTGTATATATCTTTCTGTTTTGTCCGGCATTGCTTTCATATACACTGTGTCAAATTAAATGCAAAGATATTGATCTTTGTGTATGAGTGAGTAATGATCAGTTTATTTAGCTGATTGGCAATTAACCAATTTCTGTCTTCTCCCATACCTCCATCTTACAACCAATTTACCCAGTTCTTATTTTCTTTATGGCAGGCCTTATCCTTCCCTATAGATTACTTTTATTGAATCTTTCTAAGACTATATAACATATAAACTACTAGAGAACCTGTATCAATTGAGGAAAAATAAACCCTATTACGAACAAGCACTCGTCTGTTTCAATTATTATGCATGCAACTATATTATGACAATTAATATAGACGGTCTAGATCGATACGAATCATTTGAGCCACCAACGATAAAAAAATTATCTGGTTATAAGTCTCTAGGTGCACGCAAATGAATCTGGCAACAGGATGGCCAGAAACGATTCCCAACATCAAAAGACCTATCAGTATACATTAGCAGATTTTATAAATAATCATTTGAATCAACAGGTGATAGAATCATCCTTAACCCTCTCCTTACCACCCATTTTCAGGATTTTCCCAAAAACTTCAAACCCAACTAACACAAAATAGATTTTTTTATCACTCAGACATAATAGCAGTAAAATTCTTGCGATGCATAATTTCTTTCGCAAATATGTTCTACAACACACTGTTCATTTTCTTTAAATTTTATGCTGTACAAAAGAAAATTTAATAAGAAAAAGGTTGGTTGTATCGATTGTGACGATTTTCCTATAGTTGGTAAGGAGAGAGTTAAGTTAAGAAAGATTTGCAAGTTCTCCGTATTACCTTACATTACCCGGATTCCGTCTAATAAAGGTTGGATAGCATGGTCTTCCATATATCTCTTGTCTAGCGCCACCTCTAAGCAGTCCTTATTTCTCCGTATATCAATCTGTAAAAGATAATTTTATAATTGTTAGATTTGCCAGTAAAATTTTGCTCTCTGACAAACTATGACATTGGTTGTATGGAGCAATTTGGTGCCAAACCCTATTTGTCTTTTTTTTAAAAAGGAATTGATGTTTGAAAGACTGCCACACCCCTTGATTGGTCACCTAAAAGGTCTGGATACCTAGGACCTTTGCGATGTTATTGATCTCGCCGTGTGAGTAATGGTTTGTTTGTTGAGTTTATTTTGGTAAAATTTTGTGGACTAGAACAGATAATGAATTGCCCTCACCTCCAGCTACCAGATATGTACGGCTATGTGGTCTAGTGGTATGACTCTCGCTTCGGATCGGAAGGTCCTGGGTTTGAGCTCGGCGCATAGTTGAGTCCTTGGAAAAAAGCTCTTTACTCACATTCTCTCAGGTGTAAAATGAGTACCTGGCCGTTAACAGCGTTGTCTTTGTCCGAAAAATTGTAATATCGCCTAACAGGCGTCATGTCCCGCCCTACATGTTAAATGTTGCTGTTGAGCACATTTAGTGGATATTGCGCTATATAAAAGCTCAATTATTTCTTTGCAACTTTACGGCTGAGTTGTATTAGTATCGGGATGATTCTCTTTGTATTTTTCTCTCTGCTTATTTTGTCTGGGACAATTACATGCTCCACGGCGTCTAAACTGCACTATAAATCTGACCGTTTAGTTTCCCGCTGTTCCGAGCGCCGACGCAACCTCACCCGACAGGTAACCGGGGTCAACAGCGGTCAGCCGATATCAATTCCCAGAACGTAGATTTGACGTGCATTGGGTGATACCAATGGATGATTTCTGTACCAATTAACCTCACGATCTTCGTGACGATGCAATTACACCCAAATGCAAAGAATTCTCGCAGACCTCCTCTTTCCATCAGTCCAACTTTTATTTCAATACCTCCAGTACTTATTCCACAAGCCGTGATTCAAATTCACCTATTTTTCTATAACATTTAAATAAAATTACTTGTAACTACCTCAGGATTATAAAAAAACGTTGCAATAAACTTCAAATTTTTTTTGGTGTGATTCACAAGGCACAAGTTTTACTACGAAATGAGGTAAGTTTCATTTACTCTTCAGTTTTCATTATTTTGTAACGATTATTTTTCCGCGGTAGGTTAGGTAATAATGATATTACTTCTTTAGCCTTGTTATTGAAACGTAATATTTCGCTGCGGTTTTATTGTTAATTAGATTTTTTTTCTTTTTTTTTTTCAATGATGAGTTAATTTGATTTTTAAATTGCATAATTTAAATTATCTTGCTAATGTTTAATTTTAAATGACATTGTGTGTTGGGCCTCAACTTAGCTCAACTGCTAGAGCATTAGACTTACGTGTAAATGATCCAAGTTCAATTTCAAAATATGTTAGAATTTTCCTGCTCCCCCTTCTTTCACCAAATTGGGTGAATATGGTTTTCTTGTTCCAAATTTTATGTACGATGTTATGTATACATGGATATGAGAAGTAATACAGAGTGTTTTAAAACTCATTTTAGTCGTTTATTCACTATATCATTTCTTACATCACTCAGTCAATTTTGAATGTTCTCTTACAGCATGGGCCACACAATTGCAAGTCATAACCAAGCAGTGAATTCATTATGTAGGACATGTGGTGTGATTTGTTTAACACAGAAAGAGAAACGTGCCCGCAAGAAACCATTTAAATGTTCAAATTATTCTAATGACATTCTTTTAGTTTATGGGACTGACACGGCATTGGACAAGCAAGGAACACACTCAGAATTTATGTGTAAAAAATGTTACACGGCTATGGGAAATGTGAAAAGAAGGAACAGTTCAGCAGCTCTTAGAACGGTTAGAGGAAAGTTTGAAAAATCCAAGGGCATTTGGTGTGCTTATGATAATTGTAGTCCTTGTTCAGTGTGTAAGCAACATAAAATACAGAGTATGGGATTCCTTGGAAATAGCAGCAATTTACATTCCAGTTTCCTTCAAACAACTAGCATTACATCTAACGCCATCCCAAACACTTCCTCAATAAATTCACCAACAGCCGACGAAACCTTAAACACATCGTCATTACAACACGTGCAAACTGAAATCACACAGATAGGTAATATAGCATGCACGAGTTTAGATAGCGCACACACAAACCAATCAGCACATCAAGTATCAAACCACTCTCTATTATCATCTCAGTCAACATGTACATCAACACAGATCACAGACCAAATCTTTCCATCTACCCCTATTGCTACATCAACACCAGCAAAAAGGAAACAAAAAACAGACAGCACAACATCACCGATGATAAAGAAATGGACAACCGTTAGCGACATATTGAATAGGTCACACAGTACACCATTATCTAATGATGAGGAAAAACTGACAACAAAATTAATAAAAAGAAAGCTCTACAGCCAAGCAAATGAAGGTGTAGTTAGTTGTAAAACTGGAGGACAGCCCTTTCTTCTACACAGAATAGTGAAACAGAGACGCATTTCATCAAAAGCTAGCAACACAACAAAACGTAAACGTAAGCACATCATACAGAATATTAGACACAGCATGACAGGCTTTACACAGCAAGACTCCGACGTACAAATTGCATCAGAATTAAGCTCAATACCAATACAAAGAAGACAACAAATAATCACACAGTCAGCGACAAAACAGAAACTCACAATTAATAAAGAAAAGATCTTAGTCATGAAGGAGGCACTAGGACTGAGTTGGCGTCAGGCAAGAGTATTATCCCGTCACCTTAGAGATGTTGGGATTTCCGTTGATAACGAGAACGCTGTTAGGGAGCTAGGAAAAAGTATAGCATCTGATTTCACACAAGTGAGAATGAAAGAGTTTAGTTTGAGTGACACGTCTGATGGCCAGGTACCATTCGGGAAGATTGACAAACTTGTCAACTTTGTGGATAACCTGTTAGATGGATATGATGCAAATGGTGCATTGACATGGCATGATAACACGATACCAGAAAATGAAATTTGGCTTAAACTTGGAGGAGACCACGGGAAGAATTCAATGAAAATGACATTACAGATAGCAAATCTAGAACGACCCAATTCACAGAAAAACACTAGTGTAATAGCAATGGCAGCTATACGGGACACACACAGCAACATTGACAGATTTTTAGATGAAATTAAAGAAGACGTTAGACAGCTCATGGTCCATTGTTGGCGAGGAAAATCAATTAAAGTTTTTTCTAAATGGAGACTACGATTTCCTCTGTAAGATATATGGCATTTCAGGACCACAGGGCACATTTCCATGTATCTTGTATATGACATGCTATTATAACAATTACCGATTTGAGAAGAATAGTCACATGTTATTTAATAAAAAAGAGGAAAACAAATGAAAAAAAAAAGAAATGTTTGACAGATAAGATAACATCAAGGAAATGAGTGAAAAGGCGCGTATTCGTTTTATCGTCACGCTACACGCAACAAATAAATGCGTTTGCAAAAGGCAAATTGATGTTGTGCGTTTGGTGTAAAAACTCACAACATCCGCCAGCCGGATGTAACGCACCAACACACAAAACAATGTGTAACCATAAACGTTTATAGTTGGATTAATACAAATCATTGAGAACTACTCATAACAATGGCTGGCTAAAAACATTAACAAAGAGCTGAGTGATGTCATTTTCGTTCTATCTATAAAGCAGTGGTGTGACATGCTTACAGTTAAATGTGGTGCCAGAACCAGAAGAACATGACATATAACATGCTGTATATGTAAATACAAAAGAAAGGGGAAAAAATCTAAAGATAAGACTTACTCAAGTAAGTAAGAGGCGGTATATACCATTTCTCAGGGTTTTTTAAAAATGCTGTAATCCATTTTCGGATGCGGTGCCAGGCACCAAATCAACCAATGTAGCCACGCCCCTGAAAGAGACTTGTATAGAATGTAATTATCCAAACCAATTTTTTTTTGTACTAATAATATTGATTGCTCATATCACAAGTGTGCTCAAAATGATATAATTGAGAACGTGTATTTTTAGATAATGATTTCTTTATTCTGGAACAATCCAGAACAACCGTCGCCTATTCAAGTACTCAATTAATTAACTACGAGTAGATATTGATCTTTCGGTGTGTGAGTAATGGTTGATTCGATTAGCTTATTGTACAATTATGTAGACAAGAAGAGATGAATAACAATGTGAAATTGAATGTGAGCTTTAGTTTAATAAACGAAAACGGATAAAATGGACGTTTCGGTTTTCCCCTTTATCAACAAAACAGGATGAATGAAACACTACAGACGAATGAGATAAAGTGGTATGATGAATTCTTCAAGTACCAAGTCTCAAGTCTGTGCCAGACATCGGTGATCATGGTACGCCATTCATCTCTCTGATCAGATAACCTCAGAAAACTAATATTAATCTTCTCTTTCTTTGTCACCCAGCTGTTCAAACTATTCAAATATGTTTTCTTGGTCTACATTTACCCTTTTTACCTTCTATCTTTCCTGTGAGAGCAAGATGCTCAATACATTTATGTCAATTTAGTTGCCCTAAAAATTGCATTTGTCTTTTTCTTATTGTAAGAATTAATAACCTTTTAGTTTCAGCTTGCTCTAATACTTCTTCATTAGTTTTCTTCTCTGTCCATGAGATTCTTAACATCCTTCTAAGAAACCACATTTCTGCAGCCTCCAGTTTCTTTCTTATGTCTTCTGTAATTGTCCAGCTTTCGCAGCCATATAATAGCACTGACCATACATAGGCCTTCAAAACCCTATTCGCCACTGGAATACGTTTGTAAAAGTTTTAAAAAGTGACTTATTATTGTTTAATTCCAAACCACTTATTCGTTGCAGTGCAAACTGGTAACATCATAACTAGTGCGGCTATGCGGTCTTCCAATCGAAAGGTCTTGGGTTCGAGCCTCGCTCGGCGCATAGTTGAGTCCTTGGAGAAGGCTCTTTTCTCACATTCTCTCACCGTACTCATGTGTAAAATGAGTACATGGCCGTTAACAGCGTTGTCTTTGTCCGAAAAAAAGTAAAATCGCCTAACAGGCGTCATATCCCGTCCTAAATGTTAAATGTTGCTGTTGGCCAGGGACCCCTTGTAAAGAGCTTTGAGCACGTTTAGTGGATATTGCGCTATATGAAATCTCAATTTAAAAAAAAAAGAAAGATGTTATAACTAAGAATAGTGTGTAATCTAAACTGACATTAAATATACTATTTCGATTCAAACTGGAACAATACAGCCACCTAAAATAAATACGCTGTAATTGCTAAGTACAGGTTTGTTTTTAAAAATTGATTTTATTTTTCATTCTACTCGTATCTCTCCATCGATTGGTTGGCAT
Organism: Berghia stephanieae; assembly: GCF_034508935.2. Lineage (NCBI taxonomy): Eukaryota > Metazoa > Mollusca > Gastropoda > Nudibranchia > Aeolidiidae > Berghia > Berghia stephanieae. The sequence continues at coordinate 11,838,523 of NC_088362.1, forward strand.
GTGTGTGTTTGTTTTATAAAATAAACATTACGTTTTCATGCTCCTTCCAGTGGATAATTGTGACCCCTCATCTCAAAACGGTATTAAGTCGAGATGAATAAGACGCTGAAAATGGAATTTGTAGCCAGAAATATCATGCTTAATTTGAATTTATATGCTTTATAGAGGAGCAGGAATATCACATTTTACTGTGCTAAATACCAACGTTTCATATTTTTGACCAGGTTAACTATAATTTGACTTTTTGGCATCTGGTCCAACCCGACATAATACCGTTTTGAGACGAGGGGTCACAATTGTGATAATGCGTTTTCGTTCTTCACGATCCAGTGCATCCTCATTAAATTCTTCAAATTCGTTTCAGTCATTTCCTTCATGTTATCTGTCAAGCATTTCTCATTTCCTTTGTCTTCCTCTTTAATGTATTCAATATGTGACAAGACGTCACGAAATGGAAATATGTCCTGATGAACAAAATGCTTAACATTGAATTTTAAACCAGTCTTGTAATATTTGAGTTGTGACAAATGCTTTCACTGACTTGGGCTAAGTGTGTTTTATTTCAAGTTCAAGTTTATCTGCAAAAGGCGGATTGCCCATCACTGCAGATTTTATACAATTATGTGGTGACTTTCTCCATTATTGTGTCATTGAGTTGAAAGATAAATGTTTAATAGTTGACCAAATTTGTTGTTGTTGGTAATATCTAGGATTTCTGGTGGGAGAGTGTTCCATTCCTTGATGGTTCTTGGGAAGAAACTGTTTTTATATTTGTTGGTTCTGTGTGTTGGGGTTGTGAACTTAGTGCTATGATAATTTCTTTACCCTCTTGCTATCAACTACAGGAAAATGGTCAGATTCGTCACGGCACACAAACCATTTTTCTCATTCTGAACTGTTTTTGTACATCAAAACATTTGACGAAAACTTTTACATAGTATAATCTAAAATATAAGAACTTAACGATGCTTTCTGGAGCGTATTTTGCAAACAAAATTATGTTTAGCATGTTTTAACCATCTCCTTACCAAAGGAAAATCGTCACATACGTTACGATACAACCA
>NC_088362.1:11849586-11862086 GCF_034508935.2 Berghia stephanieae
TGAACTTTAAAAGTTATTAAACAAAATGAATATAACTGCTTTTTAAAAAAAAATTTAAGTGCCGAAACACGGCAAGTTTCGGGCTCAAAACCCTTCTTCTGCCAAGAACAAAAGAAACCCAACAATTAACAAAAAATACATTACTAAAAAGCTAGATCGACGACAGAGAAATATTCGGGGCGTCCTCTCTGTAGACAAGTCTTGGAATTCCAAGATCAAAATATTTCTACTGTCGTGTTTGGTATTCTGTTCGTCTTTGTTGAAGCTGTTATATTTAATTTTGTTTAATAGATTTTACATAAAAAGGAGGCGACTTCCAACCATGCTAAGTCACGTGGAGATGAACTGAGCAACCATTTTCAAGCAATCAATTGGTCACATTATTAGAATCACCATAGAAAATCTTAAGATTAAAAAACGCTCTGGGTGTTGTTATATGAGGCAAACAAGACAGATTCTTTTCTTCTGTAAGTTAGTAACTAAAAGTCAAACATTGCAGTTTTCTTTCAGTGATGAAAGTGCGACTTCGCAGCTGTTGAAAGTCGCTTCCTCAAAATATCACACTGTAAGGTCGCTAATAATAGACTTCACCGATTTGTGTGTAAACAAATTAATCTGAAAAAGAAACTTAACAGTTTGTTGTATGGAATTTGTAATATTAATTTTGATAAAATAATTTGGATATTTGAAAAGATTTCTTACCCCTAAACTTTAAGACCAAGAGATGAAAAAGTGACAAGGGACACAATAATGTATTTGGAGATTAAGTAACTCGTTGTTTTTATTCGGTAATATGTCGTTATTGGACCGATTCCAAAAATTGAGAATAAATTTTGAAATGTCCGAAAAAGTTTTTGGTTTTTATTTTCAGAAAAAAATTGAGCTCTCTTAAACTTTATCTCTTATACAGCGCAATATCCACTAAACGTGCTCTAAACGCTTTACAAAGGGTCCCTGACTTACAGCAACACGTAACATGTATAACGCCAGTTAGGCGATAATACAATTTTTTCCGACAGAGACAACGCTCATTTTACACCTTAGTACGGTGAGAGAATGTTGGTAAAAAAGAGCATTTTTCCAAGGACTCAACTATGCGTTGAGTGAGGCTTGAATCCAGGACTTTCCGGTCCGAAAGCGAGTGTTATATCACAAGAATCTATAAACTTTGAGACTTCAGTAGGTTGAGAAACCTCCTTTAATTGATTTGTCATTGCGATTGATCATCAAAAGTTTTGAGATTTGATCACCCAATCATAAACGCTTTTTTCTCTGTAACCTCTTCTTCCTTTATGTTTTTTGTTTGTTTTGTTTTTTTCTTTTGGTGGGGGTGGGGGGGGGTGTGTTAATGTTTCTTATATTTTTCACCTTGCTTTATCTGGTTTTAATATTTTGCACCACTTTTCAGATAAATAATAATAGATGTATTCAGTCGTCGACACTATGAAGTTGCAATTTGAATTGATAATACTTAATAGTAGCTCAAGTTTATCGATTTGATAAACATCGTAAGATGGAAATTTGTTTCTGTCAATAAGATTGCTGTTGTTGTCAATTTGGAGCGCTTCACATGAATGATTACAAATGAAATATAAAAGTGGGATAGAATTCTGTGGTCTACTATTTGGAGAGAATTAAAAAAAAAACAACAACAACGAAAAAAATACTTGAACTTTTATATATCGCAATATCCACTAAGCTTGCTCAAATCGCTTTACAAGGGGTCCCTGGCCAACAGCAATACGTAACATTTAGAGCAGGACATGACGCCAGTTAGGCGATATTACATTTTTATTTGGACTAAGACAACGCTGTTAACGGCCAGGTACTCGTTTTACACCTGAGTACGGTGAGAGAATGTAACTAAAGAGCCTTATCCAAGGACTCAACTATGCGCCGAGCGAGGCTCGAACCCAGGATCTTCCGATCCGAAAACGAGCGTCATACAACTAGACCTCATAGCCGCACACTTATTTCGACTTGAATATGAGATGAGTTGGTTATAAATTGTCTTTTTCTCTTGCTCAATAATTTAGAAAGATTGTGGAGATGAGAATGACGGTGGTTTGAATGATAAAATAAATAAAATAAATAAAATTCCCTTTATTCATCCCCAAGGGGAAATTTGTCTTTAGGGTATGTTCCAAGGGAAGACTGGAATAACCCAGGCGTTAGCCGCAGTGCAGCGCCGCAAAGTGGGCTAGGGCTATGTGACTTGCTCAAGGCCACACAACGCAGCGGCGGGTGATCGAACTCGTTACCTTTTGGGTACGAAGCAAGGACCGTACCACTGAGCCAGGCTGCTCCTAATAATGATGAGTACTATAGTCCGGCTATGTGGTCGAGACAAGAATTTTCCACAATCACTAACACTCATCTGTCCACGGATCGGATCGCGCTTACCATTGCTTGACTTGTGGCAAAACGAGACGCCCTACCGCTGAAACATCGTTATCATTATCATCGATAATGATGATGGTGATGATGATGATTATGATGATGATGATGATGATGGCGACGACGACGGCGACGATGATGATGATGATAATGATAATGCTGCTGCTGCTGCTGCTGCTGCTGCTGATGATGATGATGATGATGATGATGATGATGATGATGATGATGATGATGATGATGATGATGTTGATGCTAGTTAACGCATCTATGAAAAAAACGACTTTTCTTTTTTCTTTTTCCTCCTTTATATTTATTTGTTCCGATAGCTTCATTAGAAAACTAAAATAATAATTATATCTGCCCCATCAGTTTTTTCTCAGTGCCTTGTTTTTAACATTTGCAGCAACCCCCCCTCCCACCCCTACCCCACCCCCGCACCTCACTCTGGCATGACTATCAATTATTCACGTCCACACCAAACGTCAGGAGTGATTCTTTGGCTTGAGAATAATATTGTTATCCTTTACGACCTACTCTATAATTCATGCCTTCCTATCGCCCTCCGTTGTTATCTCTTTGTTCTAAGCTTTTTTGTCATCGTCAATTCTAATGTCTTTTTATAGTTCCTATTTGTTTTAACAATATTATCCGTTTGGTTACAAAGGACAATATTAATAATGGAACAACTAGATTTTTGCAAAATGCATTCACCGAAAGAGAGAGAGAGAGAGAGAGAGAGAGAGAGAGAGAGAGATAGATAGATAGACAGAGAAGAGAGAGAGAGAGAGAGAGAGAGGGGGGGGGGAGGAGAGAGAAATTGAGAGAGAGATATAGAGAGAGAAATTGAGAGATAGAGATAGATAGATATACAGAGAAGAGAGAGAAAGAGAGAGAGAGAGAGAGAGAGAGAGAGAGAGAGAGAGAGAGAGCGAGAGGGAGAGAGAGATAGAAATTGAGAGATAGAGAGAGGGGGGGGGGAGACGGGTGGGGTGGGTAATGAGAAAGATGGAAAAAAAAACCAAGCTCAGAGACGGAAAGAGTAGAAAGACGAACAAATGAGGAAAACAGTCGTCCATATATTTATATGCTAATTTACCAATACTTTTCATTGCAGGAAATTCTTTCAATATCCTTATCTTGTCTTGTCTTGTCATTTATTTAGTCGCAACTCCGTGCATCGAAGATAATCGCGACTGTGAGTATGGTGAGGAGAAATGGACGTGCCTAAGGAAATGAGCTTTATATAGCGCAATATCCATTAAATGTGCTCAATGCGCTTTACAAGGGGTCCCTGGTCAACAGCAACATTTAACATGTAGGACGGGACATGACGCATGTTAGGCGATATTACAATTTTCGGACAAAGACAACGCTGTTAACGGCCAGGTACTCATTTTACACCTGAGTACGGTGAGAGAATGTGAATAAAGAGCCTTTTCCAAGGACTCAACTATGCGCCGAGCGCGAGGCTCGAACCCAGGACCTTCCGATACGAAAGCGAGTGTCATACCACAAGACCACATAACCTAGGCTTATAATATTTTGATTTAATTGATTCCTCTGTCAAATTCAATCCATCTAGATTAGATTCTCACTATATTATTATTAGATACCAAATTATATCAGAAGTTCTCCTCAAACCTTTAATTTTTAGATATTTCTTGCCTATAGGGAATGAGATTAGAGGAAGAGTAGTAGTCCTTGATTGGATTCACCTTACAGAGAGAACGTCAAAATGGTTTTGCGCATGCGTCTCTCTCGTCCTCGCTTTCGATAAAGTGTCTCATGCCGCACAACCAATATTATGACGTTCTCTCTCTAATAACTTCTCCGCTCGTGACTTCCAATCAAGGGACGCTACTCTTCCGCTAATCTCATTCCCTTTTGATAGTATGCAGATGACGTCACTCAGGCCTTTGTTATTGTTTTTGCCATCCGCGTTTGTGAGTTGTTCTCACTAAACTGTATTAACCAGACTATAAAAGTTCATGGTTACACAGAGTTTGTGTGTTGGTCCGTTATACTTCCGGATGGCAATGTTGTGAACTCCTTGGCCAAGCGCATTCTATCTATTGAATAATGATAGTGTCTGTTCAGCAAACTCTAGTTATACGGGTCTTAGTGTTCCACATAAGCTGCAGGCTGTGTTGAAATGGGAATTGTTTTTAACTTTGTTATTCCCCCTTGTCTGCGTAATAATAATATGTGACCCATCGTCTCAAAACGGTATTATGTCGGAACGAATCCGATGCTTAAAAGCCGAATTAAATATTAAACTGGTCAAAAATATAAGCTGTTGGCATTCACACCCTAAAATATGGTATCCATTCTCCTCAATAAAACATACAAACTCAACACAAATCTGATATTTCTGGCTATAAATTCAATTTTCGTCATCTTAACAATCCCGACTTAATACCGTTTTGAGGCGAAGGGTCACATATGTGACTAATGGCTTGTATAGCAAGTCATCGTAGCCTACAGCAGATCGATTTCTTTGTTTTTATTTCGTTTTGTTTTGTGTTTGCGCGCGCGTGTGTGTGTGTTTTATTTCTATATGTATGTGACCCATCATCTCAAAACCTTATTATGCTGGGGTGAATCAAGTATTAAGTTAGTAGGTCTCCCTCAGAGCCTTCAGGCCTATGAAGCTGGAGTTTATCCCGTTATCTATTACATGAAATAGATAATATCGATTGCTTGCTACTCTTGGGAAAGAGCGCTAATTTTTCGCAAAGAACTTTCCGCTAGATCAAACGGAACCAGCTACCAAGCCACTGCTGAGTGGACAGGTGGGGGGGGGGGGAGTCAGAAAAAAATCTCGGCTGAACCCGGGATCGATCTCTGTCCCTTTGCTTGTAAAGCGAGTGCCCCACCAAGCAATTGAGACCCCCCCCCCCAAACCAGGTATTAAAAAGTGGTGTTTTTTTTTGTAGATTTGAAAATGTGAGATTATTCCTATTGGCTTACACCGGACAGCGTGGCCCAGCGGTACGGTCTTTGCTCGTCCACAAATGGTACATACAGAAGGGGTACCAAGTCAACATCAACAAGTTAACGATATGGGACGTTGTGGCAGTGAGGGTGACTGCAATTTTGTTATTGTTTTGTGTGGTATTGAATGGCGATATAATGACGATAAGTATATATATATATATATATATATATATATATATATATATATATATATATATATATATATATATATATCCACTAAAGTGCTCAAAGCGCTTTACAAGGGTTCCCAATCCAACAGCAACACTTAATATGTAGGACGAGACATGGCTCCCAGAAATATATTTATGTTCTATATTCTCTTTTTCTTCATAGTACTTTTTTTTCTCATTTTAGCCAGAAATTAAAAGAAAAAGAGAATAAAAAGTGAAATAATAAGAAATAAAATCTTTTGTCGGAGTAAGGGTGAGTGTCACATAGAACTTGATTCACACCACTTTTCTCGAATGATTGTTATTGGAAATAGCTTGAGCGACCGTGGAATCGTAACAGATGGTTTCAGTACAAAACGTTCGCTGTGAGAGTATTGAATATCGTACAACGCAAAAGATTGTAATGATGCGGGGTTTTTTAAAAATTCCAAGATAAGTTGCCTGGTATCTCATGATCGAAGGAAGAAAAATAGAATATAATTGTTTTTTTTTTTAATCTGGCACGAGAACTTCGAGTGGGAAAATTGTTAATATTGTTATTCATATATATATATCTTAGAGTGAAACCACTAGTATCCTCCTCCTCCTCCTCCTCCTCCTCCTCCCCCTCTCCCTTATCATCATCATCATCCTCACTATCAGCATATTCATTATCATGACCATCAGCATCATTAGATGAAGTGAGTAGGAAAGTGCCAGAAGACAATAGAAAATAAAATTTTTTCGCGGCGGTGATGGGGGTTTGAACCCGCGAACTTACTGGTACGACAACTCCGCCTGGCCGGGGAGAGCGTGACTCTACCGTATGAGCCCAAAAAAGATCGTCTCTAACTCCTAGTCATTATTCGAACCCTCACTTTCCCGACTACTGGAGATCGCAGGTCCCACACACATCAGCATCAATACGGTTTCGTCATCATCTTTATCCTCATCTTTGTCACGTCTATGTAGAAGAGTGGCAAGTAGGAGTTGAGAGATAATAGGAGTCAGATAGTTTCCCCATAGACTTAGTTATCTGGTGCCACTTTATGTTTTCCCTGTTATAGTCGGGTAAAGCTCGTGACAACTTGACTGACAGTAAGAAATGTTTTTAGGATTAAAGAAATAGGTAGTAGAAGTAGTGGGAAAGTTGAGAACGATTTGAAATATATCACTACAATCTTCATCATCACCAAGACTGTCACTATCATCGTTTTTATCGTTATTTGAATATTCGTCTTTTTGGTGTAATGCTTTGAACTCTCAGGCCAGGGTGGAAGTGCAAAACAAATGCGGTTTTCAGTATCAGCAGCAGCAAAACATCATCATCATCATCATCATCATCATCATCATCATCATCATCATCATCTTCTTCTTCTTCTTCTTCTTCTTCTTCTTTTTATTTAAATTCTCTTTTTTTTTTGTCTACTCTTTTTTTTTTCATTCTCAACTTCTTTTTTCACTTATCACAACCAGTCAGTGATCACTTTAACCCTCAAAGTCACTTGACAAAAGATTTACATTATTAAGTACTTAAACCTGATGGTGTCAATCATAGGTGCTGACAATCGAGTGCATAGGGTAAGGACCAAAAACAACTGAATTATATATTTCAATAGAATCGATCGGTATTCACATTGATTTTTTTTCAAATAATTTTATACTTGATGTGAGGAATTATTCTTGTTTTCAATTGCCATAATATAGCTACATCTTAGCCATAACCAAACCTATAATTAGATTCACTACTCTGATGTCGACCAGCAACGGCGAGCAGCTTGGTTCTAAACAAAAAAAATGGGTACTTTTTATTCTTCGTGCTGGCTAGAAGTTTTTATATGTCATGTGATCAGATTGTATAAAAGTCAAAACATGATCATATTTATGATGTTTTTCTCCTCTGGATACACGTTTATGCTCGTCGGAGAAAGCGTTCATGAATTTTTAGACACTTACTTTGCTTGGTCTTAAGACTAGCAAGCCATTTACTAGACTAGTAAATTACTAAATCTAGTCCTGGTTCATGAAAACGGTCCCATGTTTGTGTTCTACTTTTGAGGTGAGATCATTGGTTTTGCCTTACCCATGCCTTAAGTCTTTTGTAGTGAGGCAAACAGTTAAATTATTTTTAGGGAGAATTCATTTATGTTTTATATCTGAGGGATAATTTCATTTCGTCACAAATCACCAGTTTTATATATATATATATATATATATATATATATATATATATATATATATTATATATATATATATATAATTGATTTTATAAATGATAGATTATTTTATTCCCCCCACTGACCATCCCTTCATTTCGTTTAATATAATTACTATCAGTTTTCAACAAATCACTTTATTACTATTTTCCACAGGCAAAAAGTGAACCTTTCAAGACAAAGAAAGAGAAAGACCACCCACATCACTTTTTCTAATAACATGCAAAGCAGGTTGCACCAACTGTAAAGAATACCTGCTGATATGACCAACTGTTACTTTCGATTATGTCCAACTCTTCGAAACTTCCTTACCGTGTTCCTAGTCACGTACATACTACTACTCACGACCCTACTGCTAAAGGTCCCAAAGGACATGACGCCCAGCATACAAAATACTCCAACCTTTTTAACCTACTCGCCGCAGTTGAAACAACCCATTTTTCGTGATCTTAACAACGCAAATAGTCGTAATAATGATTTCAATGTCAAGTTTAAAAGAAAGGAATTCTTGTTTCAGAATGATTCACGGAGATCTAGCTTTCCCTCCGAAATTCCCACAGAGTTTTCGGGAAAAGATAGAGTTATTTTTGAAGAGCCCAAACCATTGTCGAGTCCACTTGTGATAAATACCGAGTCAGGGTCATTTTATTCTATGGGAAATAACTTTTATATTTTCTCTGCTTATTATGATGATAGAAAGGAGGATACATTCATTCGTTTATTGACGCTTTCCAAGCAAAGTGCTTCAAGGCCACCTTTATTCTGTCATTTCAAAGATGAAATCTACACGGTGAAGAGAAAGGCGATATGTTATGAATTATGTGAAAATCACAACAAATATTTTGGTGGTTACATATTTTCCTGCGAAGTGCCAGAATTTTTAAATTCCGACATTTCATATCAAGTCACTGTTTCATACGGGGAGTCGAAGACAAATGTGGTAATTCCATTAAAAACGTTACGTCCGGCGAAACACAAAATAGATTTCGTCAATTCATATATTGGAGATACGCATACAGGCTCACGGACTATAAGTGGAAAAAATGAGATCTATGGTGAGAATATTATAAGCAAGAACAGCAATTTACAAAATGGGGACGCACGGAATAGCCGTGTTAACAGAACAATTGATGGAAGTGTAACATTGAATGTTGAAAGAAAATTATTACCATTATCATTTGGAGTATGTGTGCCTCCTCTGTTTGGAACACTATCTGAGCATCGGCTTATTGAATTTATAGAGTTGACATTATTGCTTGGAGCACAACATATATATTTCTATAAATACGATGTATCAGATGATATTCAAAAGGTTTTATCTTATTATGTAACTAAAGGAGTGGTAACCGTGACACCGTGGGTGTTACCTAGCAACGTGACGTCAAATAAAGTTTGGTACAACGGCCAGCTATTGGCCCACAACGATTGCTTATACCGTTCCATGCCTCATTTTGATCTCGTGGCCTTCAACGACGTCGACGAGTTCATAGTTCCTCACGACAACGAGAGTACGACTTGGTCACGTGTCTTCCCAGAACTCATCTCGAACAGAACGTGTGGCCTCTCATTCCATAGTGCCTTTTATGACCCTGGGGTTAAGGACATGAAAGATACAAATCTATTGACCCCAAAACTAGTGGCCAAAACAAAACAATATAGCAAGGTATTGAGAGCTTTTATTGTGAGTTTTAGCATTTAAAAATACGTGCCAAATATTTTTATGTCGGATTGAGATATTGGACGAGGGCACATTTGTGACCCTTTAAAAATTCAAATACAATTCAACCAAAGTATCAAAACAATTAAGAACATAAAAGGGCATCAATACATCATCAATATAAATGTCACATACAATACATTTAAAATTCAATTAAGTAAATATTTTCTAAAAAGATATGTTTTCAGGGATTTTTTGAAAATGTCTATTGAGCTCGAAAATCTCTCAGATTGAGGGAGATCATTCCAAATCGTTCCTTCATACATTTTGAAATGTATGAAATTGTGTGTGATTTGGCTTCAGGAAAACTAATTCCTCAAACGCTCAATGACAATTCACATTAGCCCCCAGCAACAATTCACTGGATTGGAGCGTGGCCATCGTTAACTTATAGCCAGACACTGACCAAAAGATGACGTTACAAGACAAGTCTTTGGCCATAAAAGAAAACTAATCGTGAGTTGTATTCAACAGTTCAACCAATGAAATCACTTGTTTACTTGCGCTCTTCTAACGACAACTAACCAGAAGCTACACAAACCTAAAAAATGACGCGTCAAACTATAAGTCTTAGAGGGTTTTAGTGTCAGGCTATAATTTAACGATGGCTACGATTAGAGCGTAGCCATCGTTATGTTATAGCCTGACACTGAAATCCAAAAGGACTGGCAGTTTGACGTCATTATTTGGTTTTTGCACCGCTTAGTGAGTTGTCGTTAGTAGAGCTCATGGAAACAAGTTATTTCATTGGTTGAATTATTGAATACATTCACGATTTGTTTTCTTTTGTGGAAAAAGACTGGCATTTTGACGTCATTTTTTGGTCATTGTCAGGCCATAACTTTACGAAGGCCACGATTGGAGGCGGTATTTATCTTTGTCACGATTATTTTATATTATTTGTGCGTGCAAGAATCTTAATTATAAAAGAGCATCGCATAAGTAGGAATACTTTGTTAAATTTTATCTTAAATGTTACTAAAGCCAAAGTATTTTGGATTTTGATTCAATTTATTTTTTCTTAAAAAGTGTAGCATTTTCCAGATTAAAAAGCCATTTAGATAGCATAAAGAAAACCCACTGCAACAGTTTTGTTTTAAATTTGAATTATCTTTACAATGTCTTCCAAAATTATTTTCGACAGACACGTTCCAAGGTGATGGCCGTCCCATGGCGAGTGTTTGAGGTGGGCATTCAATAGCATAACAACAGAAAACTCGTCAATGAAACAAATAAAAAAAATAAAAATAATAAATTAATAATTAATCAATAATAATAATAATCAAGTAGAAATAATAATAATCAATAAAGAATATATAATAAAATAATTAATAATATAATAAATAATTATTATAATTAATTTAATTATTATAATATAATAAATAATAATAATATTAATAATAATAATAATTAATAAATAATAATAAATTAATATAATAATATATAATAATATATTAATAAATTATGATATATATAATATATATTATATATAGAATAATATATTTAATTATTGCGATTATTTACCAGAGAAATTGTTTTAAATCCTCCATTGCCATCCTAAGTTGCTTTCTATGTCCTAATTGATTACACTATTTCGCCCTAATATTCTTTGTTAAAACAACGTTCTTCGTCATTTTCATTTAACGCTTGTTTATTATTTCAATTATTCTAAAATCTTGCGTTTTGATAGACTTTACATTCATATACAATTCATTAAAATAAATTATAAATAATAATTTAATAGTAATTAATATTTGTAATATATTTAGTATTAACTTGTTGGTCTTTCATTGATCTCACTTTGTACTTTAAATTGGACCATCTGTGTTTGTTTATTTATTTAACATGAAATAGTGTTATCTTCATTTGCATTCCCACAACGCGATACAGATGAGGCGGTAGGAGATTTTATTATGATAAATTGGATTCAGTAGTCTGATGTCATGCCGCCCGGCAACGGCGGCCATCTTGGTTCTAAACAAAGAAAATCATTACTTTTTATTCTTCATGCTGGCTAGAACTTGTCATATGCCTTGTGATCAGAATGTGTAAAAGTCAAAACATGATCAAATGTATGTTTTTTTTTCCTCTGGATACGCTTTTATGCTCGCCGGAGAAATATATCATACGGTCGTCCGCCATTGTTCCGATAGTATAGAGCCAGTGTTACTAAGTTACCATGCGTCATTAGGAAGGAAGTGACGTTACGACTGTTGAAGAGTATTTGAAGATGTTAAATCATTTGCTTAACATGCTCCCAATATTTATGTCAACCAATTTAAAAGTTACCATACACTACACCTCATCTGTCGGTCATTTTCTATTACTCGAACAATATTCATTCCAGTTTTTGCCAATATTTGACCCTCTGTGTCAAGTTGATATCATTAAAGTTAATTACTTGACAGGGATGTAAATGACCGACGTATGCACATATGCAGGTCTGATATCCGACAACGCAATAATAATTATTATGGGCATAGTTTAACATTGTTGCACTGGACAATATTTTGCGTCACTTTAGAGATTTCTATTACAATATCAAACCTAAAAATAAGTGCAAATAGTAAATGGCAAATAATTTATTTTTAAAAAACATTCTGAAACCAACTCGCATACTGTCTTGTCTTTTAATTAAAAAATATTTTTTTTTACAAAATTGACGTTTCAGATAATAAGAAATGACATTTATCGCTGAGATCGAGGCTCGAACCCAGGACCTTCCGATCCGAAAGCGAGTGTCATACCACTAGACCACATAGCCGCACATTTTAGCCAACTCATCTATGATGCTAGAATTTGTTTAAATATATTTTAAGTATCAGAATATCGAAGTCAAAACAGAAGAAATCAATGTGCCAAAAAAATAAAGCAAACACATGCAACAGTAACAACACAATGTACTAAAGATACCAACTTAGCTTCGGGTTTAAACCACGAAAAAACAATTTGTTTTCTTCATTCGTACATTTTAAAAACCACGAAGAAACAATAATATTATGTTTTCTTCATTCGTCCATTTTC
>NC_088362.1:11864586-11867086 GCF_034508935.2 Berghia stephanieae
TCAACTCTAACAACATCTGGTTTGTTTTTTGTAAATCAGTTCAAGAAAATACTGTGAATGATCAATGTTTTGTATCTCCACCAAGGTTTCGGTTTTTTTCTTCTTGAATATGAATTGACTTACTGACTTAAGGCCTTTCGCTTCCTAATTATCCGATCGGGGCGCCTCGGCTGCCTCTCTAATCATCCGTGTCATTTCCTTCCACTGTTCACGGTCTTTTGCTGTGGATGCTAATTTTGTAAGGTCTTCCTTTGATTTTAATACTTTGTTACTTTGAAGGCGTTTTAGGTCTCTATTGAGGACAATGTGAATTGACGTGGGTAGTCTACCTTGATATTTCTTGTGTCCAAATGAGGTGAAAAAAGTATTCATCGCTTTATTAGCTGGTATATGAATTATAAATTGTAAAAAAAAAAAAACAAACAAACAAACAAAAACAACTTTTATATATCGAACTATTAATTTATATGCCTAGAGTACTTTACAAGAGGCCCAATGTTTACATGCGGGCAATATTATAACCATTTTGTTCTCGACAGAGACAACGTTTGCTGATATACCAGCGCTGGGTACATAATAAGAGTATTGCGAGAGTAAATTAATAAAAATAATTTTACAACTTCTGAACCCCCCCCACCCCTGAAACACACACACACACACACACACACACACACACACACATACCAACACACAAGCACACACACACAATCACACACACAGACACAATCACACACACACAAACTGCGGAAGTCTAACCCGGGATATCCAGTTCCCATACATCAGAGCTCAAGACCACGAAGCCGCATATATAGAGTAAAGTAGTGCTGAAGAGTTTATAACTGCACGTATAGCGTGCCTATGGGTTCCGTCCAGATTTAAGGAATATATTTTACTATCAACCAAAAGCGGAAATAGAATGATTTAGTAAGGCCGACGTTATCTGACTCTTTCAGGCAAAGGAAACATTTCGGTGGCTTGTAGTTAATGCGATGCCATTAGGTCGGAATGGTTGTGCTAGCTACCCATCAATTTTGGAAGGCTTTTAAAAACGATTGATGCTATGCCATTGAAAGTGGTGATTTAGCGATGCTGACAATGGTAGCTAGTAACGGATAGTCTTACAATTCCAACATGGCTGCCATTTGCCATTTAACTCTCTCCCTACCAACTATAGCAAAATCGTCACATTCGTTACGATACAACTAACATTTTTGTTATTCAAATTTCTCTTGTACATCATAAAATTTAAAGAAAATGAACACTGTGTTGGAGAGCATATTTTGCTAAAGAAACTACTTATGTATCGCAAGAATTTTACTGCTATTGTGTTTGAGTGATATAAAAATATTATTTTTTTTTTGTGTTAGTAGGGTGTGAAGTTTTGAGGAAAATCCTGAAAATGGCTGGTAAGGAGAGAGTTAACTTTCTCCTTACCAGCCATTTTCAGAATTTTCCCCAAAACTTCACACTCGCCCAACACAAAAACAGACATTTCTTACTCAAACAGAAAATCAACAAGCACATTTTATACATAGTAGTGCTCGACAATATGAACTCTATTACAGAATTTCAAGTTTTTATAAATATAGCAAAAGGAAATCAAATCTGGATGAGAAAAGTGACGGTTGCATCGTATAACAAATGTGACGATTTTCCAATAGGTAAGTGGTAAGGAGAGGGTTAATTTGTGCGCCTTTGTGGTCTTGTGGTATATCACTCGCCCTCGGACAGCAGGTCCCAGGATCGAGTCCTAATGGCGTTGCACTGTTGAGATCTTGGAAAAATATCTTTACTCACATTCTCTCGGTGTGCTCCGGTGTAAAATGAGTATCTGTGTCTGTCCAAAAAAAAAAATAATTAGATAAATGTATAAAGCAGGTTGCCGGCGTATATCTCGTCCTACATGATATAAATGTGTTGCTCTTGGTTCGGGACCATGGCCGACTAGAGTCTATAGACGTCATGGTCGGGACCCATTGTAAATGGCTTAGAGGATAAGGTGATATATAAAAGTTCAAGTTTTTGTTTTTTTTTTTGTTTTTTTTTTTTTGGGGGGGGGGGGGATTTTCTGTATATCTGTTTATTTATATATATATATATATATATATATATATATATATATATATATATATATATATATATATATATATATATATATATATAATCTAACGTTGACAAAGTTGTTGACGAAACAGTAAACAGGCGCGAATATAAATCAAGGATTAAAATTGACTTTAGAGAATTATATGAATTTAGCTGGAAAACAAATCTTTGTGTTACGTAAATTTTCCATCATTTCCGTTCAAAACTTTCCAATATTTTTAGCACCTTTTTCTTATAGGATTCTTAAGACAGATGTATACAACCAACACGTAACTTTTAAAAAAAAATTTAAAACAACTCTTAGTATTCCCTGACTCGAGGCTACTTTAAACTAATTCAACTTCTAAGATGAAATATCGGGTAAATTACATTAAAGTTAGCTATCATAATATATATG
>NC_088362.1:11872086-11927086 GCF_034508935.2 Berghia stephanieae
GTATCGATATCAAGAGCTTTTGAGTAATTTTGAATAGTGAGACCTTAAAAAGATTCACTAAGGACGATCAGTAAGGTGCTATATAATTTGTTTTGTTTATTTATTTTATTTTTTTATTTTTGTGTGTTTTTTTAATGCTTACTTTAATATTGAGGATTGGCAGTACTTCTTTCTTAGTCAAAGTCAATCTGTTTATCAGGAGAAGAAAGAGACCTTAATTGGGCACAACAATTATAAATCGTCTCTTTTCTTTTCAAGGTTTTACCTAGCAATGATCCCCTTGACAGGCCAGACTTCAATCCTGTGGACTACATAAACAAACTCTTCCCTACTGAACAGTCCTTGTCAAATATTGATGAGGTTGTCCAGAGGATTAGGCACAAAATTTGGTAAGACTCCTTTTATTAATATTTATTAAATGCTTAAGTCGTTTAATATTATAATTATACTATCCACCAGACATGTCTGATTTTATTTAATGATCCTCCATAATTGATCAATTTTAGTGGATATGTTTCTTAAACGTTTTTAAAACACAGTGGCTACTTCATGGTGACCTGATTGTAGCCTTCCAGTGAGGACAGGCTAGGCTCAAGGCAGGGTTGCCAAATTGACCAAAATTGGCCAGGATAAGAATTGTGTTTCTATATCAATTTAAATTTATTTTTTTTAAATTTATATTATAATGTTTTTAAAATGATAACAATGTATTTCCTGGTCTGGGCAATTTTTTTGACCACCAAAACGGATGAGTTTTTGAGGTTCCATTTGGCCACTTTTGAAGTTGAAATTGGCCATGAATATGGTATGAGTTGATTTATAGAAAGTCCGAAAAAAATACCTAAGTTGATGTTCAAGTCGACAATTCCACATTGTATTCTATCCTTATTTTTTCAATTTTGATAATTAAAAATGCATTTCTGGAGAAAATTGTAATCATTATTGAGATTTTGAGATTACAATGAATCATAATAAAGAACAAGAAGCTTTAAAAGCTATTTTCTGATGTATGTATGTTTGTGTGCCAAGCTTGATGATTTGCCTGTGCGATTCTCATTCTCCTTATCAGTCATATGACTTTATTGTATCCGATCTTTAAAAATCACAGTGTGGACAGTAAATGTAGCCCTATTACTATTATGTTTGTTTAGAGAATTTTTGGCAGGGGGGGCCTGGCTACTTTCAGGGCCACTGCGTATTCAAAATTATGTATCAATATCAGCATACACATAGAGTATACCAAAGTATTAAAAAGGATATGAAATTTATTTTTCGTGTTCTTTCTTTTATCTTGTGCTGACACTGTATTTCATGCTTGATTATTTTTTTTGTCATCAAAGGCGACTGGATGATGAAGTTCGCTGTGTTGTCCGTGGTCAGACAAACGTTGGGGAGGAGGGAAGTAAAGCACTGGAAGAGGCGCAAGTTGCTATTCAGGACTTATTCTGTAAAATCAAAGATATAAAGGATAAAGCTGAGAAATCAGAGGAAATGGTGAGGGAAATGTTGGATGATTACCATGTTGTGTTATTTTGTCAATTACTTTTCATGCTTACAATGGCGGGTGGTTGGATGGGAGCATCACCTTTGAATCATATACCTATGATGTTCGCATGGGTGTACGATCCGATAGTGATGTCGTTTCTTCTTCTCTTTACTAGCCTATCCTGCTTCTTTGGTTTGTGATTGTATTTTTGACAGGGGATATTTTTTTTTTCTGTAAATCTTCTGCCTGTTTGTTCTTGGTTATTTATAATTTAGCTTATGATATCTTTAGGTTATGATTTTGATTTACATTTGTACTATTTTTGTTAGATTGCTTGTTTTTTTGTTTCAGCGGTCTCTCATATAACCTCAATTGTGTTGGAAGAGACCTAAAGCAACAAACAAACAAAAAAAATGCTTACAATGAAAGAGAAGTTCAGGGACGTTATGCTGAATTTAATGATTTTAGAAATACTCCTTTCTACATCATTACTTTTTATTGTAACTGTAAATCACTGTGATATTTGTTATGATAGAAATAAGGTTGATATTAATATTATTTTCTCAATCCTATTCAGGTTAAAGAAATCACCCGTGATATTAAACAACTTGACCATGCCAAACGGCACTTGACTTCATCCATCACCACCTTGAATCATCTTCATATGCTGGTTGGTGGTGTCGACTCATTGATGTGAGTGTAGAAATGATGTTTGACTTACGGTCTTGTTAATAAAATAATTATTATACATTAATTTGATATATATTGTGGAGATAGAGATGTAGAACGTTTATTGTGCTGTGACACCAACAATTTGAATGTAGTGCATTAAATGTGACCCTTCGCCTCAAAACGGTATTAAGTCGGGATGTTTAAGATGTTGAAAATTGAATTTATAGCCATAAACATCAGACGTGTTGAGTTTGTATGTTTTATTGAGGAGAATGGATACCATATTTTAGGGTGCTGATGCCAACAATTTATATTTTTGACCAGTTTTAACATTAAATTCACCTTTTAAGCATCTGGTTCGTTCCGACATAATACCATTTTGAGACGAAGGGTCACAAATGATAGAAAAAGCAGTAAAGGGAAAATCCAATTATCCAATAAAGGTTTGCTTTGTCCAACTTTGTACATCTTCATGATTGATATATAGCTAGCTTGTTTGGAATACGACCGAAATTGCACTCGACTTCCTCAAAGTTGTAAGCTTGCTTTGGGAATTTGCATCTAAACTCAAGGCTGTATCAGTTCCTTTTTATGTAAATTTTTTTTTTTCTCCTTGCCTATTGGAGTAATAATGATAATGATAAGAATGATACTTGCAATTATGATAATAATACTATTAATAATAATAATAATAATAATAATAATAATAATAATAATAATATAATAATAATATAATAATAATAAATAATAATAATAATAATAATAATAAATAATAATAATAATAATAATAATAATAATAATAATAATAATAATAATAATAATATAATAATAATAATTAATAATAATAATAATAATAATAATAATAATATAATAATAATAATAATAATAATAATAATAATAATAATAATAATAATAATAATAATAATAATAATAATAATATAATAATAATAATAATAATAAAAAGAAGAAGAAGAAGAAAAGTAAAGGAAGAAAAAGACCTGTTACTGTTATTTATTGCTGATGTAGATATAGCCTTGGAGTCATTAATCATAATATGACCTTTAACATGACAGGACCTACACAAGGAAGCGTCAATACAATGAAGTAGCCAATCTGTTGCAAGGTGTACAGAATGTCCTGGAACATTTCGACAAGTATATGGAGATTCCACAGATCAGGCAATTGGCCGATCGGTAGGCTCACCTTTTGCAGGCCGACTTATGATGGCTGCTCATTTGTATTGTTTAAAATTCATCCAATGATGATCTTACTTCTTTTCTTTTTTTTTTCGTAAAATTTATTTATTTATTTATTTCACAAAATAATTTTTTTTGTTGCTTTTTTAAAAAGTTTTTTTTTTCTCTATCAATGCTATGTATTTTTTTTCTTGACAATTTTTTGACTTGGCTCTTTTAAAAAATTGTCACCAGAGTAAAACAGATTCAGTCTGAACTTGGGAACCAAATTATTGCCGACTTTGAAGAAGCATTTCAAGGTTCTGGCTCTAAGGTAAGTTTTATCGGGTAAATTTAGTTAAGCAGTTTTTGTGGTTTAGGAATTTTCTATGCTAGTGTATGAAATATTTATTTTAAAAGGTTATTTAATAAATCATCATTATATAGTGCAGTGATGATATTTTTTCGCAGATCCGTGGAATTCCGGGATTTTAGGATTTTTTCAAAAGTTTTCTGCTAAGTGGTTGTTCAGCAAAAATAAAAAATCACCATTGTTCCTTCTGTCATTTTTTGACACACTCCCATATCCATGACGTTAGTCTAGACACAATGGTGCCAAATGTCGAAAGTGGCGCAAGACACATGATGGCCTTGGATGAGAAGATGGTCGAAAGGGAAGAGGATGGAGCAAATGGGTGTAAATATTTTTATACTCTTTATCTCTAGCATGATAGTACAGTTGGCGATTTTAGAAGTTGTATAAGCATATCTTTTTTTACTTCCTTTTTTAATTTTGTTTTTGTTTGTTCTGAATTTGTTAATAGAACTCATTACAACTTGTGTCTAATTATTTTTAAAAAAATAAAAAATCAATTCATAATTATGTATTCTTGCAGTGCTTACTCTCTCTCTCTCTCTCTCTCTCTCTCTCTCTCTCTCTCTCTCTCTCTCTCTCTCTCTCTCCCTCTCATCCTTATTTCTCTCTCAGCCACCTTTCTATTTTCATATTGTGTTTATATAGATATCACTTGGTAATAGAGAGATAATATGTAACAGTGAGTTAGGCTGATCGTTTTAAGAAATAATTGTTTAATAATGGCTTAATTTTAAATTTGCTCTTGGAATATGTTTCGCAATTGATTAAAGACTTATTTATAAGCTGCATAACCACAAATGACAAATTGTCATTGTCATCATCACTGATAGTGAAACGTTTTCAAAGCATTAAGATTAAAAATCAAGGGCTTTATTCGTTTTCATATATTAATTATGCTCTTTCTTCTCATTTAATCTCACTCATTTCATCCCCAGATTGATTTAGAAATAGAAAAAAAAATATCATGATCTTATTTTTTATAAAATTACAATGAATATTGCTTCACAAGTGTTTATTTAGAAAAAAAAATGTTGAAAGGATTATATAGCGATTTGTTTTTCTTTGTGGTAGTTTTGAATAGTTCACTAATTCATGTGTACATCATTTTATTTTGAAATATAACTCTACAGTATGGTCCCACTAACCACAAGCAGCTTCATGATGCCTGCTATGTTGTCAACATCCTGGATCCCAAAGTCAAAAGAGACTTGCTTACTTGGTTTGTCAAACTACAACTATCAGAATATGCTGTTCTGTTTGAGGAAAATCAAGATGTGAGTTTGTTTTTTTTGGTATTTCGTTCACTCTTACCTGCCATTATTATGATGCGAAATGAATCCAAGTTTACACTTCTGTCATGCTAAAAACTTAAAGTTTATAAGTTCAGCTTGATTTTCAATTGTGTGGCTACGTGGAGTTCGGAGAAGGTCCTGGGTTCCACTCTGAACGGTGCACGGTTGAGTCCTTGGAAAAGGCTCTTTACTCTCATTCTCCCACTGTACTCAGGTGTAAAATGAGTACATGGCCGTTTACAGCATTGTCTCTGCCTGAAAAAATATTATTTTAATAATATTGCCTAACAGGTGTCATGTCTCGTCCTACGTGTTAAATGTTTGGTTATAGACCCTTTGTAAAGTGCTTTGAGCATGTTTAGTGAATATTATGCTATATAAAAGCTCAATTTTTTATTTTTCAATTTTAAGCATCACCTTTGAGACACACAAGCACACACACACACACACACACACAATCACACACACAATATGTCACTTATTATGTCTTATGACTAAACATTTGATCTAACATACATCTTTGTACTTCATCAGGTTGCTTGGCTTGATAAGATTGACCGTAGATATGCCTGGATCAAGCGTGCCCTGGTGGACTTTGAAGAGAAATTTGGACATTTGTTTCCACCAGAATGGGAAGTTAGTGAGCGGATTTGTATTGAGTTTTGTCACATGACGAGGTAAAAGAAATTCTCTGAAGTATTCTCTGTTGTGGTATTAAAAAATAATCTGTTCTTTTGTAGTACTCTTCAAATTGTATGTTTTACTTTAGATGATGAAGATTTTTCATTCTGATGACTCACTGGAAATGTTTGTACATTTTTATAGTTATTTATCATTATTTCTTTTTTTTTTTTTTTTTTTTGGAGATTTCTCAATCATGAATTCGGATTTCATCATCATCATCATCATCATCATCATCATCATCATCATCATCATCATAACTACATCTTTATTCCCACCATATCCAGTGTTAAATAATGAGATAATGATAGGAAACTAATAGTAATGAATTGAAACATATGCTTGCTTCTTTTTTATTTTCTTCCTCTTAACAATTTGTTAGATAATGGTATGAGGGCATGGTAATATTATTTATTAAAGGATTTTCGTGGTCACTCTGTATTAAAGTTACATTCTTGTGAGGAAGGCAGCCTTTCTAAGTGCAATCTAACACTACTTCTGTTGGGGCATACATCAAAATGATCCATTCACTTATCAATTGGAAAAGCTTTGGGTCATGCTGAAAGTGATCATTTTTGTGTTTTATCACAGATCTTTTACAAGAAGCTTAATGCTCGGCGCATAGTTGAGTCCTTGGAAAAGGCTCTTTACTCACATTCTCTCACCGTACTCAGGTGTAAAATGAGTACCTGACCGTTAACAGCGTTGTCCTTGTCCGAAAAATTGTAATATCGCCTAATAGGCGTTATGTCCAGTCCTACATGTTAAATGTTGCTGTTGACCAGGGACCCCTTGTAAAGCGCTTTGAGCACATTTAGTGGATATTGCGCTATATAAAAGCTCATTTTTTAAAGCTCATTATCTACCCAAAATGTTCTAAATATATTTTTTTTTTTTTAATTTCCTTACACGCTTTGAATTTTTATTAAATTAGCAAGCATTTTTTTATATTCATTTTACATTTATCTGAAAAAACAAGTTAATTCTTATATTATTCCAGAAAGGAACTGTCAAATGTTATGCAACGACGGAATATAGAGATTGATGTAAAACTGTTACTGTTTGCTATTCAGAGGACTTCTAACTTTGAAACGTTGATAGCCAAACGTTTCACTGGTGTCACTATGCAGCAAGTCAACTCAAAGGTATAGCCATTGTCTATATTAATTTCAATCTGTTATTTTATTAATGTTTTGTTTTTCATGTTATACCATAATTCGCTATGTTGACTATTTGTAATCACACAGTTTTGGAAGAAAAAAAAAATGTACAAAATATTATATCAGAGTATGATGAATACAACAGCCTCCAATAAGAAAAGGTCACAGTATGATGATTTTTCTTCTTTTTAAAAAAAACTTCTTACTTGAAATTGTAATATAAAATTTTCCCTCAATACTGTAAGTTTTTTCACAAGTTCAGGCAGTTAAGTAACACTCCGTTGTGAAACGATAAAGACCTACCTTCAATATTTTTAATTTGAGGAACAATGGAAGCATTACACTGTATAATGGTTTTTCTCAGACTTTGTGACTGGAATATCGGCACACGGTTCAAATTTTGAGAGACTGGGGTAAAAAAATATATAACAGGAGCAGCCTCATAAAATGTATTGTAGGTTGATCTGTTGGACAAAGTCCAAGGATAGAGAAGTGATTTCAATCTGGGAAACATAAAGCAAGATGCTTATGACAAATTAAGGTTTATATAATCAGGAAAATGAGAAGGGAAAAAGAATTCTCGTAGATTTACATTTTAAAAATAGATTTTCCCATTCCTTCCAACCCCTGTTTTATTTATTTATCGAACATTATGCACCCATTCATATTTTATGTCCCATTTTGCACTTAACTCAATATAATCTTCTATTTTTGAAGATCCTTCTTATCTGTTTTACAATACATTACACATAATTGTTTTTTTTTTTTTTTTCTTTGTTACAATAAGTGAGAAAAACGTTGATTTTAATCGTAGATTCTTTTTTCTTTATGGTAATGAATTATTTCCCTTTCTACTAAAGACAAATATATTTAGTCAAAATAGCGTCTTATATTTTATGGTAGAAACCTTTTCAGTTATTGAAAACTTTCTTTGAGATTAATTGACCACAACTATACATAACTGTTAATACTTAATGCAATGGCTCAACTTTCATGTTTTCTATTTTTGTTTGTTTGTTTTATTTTATGTAATTAAATTGCATTTCTTTGTATTTAAAAATACGTTGCATAGTCAAATGATTAAAAAAAAACAACACTTTTACAATTTTGCATTCCTTTATTTATTTATTAAATTTTTTATTGTAAATATTTCTTGAACCACAGATCTTTTTTTTTGTTATTTGATAATTTGATCAATTTTATCGGACTGCATTGTCATGCTTAGAGGGTTTGCCATGTGTACTTATTTGCAGGTCTGATAACCCAAAGTGTTATGGGCCCAGTGTTGTAATCGAAGTACTCTCAAACCAATGCAAAATATTGTCCATTACAACACTGTTAAATCAGGCCCATAATTATGATTGGTTATCAGACCTGCAAGTGCATGTCAGGTCTCTGGATTAAGTCGAAAATTTTTAAAAAAAATAAACAATTAAAAATTTCTTGTTTCCAACAATTATAAAAGTATTACAATAAGTGACAAAAAGCGGAATTCACATAAATTCTTGCAATCTCACTTTTTGTGATTTTTATGTTATACAAAATCTTCGTTTGTTTCTAGATCAATAATATAGTTCAATAGACCTAACTCTAAATTATTTGTTATTCAATCAATTATCCCCCTCTTATCCCCTCTTACAAACGCACTTATCAAACTTTCCAATACTTTTTTTTTTTCTTTAGTATTTTAAAAAATGTAATTACATCTTTAAAATTTTTATGAATTTATTAGATTATTATTTTTCACAATAATGTTTTAGTTGTAAATTTGTAACTGCTTGCTACCCCTGACGAACACGAAGGGTTGAAACATCGTTCTGTTTATATGGTTTCTTTGTGTATGAGCCCTTTACAATAGTTTTTAATATGATTTGAATGGGTAGACTTTGCTTTCATTTATCTAATCTCCTATTTTTTTCTCTGGGGTTGAAATGTAAAATGAGAATCATTCTTTACTACATTTCATGAATGAAAAAAACAAAAGGTACTTTGTAAAGTTTGATTTATAATAGATATATCATTCATTCCTAAATGTGAAAAAATTTTAGCAATATTTTGTAATATATCTCTGTTGCTGAGTAGACAAGTTCCAATGAGAACACCCATATTGTTGATAAATTTTCATTTTACTTCGTGGCTTATGATGTGCTCACACAAAAGCAAGCAATCTGCCAGATTTTCAAACTGTTTTTTCTTCATACCACCACCTTCTATGTGAGATACTCTATTTCCCTTTTTGATATAAATCAACAACTCTGTAGACAGTTGAAAGAGGAATATTTGCTCTTTCAGAAA
Source organism: Berghia stephanieae (assembly GCF_034508935.2). Lineage (NCBI taxonomy): Eukaryota > Metazoa > Mollusca > Gastropoda > Nudibranchia > Aeolidiidae > Berghia > Berghia stephanieae. Next base: position 11,881,224 of record NC_088362.1, read on the forward strand.
TGTTGCTCAGTTTAATGGTTCCATCCTTTATTGATCGTTGAATAAGATTTCTCTTTACCAGCTGTGACATTTTGAAGTGCGTAAAAGGAACAATTGTTTGCTAGAAAAAGGGAGATAACTGTGTTCAACAAACATGCCAAGCCTGTACAATTTTTATTTTTCTTCTATTGTTTTTAAAATTTTAACTAATAGGTCTCCTAAAGTTTACTCACTATTATAATTCATTCTGTTAATAATAAAACTTAATCTTATTTCAAAATGTGTATTTTTGAAATTATACATCAATTAAATGCAAAAGTAAAAACATGATTTGTGGTTAGATGATAAAAGTAGTTTGGGATCAGAATTTGATCATTATTGAAAGAAAGTTATGTTTTACCTGGTCTTTCAGTTCTGCCATGCTAAAAAAAAAAACTGATAATAATGAGGATGATGATGATGATAATGATAATAATAATAATAATAATAATAATAATAATAATAATAATAATAATAATAATAATAATAATAATAATAATAATAATAATAATAATAATAATATAATAATAATAATAATATAATAATATAATAATAAAAATAATAATAATGATAATAATAATAATAATAATAATAATAATAATAATAATAATATAATAATAATAATAATAATAATAATAATAATAATAATAATAATCAAGCACTAACATATTTCCTTTAGTTGCTTTCTTGTTTGACCATCCAGTGCTAATGATTTGTAAAACACTCTCTTCTACTCTCATTAAATTTGATTTGTTTCACTTTGCAGTGACAAAGATTTCTAGCAATAGTCAATATTCTTACATAGAATTTTGCATCAGGGAGTAATTATACAAATCTTTAATGATCTTTTAACCTTATTTGCAAAACATTTTAAGATTTGTTGAGCCCTTTCTCATCAGTGGTATATTTTGCTGTCGATATTTCGATGCATCTTATTTCTCTTGTTCGTGTCACACCCCTTTCTTGTCTCTCCTTCCAGTCCCTGTCTCCCCCTTCATCTCAAACACCTGCACCCGAACCCAATAACCCATTTGAATCAGAAGAAACTACTAATCCCTTTGAACAAGACACTAGTGGAGGTGGAGGAAGCAGCAGCAATGATGATGTAGATTCCTCTGCAAAACCATTGAAGGTAATATTTACACCCTGTTTTCTCTGAAAGCACAACCCGAAAGAGTTTATAACTGGCTTTTTTATGATGCTCATCCTCCTTCACAAACCCCTCCCTTTATCTGGCACCATCATTTTTTACTGGTGCTGCTGTGTGAATTTATATTTCATCTTTATTTATTTTTATTTTTTAAAACAAATTAGTGCTATCAATATGTTTTATGCAACGAAAAAGAGGGCATAAATTTGAATACTATATGCTTTATATGTGTCTGCAAAAATTGAATGGCTTCAACAGCCGATGCCTTTCCATCATTACGAGAGAGGACTACAGAGAAACCGCAAAATGGCCCGAATTCAACCTGGTAGCTACAGTGATGAGACGCAGGCTCCGCTTTGCAGGGCATATCTTACGCATGGACGCAGACCGCCTCCTGCATCGAACTTTTATTACTTACTTGAAGAGCTCGATAACTAGATCAGCAGGCACTCTACTACATGGACTGGATTCTATGCCCATTGACGAAATTGTGACTCTAGCCAGGAACAGAGGTGCTTGGTCCCAATATATGTGACCGTGACACTTTTATGCTGATGTAGCATAGCACCTTATAGGTGCCGTACTAATGTACAATGCAACTCATACATTGAATACTATATTACTGAAGCATTTGCTTATTAAAATAAATAATTTACTAGGTGCCGTCATCTTATGTGTTTGCATAGAGTGCAAATCAATTACTCTTTTATGGCTGGATTAGAGAAATAAAACTTCTTGTCTGCCAACATTTATGGATCATTCGTAACTGTTAAATGACAGTTATGGACTTACAGAGAAGGAAGAAATATTACAGATTTTGATTTCACAACAATAATTCTGTCGCACTGTTAGAGAACATTTCTTTTCTTAAGACACCGCAATTTTAAGGAGAGGAAAAAAATCTCTTACAATTTCCTTAAACTTATAAAGGCTATTGCTCAGTTCCGTTCTCATGATTGCTAAATAAATCTCTAATTCGTAATGGTGAGCTCCAACAATATAGTAAATTAAAAGGTTGTTGGGAGCAATTTTTTTTGTTGTTGTTGTTTTTTTTGTTTGCTTAGTTTAGTATTAATGAAATTTTACCATTTATTGTTTTGATGAGTTACGTGTTGGTTACTGATTTTGAAATTTTCAAGTAGGCAGGTATGTATCATTGCTTCAAACCTCTTGAAATCTTTAAATGGATTTATGTTTTATAATGATTTTGAATGATTTATTATCCTTAATCCCAACTCCAATAAGTAATTGTGAGTTAAGCTGTTCCCAGTTTTTGTACAGGGTGATCGATGTAAATGATACTCAATTTTATTGTTGAATACGAATTATCATTTTCGCTGTATACCTCCATCTTCACATTTCAATCACTGGCATTTCATATTTCCTTTCAGGAACCAACTTTACCATTTGCCGGCATAATTTCTCAGTCTTTTGAGGCTCATCTCAATATTTATATTGACAATCAGGATAGGAATTTAGCAGAGCTGATATTACGATTCCAGGAGGACATCTACAATCACGGAACACCACGGATGGATGCGGAGGAAGGAAGCAATGTCTTACCAAGTTGTGCAGATTTGTTTGTATTCTACAAGAAATGCATGGTTCAGTGTTCACAACTCAGCACAGGCCAACCTTTGATCGACCTAAGCAGAACATTTCAGAAATATCTCAAAGAATACGCCAACAGAATTCTCCTTGCCAACCTTCCAAAGTAAGATGAATGATGTTTGTGATTTAACTCCTTTAAGTGCCAAACGTAATCAAGAATTGCATTATAGAGTAAAAGCATATTGTTTATATAGTAAAATGTATTTCGTTTGGCATTATAACTTGAAAGTTACCAAAAGAAGAGCTTGTTTAAAGCAGGTTTCTTTGGGTTTTTTTTTTTTAAGAGACTGGGGGATGGGGGGGGGGGGGCGCTGTACTATTAAAAAATAACGACTGTGTTATAACGTAATAACTGCTTGTTTGCAATATCTTCAGACTTTTATTCCAATTATTGATATCTCCTTATTAAAATTTTCCTCTTTTTTTTGCTTTAAAAAAACAAAAAAAAATAAACAAAACCAATGTGTTTCTCACAATTTTGTACTCTAAAAAAAAATTGATCAGGCTAAGCAAAGACAGTGGTAACATCACAACGGCATCAGGATTAATCCAAAGTATTCTGAAGGAAGGAGAGGCGACAAAGCTTACAGAGGATGAACAATGTCGGGTATGCAGCCTGTTGTGTACTGCTGAGTACTGCATGGATACCACTCAGCAGCTGGAGGAAAAATTGAAAGAAAAGGTGAGGGAGTCGAAAAATGTTTGATAAATTTTACTGCATGCAGATTTTCTTCTTCATCTGTTTTGTTGTTCCTACATGGGTGCCAGTTTTCCGGTTCATGTCGGAATTCCGGTTTCCCGATATCTCGTAGTCAAATACCTGCGGTTTCAGTGTTTTGAGTAAAATAACCTAATAGCATCGGTAAAAATTCGAAAATGTGATTCATCCACCTTTTCAGTGTATGGAGGTAGATTCGTGAAACTGGTATAAAAACGGTGGTGAAATAAGAGTAAAGTTTAGGCCGCATTTTCAGTAGGAACATTTTCAGGTTTGACAAAGTGTCAAGATTTTATTTTCAGGTTTCAACATTTCTTCCTGCTGGCACCCATGTGTTCCTAGCTTTCATCCCAGCCTGGAGAAATCAACTCTAGCCTTGTGTGACCTCTCCTTGCCGTGATGTCATTCATCCAGGCGCTTATTAATTGTGTGATGATGGGGGTTGGATGACTGTTTTGAGATATAGGAAATATAATTTTGTGTAAGAAAAAGATTACCCTGTACCTTTGCACTGGTTTCAGAGAATCAATTTTGTTACTACGTGGCATGTTTTGTCTGGCTATCACACATTTGGTGCCATTTCTTAGTTCCTAATCATCCGTTCTTCTCTAACTTTGTAGAGATTTACTCTTTTTTTTTCAATTTTTTTTTTATCGGGATGAACTTTTAGCTTTTTACCCAGTGTAAAATGTAAATCAATTAAAAGATATTTTGTTTTGGGTGTAATGTGTGAAAATCTGATGAAGGTCAAGGTAAGCAATACTGTAAAAGTGTACTTTCACCAATATAATAGTAGTGGCGTATGGCTACACCTCCAAATTTTTTTCGTCAACCCAACTTCTAAAGTCTTCCTCCACCCTAAGGACGGTTTCGTAGCCACCTTCAAGTTTAGTGACTGGGCAGTGGAGGACGATGTGATCGCTGGTCTCTGGGGCTGCCTGACATTTCTGGCAGGTATCACTGTTTCGAAGTTTCCATCTGCACATATTTGATGCATTTCTGCCATGTCCAGTTAAGAGGCGATTTGAGGAAGTCCAGTATTTCCTGGCGTTATTGAATGCAGGCACTCTTTTGGTTGGATCTTTAATGATGTTTCCTCCTCTTGGTGTTTCCCTGTTCCACATTTCTCTCCAGTTTTCCTCCACACTGAAGTCTGCCATTTTTGTTAGGTGGAAAGGTCTTCTCGATTTGAGTCTTGTTGTTGAAGGTTCCTGCTTTATTATTGATTTTATGGGAATGTTGTCTGTGGCTTCGTCAATTCTTGCTTGCATCCTTTGGTTTGCTTCTTGTCGTCTAAGACTTGGTGGTGTAATGCCGCTCAGTGTTGGGAGCCACTGAGTTGGAGTTGACTTGAGACATCCTGTTATAATACCAATATAATAAAGGGAAAAGACCACAATAGGACAAATGCACATGTATTCAACATACTAGTTACAATGGTTCGTTCAGAGTTAGGTGTATATGTCAACTCATGCGACTCCCTTTTTGAATAGATTTTGTCCCCTGTAAATAGGAAGCGATTAGTTTTCTATTGAGATGTACATGAAGATTGAACTCTTTTTGGATATTTTAGTTTTTTGTTTGGCAATAATGAGAAAGTAAGATTGGATGATTTTCAATTTTGTTGATTTTAACCATCTAGTATAAGAATGAAAATATTGAAGGAAGGGTAATAATTACTTTTCACATGATAATGATAGCAATTCTGCTGTCCAGCGATAAAACCCTGTATAATGGCAAAACCCGATTTTACAGGAGAGCCGAAAACGGTTCATATTTTACTTCAACTTTTTACAATAACTGTGTGGAGAATTGATGCAAATTCGGTATTAATCGAAAGGTCTTTTTTATTCTATCACTTTTGATGTATAAAAATATATATATATAGACCTGGACTATTCGGAAATATGAAGTTACTGTTGTACGGGGTTTTGTCTCTGTACGGCAGAATTTAGGTTGGATAATTTTGTAATAATTTATTTAATTGCTTTATTTATTTGTTTGTTTATTTATTGTTTGTTGTTTGTTTTTAAAATTTTGTTTTATGTGTATTACATTTTTTCCCTTATATAGGTCGATACAGATCTCAAGACTTCTATTGATTTGGGTGCAGAGCAGGACATGTTCCACACTGTTATCTCCAACTGCATTCAGTTATTAGTCCAAGACCTGGAGACTGCGTGTGAACCGGCCCTCACTGCCATGACCAAGATGCCATGGTCTACCATCGAGGCTGTCGGAGATCAGAGTGGCTACGTTACCGCCATCACCGCCCATCTCAAACAAAACATTCCCGTCATAAGAGACAACTTGGTATCCTCTAGAAAATACTTCACACAATTTTGTGTCAAGTTTACCAGGTGCTTAATTTTCTTAATTTTAGAAGATATCAACTTAAGAAATTAAGGAGCAGGCACCAGTGTAAATGATAAAGATCTGAACAAGTGTGTTTGAAAGGTGCCAGACAAAGCAAGAAAGAAAAATAAATCCCAAAAAATCAGTCTACTTCGACTGGGGATTGAACCTCAGACCTTCTGATTACCGTCGACATGCTACCATTGTATTGGTAGCATGTCCGACGGTAATCAGAAGGTCTAAGGTTCGATCCCCAGTCGAGGTAGACTGATTTTTTGGGATGTTTTTTATCTTCTATTTTTCTTTCTTGCTTTGTCTGGTGGCACCTTTCATACACACGTTCAGATCTTCATTTTAGAAGAAAGAATTTAAGCTAAATGAATAATAGATATAATCATTTTTAAGCACTATTTCATGGATTCATTATTCTCTGTATGTTTCACAATACTTCATTAATTGTCCCTGCATGCCATTTGGAGCCAAATTTCTGTCTCATATATCAGGGTTCCAATAGATACTAACGAAAGAGTGAAAATGGAGAGGCTTCGTATGGGAACACAATTGTTACAGTGAACTATCATTTTTCGATCCAATGGCTCACTGACTCCATTTGTCAGATAAAGTATACAGCTTTTGGCATAAGGAATCTTTGTTATTCATTCGTGCGTCTATGTGGTCTTATGGTATGACACTCGCTTTCGGATCGGAAGGTCCTGGGTTTGAGCCTCGCTCAGCGCATAGTTGAGTCCTTGGAAAAGGCTCTTTACTCATATTCTCTCACCGTTCTCAGGTGTAAAATGAGTACCTGGACATTAACAGCGTTGCCTATGTCGAAAAAAAATTTCGTAAAATATTAACGAAAGAGTGAAAATGGAGAGGCTTCGTATGGGAACAACACAGAAAATTGTAATATCGCCTAACAGGTGTCATGTTTCATTCTACATGTTACGTGTTGCTGTTGGTCAGGTACTCCTTGCACGTATAGTGGATATTGCGATATATAAATTTTTATTTTTTTATTGTAAAGCTCATTTACAGGTTGAAATGAAGAATTCCATGCACTAAATAGCATTGAGCTAAGGCACAAGTACCCAGCTAATTAGTTTCTAATTTTTTTTTGTTTACATTTCATTTAATTCACAGTTCTTTCATTCCTAAGTTCATTGGTACCCTTTTCAAGTGCAGGCCAAGCAGCACTGTTGCAGCAGAACAGGTGAGAACTGAAGATGAATATTTTTTTTTCATTAAAAAAGAAAAAAAAAAAATATATATATATAAAATTGCACTTGTAATGTTTATATAAAAAAAGACAGAAATCCGTACATTAATTTAGCAAATTTCTACAATTGGACCCTGTTCAATGCACTACACAGAGCTTAAGTTACTAATTCATATTTAACTTTCCAAGTGCACATTGCCCTGAAAACACTAGATCGTCATTTCTGTCATGGTTTATAGTGGGCAGGGAGGTACATACTGTGTCTTTTATCCCCCCATACCCGTTTTCCAATTGTTTCCTGTCATTGTCTTGGAATGAGATTACTTAGTTTTGTCCTGATCCTTGCCGGAGTTCCTTGGCTGGGAGGGATATAGTCAAATGTATAGTTATAGTTTTGGGAGATGATATTTTTTTCCTTTTAAATCATCTCTCTGTTATGCATTGTATTATGTTTAGTTTACATATTATATGATTGGTAAACATTTGAATGTATTCCTCTTAGTTGGGACCTGTGCTTGTGTCTGGATGAGACTTTAAGGTGATCCCAAACTAAGTACTTTGACGGTGTGACGGAATCTACATCTGTAGCCTATTTGAACCAATTCCCCTTTGTCTTACCTTTTCTTTTGTGCTTTAATTGTAGTTCTAGAACTTTTTACTATCCCATTTTCTTCCTTTTTACTGGCGCTGATATGACCTTAATGTGTTGCAAGCGCCGTAAAACCCTTAAAAACAAACAAAACATTTTATGGTTTACATTAGAATAGTTTTCATTTACGCGACGTCAAAGCTAACTACGTAGAAGGACAAACAACATTAATTACTCCCTACATTGACACCTCTCTTTGACTCTTTAAATTAAATGAATGTCTTGATTTCAGTTTAGATTGAGAGATTGAATTATTTATCGCCTTGTATGTATTGTGAATTTGTACATTGTGCCTCATATTTTTCCAGACTTTGCCACTTACATTTTTAAAATCAGCATAGATACAGATGAGAGAGATAAGAGGGAGATCAGGGGTGTTTGATCAGAATCAGATTTTTTAAAGCCAAAATATATGAAGGAAATTTCTAAACATTCTCAGTGTTAGTTAACTTAAGAATGTGGTCAAAAAGAATTACATTATATCGGTTCTAAAGAATATCTATACAACTATTCATATAAATAAGAGTAGAAATCATGCAATTTGGATCAATTCGATTATTAAAAGTCCTTTTTTAATTTTTATTTTATTAATAATTTTTTTTTTTTTTAATTTTTGTGTTTGCTTTTCTCAAGTGAATTTTTATGTTTTATTGATGATTTTACTTTTTCTTCAATTTCAGTTGTTACTGGATACTCACAGCTTGAAGACTGTTCTTTTGGAGTTGCCAGCCCTTGGTTCCCAAGTTTCACGTAAGGCGCCTGCCAGGTAACTTGTTTTAAAGTCGATTATTATTTTCATTATTATTTTTACCATTAATACTTTTATTACTCTTATTATTATTAGTACTCTTACTCTTGATATTATTATTATTATTATTATTATTATTATTATTATTATTATTATTATTATTATTATTATTATTATTATTATTATTATTATTATTACTGGTATTTTTATTACTATTATTATTATTATTATTATTATTATATTATTGTTATTATTATTATTATTATTATTATTATTATTATTATTATTATTATTATTATTATTATTATTATTATTATTATTATTTGTATTGGTATTATTAAAGGGCGAGGTGGCTAAATGTTTAAGGCGTTGCGATGAGACCCTGTTCAAGCCCCACTCATTAACCCCCAATTTGCTTATCTTCAACAACATCGATGATTCCTGTTGACATCAGACATTCCTTCATGGAATGCCTAGGCAAAGGCATCAAACAATAATGATGCTACGCAGAAGTGTGTAATTTTTTTCATAATTTCCCTCCTTTTTCCCTTTTTGTGACCATCAGCACTGACTTAAGTCATTTCAACTAGAGTAAAACAGAAACTCATGAGTCACTAAAAGACAGTAGATTTGGAGAGTTGAAAAAGCATTCACAGAAAAAATTCAAGACAAATTAAGATTCCAAGAGCAATCTATTGATGTGGATGTGGATGTGTCAGTGCTGATGGTTTTCCTCGGATCCGCGGAAATCCGTGATTTTGGAGTCCCGAGGAGGAATTTCCTTCTTTTAAATATTACATTTTCTCGAAACAATGTGCTAGCAATGAGAGAGTTGATGTGTGGTGGTGATGTGCAGTTTCCACTCTCCAGAAGTTAGCGAGAGTATCAATTATAGTCTATCATCTCAATCGCTCTAAAAGTGGGGTTTAGTGCAGTAAAAATGGGGCTTAAAGGCAATCCTTCAACATTTTCCTACTTTTTCACTTTTTGGCACCATCAGTACTGATGTGTGTGTGGCTGAGACCACCTTTATTTATCACCCAGAGTTGTGATTGTGGTTTATTATCTGTGCTTCACTCAAATTAAAGCATAATATAATTATAATAATTTTCTCTCCCTTTTTCACCATTCATGTAATGGTTTATATTAACTCTCTTAAGCGCTTTGGTGTCTCGGAGTTATAGCGCTATATAAGTTTTCAGCATTATTATTTTTGTTATTATTATTATTATTATTATTATTATTATTATTATTATTATTATTATTATTATTATTATTATTATTATGTAATTTGAGATGTTGGATTTTTAAAGAGTATTAACTGATAATAATTTTTTTTCCTCATTTCACCAGCTTTACCAAAATCGTTGTGAAAGGAATGACAAAAGCAGAAATGATACTTAAGGTAACACCAATTTTTTTTTTTTTTGTTGTTCTGTCAAAGTATTTTTTTAAATACGACCACTAGACTTACTGCTTGAACTAACAAATTACAAAGTTACAAATATTATTTTTTTGGGGGATGGGCAAATTAAAACTTTTACCTCTAGATTAGAAGGGATGATTTTGGTGAAACAGCATGACTTAAGCTCATGGGTGCCAGTTTTCCGTGTGAGTATTTCACTATTTATTATAAGTTGGTTTTAAAATCAAATTAATTTCCTCATTGTGTCAATATGTTTGCTGTGTAATCATTTAATAATGGTATAAAAACGGTGATGAAATAAGAGTAAGGTTTAGGCCGCATTTTCAGTAGGAACATTTTCAGGTTTGGCAAAGTGTCGAGATTTTAGTTTCAGGTTTCAGCACTTCTTCCTGCTGGCACCCATGCTTAAGCTGTTTGCATCGTATGACATTTATTCAAAAGCATTTTAAGCGACAAGGTTCCCATAGTGTAATTGGTAGATTTGTATTCCCGGGTTTTGTCAAGATTTTTTCCAATCCTTTTGATTGCAATGATCAATAAGCTGGGTTGGGTCTGTTTTGATCTGGCAGAAAGTACTGTGTCTGCTACAAAAAACAGGTTGAATGGATTACATTTCATCTTTCTTGTTTTAAAAAAAACTGTATTATATAAAGATGGTTTATATTATATAAACTCAAAAGGAAGAAATTGTCCATAAATGCTGGATACATATTTTTTCCTTATTAATCTTTTTTTTTTTTTTTTGATGAATAAAAAAAAGGATTTTATTTTTTTGGGGGAATCATGTGATCAGTCTGTTGTGAACTGAATGATGAAAATGAATGCTAGTTTTTACTTTTGTAAGATAAGTTCTTTTAAAAATAAATTAATTTAATTCACGAAGTTCTATGGATGAAAGCTGTTATAATTAATAATAATAATAATAATAATAATAATAATAATAGATCTTTATTGTCCATAAATATGGCAATTTGCCATTTAGTTACACTTGTTATAACGTTATATGATAACTATAACATTGAACAGATATTTCACTCCTATTTATTTTCTCTCTCTCTCTCATTCTCTCTCTCTCTCTCTCTCTCTCTCTCTCTCTCTCTCTCTCTCTCTCTCTCTCTCTCTCTCTCTCTCTCTCTCTCTCTCTCTCTATAAGTATCATCAATAATTATTTGTTTTGTTTTACTATCTATCCAGGTGATTATGTCACCTCTAAACCCACCACAAGGATTTGTGGACAACTTCATCAGGCTCCTTGCTGATGCTGACATTAATGACTTTCAACGAGTTTTGGAAATGAAGGTATTTTGCTTTATGTAATGTTCTAACTACCGCTACTGCTGCTGTTATTATTACTACTACAATTACATAGCTGCCAACCAGTACGATAAAATCGTACTTAGTACGATTTGGCCAATCCAGAAAAAGAAAAAAAAAAAGAAGAAGAAAATCTGATAAAAATTATCTTGGGAGAAAATTTTTTGTCAAGAAATTCAAGGTGCTACTTCTGGTGGAAGAGGGTGAAAGTTTCAATGCAGCCATTGACTCACTGGAGTCTGAATTCAATGCTTATGCTGTAGAGGACTTTCCTTCAGACTTCCTGGTGCAGTCCTCAGATGAGCAGAGGTTTACAATGGCAAAGATTGTAGACTCTTTTGGGAAAAAGAAGTTTAAAAAGCTGTCATATCTCATGCTTGGCCTTCTCACAATCCCACACAGCAATTGTGAGTGAGAGAATTTTCAGTCAAGTTAGGAAAAATAAGACTGACTTCAGGGACAGCCTGAGCACAGACATGCTTTCAGGACTTCTCATTGTCAAGTCTAATAGCATTCCATGCTATGACAGTGAGTTCAGCTCAGAGTTCCTGAAGAGGGCAAAGACAGCCACAAAGGAGGCTGTTAAGCCCAAGCCTCAGTAATCTGCTTCTATCACCACCTCCCCATCACTTATGCCTACCCAGTATGATGATAAAGGTAAGCTTCTCTTAGTATTACAGTTCTGACCATTCTAGTACCTAAGTACATTAATAAATATGCCATTTTAAGACATGAATTGGGCGTCCGCGCCGCACCGCGTATAATAATACGTTTTTGCATTTTGAAAAGTTGGCAGCTATGCAATTACTACTAAAAAAGAATAAAGAAATTATGCCCTTTCCGCCACGACATCGTAAGATATTGTCGCCTAGGCATTCCACGCATGAATATAGATAATTCATCAAACAAGATGTCTGATGTCAACAAGAATCACCCATGTTGTCCAAGTGAGCAAATTGGGGGTTAATAATCTTGCTCAAGGGAAAAAACGAAAGTGCCTGAAGCGGGACTTGAACCCGGGTCGATCCGGGTCACAGTGCAATGCCTTAACCACTCGGCCACTTCGCCCCCTTTTTACAATTACTATACTACTACTGCTACTAATTTGTGCTGATTTGAGGCCTAGTTTAGGTGGGGTTCCTTTCCTCTCATAGTGGGCAGGGAGGCACTTACTGTGTCTTCTATCCCCCTCTATCTGATTTCCAACATGCTTTCTATCTTTATCTTGGAATGAGATTACTTGGTTTTGTCCTGGCTGGGAAGGAAACACTCATATGTTTAGTTAGAGTTTATGGAGATGATATTGTTAGGCACTGTATTGTTTTGTTTACATATTATAAATGAATTGTAAACATTTGAGTGTATCCCTCTTAGTTGGGACCTGTGCTTGTGTCTGGATGAGACTTTTAGGTGATCTCAAACTAAGTACTTTGTGTGCTCTTGGAATCTACATCTGTTTCCTATTTGAACAAATTCCCACTTTTCTTACCTTTTCTTGGGTGCTTTAAAATTAATTGTAGTTCTATAACTTTTTACTTTCCCATTTTCTTCCTTTTTACTGGTGCTGATATGACCTTAATGTGTTGCAAGCGCCGTAAAACCTTAAAAAACAAACAAAACATTTGTGGCCTAGTGATAGGACATTCAGGTTGCACCATATAGTTTCAGTTGTGGGTTTAAATCTGACTTCGGATAGTGCAATATTGAGTCAAAGGCTCTTTATTCTCATTTCTCACCACTCTCAGGTGTAAAATTTCAGTTAATAATCAATAACAGCATTTTCTAAGTTTGAAAGTTATAATGGCGCCTCACAGCCTTCATGTCTTGTTCTACATGCTCCATATAGTTGTTGGTTTGGGACATCATGTGAGGTGCTTTGAGCACATGTTTTGGATAATGCTCTTGAATTTTTTTTTCAACTGTCAACACTACAATCACCGTCAGTATCACCGACAGAACTTTTTTTCCTCGTTCTTTAATTGTGACCCAGGGGTAAAAATGTATGTGCAGTCTATTTATTTATTTATCCTGTAACAGTTCTCAAAACAAGTATGTAATTTTATTTGTCACACAGGGTGTTCGTAGAGGAGATCAAAGTTCTTTAGTGGAAATGTTCCGAGCAAGAGTTCCAGTGTCTTCCATTCTGGCCAATACCAGCTCTGGTGGGATGAGGCCTGCACACAGCGCCATGTCTTCCAACACAAGCAGCAATAACAGCAATCAGACCCACCTCTCCTCAGCCACATCTTCATCTTCATCTCCTGAACCTGAATCTAGTCGAATACGCAAACTGGAGAAGCTGATTAAGAAGCGTTTGTAACTGTATGATATAGTGATTGTCTGTCATGGGATAAATTTGATTTACTGCATCCATTTGTTTTTGTGTCTAAATACACATTTTAAAAAAAAATTTAAAAATTGAATTTTAATTCTTCTCACGGCAGGGCAATTTTCCCAAGAAACAGCAGGCAGCTTAAGTCATGGGTGCCAGCAGGAAGACGTGCTGAAACCTGAAACTAAAATCTCGACACTTTGCCAAACCTGAAAATGTTCCTACTGAAAATGCGGCCTAAACTAGGAAGTAGTAAGTAGGCCTAGACATTCGCATAGGTCTACGTTTTGAAAGGTCAAGGCTGTAAACACGGGGTTGGACAGGCTGAGGCCTTGACCAAAGAGAGTTCCGGTTTCACAAATCTACCTCCATACACTGAAAAGGTGGCTGAATCACGTTTTCAAATTTTTACAGATGCTAATCGGTTATTTTACTCAAAACACTGAAACCGGAGGTATTTGACTTCGAGATATCACGAAACCAGAATTCCGGCATGAACTGGAAAACTGGCACCCATGGTTGAAGTGAGATTTTTTATTTGGACTCTAGATCTCCTACACATTTATCATTTTAGGATATGGGACATGTGATGTACCAATTTAATGTGAAATGGATTGACGTAAGGCCTTCTATATATAGCTACCAGGCCAGGGAAGCACAAAACAAGATGGCGTTGTTATCAGGCCGATATTCCAGTCGCACTAATAGTCATTAATAACAGCCGCCTTGCGGGACAGGTATACTGTCAGATTTTTCCAGATTTTGTACCTGAACTATCAGCACATGCTATTTTATGTTTGGATATTCTTTTTGTGCTATAGAATCCCTTACATCCATTGCACATTACCAGATCCCAGAGACCTCTCCCTTTCAATACTCAAGCCCTTCTTTTTCCTCTCCACATTGTGCCCAAAAATTCCCTAATTCTTCAGTCCAGTGAATTCTCTAAATCTTTCCTTTCTTGGCAGTTTGAGCATTGCCTTCACCTCCATCTTATCCTTGTGCATTCTAACCAAGTGACGAGTCAATTGTGCTTGCAATTTTCCGCAAAATAAACAAGGTCGCTTTGTTTTTTTTTTTTACTTGGAACCTGGAAAAAGAAATTACAGATCGCCAATGAAACGCACGTATCATACTATCTTTCAATAGTTGTAATTAGTTACACTATGATACACTCAAACAGTTTTCTCATACTTGTTCCAATGTCTTAATTTTTTAATTATCAAGATGGTTTCCTCAAACTTTTGTTTTTGCATATCTTGATAATTTAAAGGAAACTGTTCATGAGTGTGAGATATTTTGGAGCGACTATAATAGAGGAAACAGTAAAAAATTATGTAACAACAATGCTAAGACTGGTTGCCCCAGTATCAGAATACTGTAAGTGAGTGAGCAAACCGATTTTTATTTTGACACATCTCTGTGAAGGTACACAAAGATGCTAAAATATAGCACAGCAGCTGAAATTATCTTGCCTATTATTATGATAATATAGCTGTAGAGATTCAATTCTAAACTTCAATCTTTGCATGTACGAGAGGCATCTCACCTGGGTTGGATGCACGTGAAGTTGGGTGGATCCTGATGGTTGTTCTTGCTGAGTGGAATTTTGACTTTCCACATCTGGATACACTAAAAAGAAAGAAAATAAAACCAATGTCATCTTTTCATCCTCTCCCATAAGCATAAATGAGGTGTAAAATCAAAAGTATGTATTCTCATTCTAATTTGTGGAGCATATCATTAATTCATATGGCTACTGAAATTTTAATGCTTTCTTTCCTTGCTGTGCTCTGATAATTTTGAAATGCGTCATTGACATTCTTTGAGTAATTATTTATCAAAATGTTCACAAAACTCGCATAACATTTATGAAGTATCTTCTCTCAACTAAGATGACATTTACTGTAAATGGAAAGAAATTCTGATATGGAATCACAATTATCTGCCCAGTAATACTCATTGATTTTAATAAGAGTACTTTTCTGATTTACAAGAGACATAAACTTGTTTTCAAGATCCCCAACTGCAATATTCATGATGACAAGGCAACCTGAAAACCTTCAACAAGGGTTTGTGATGGATAAGTAAGACCCCAATCAATTCACAACATTGAGAACAGTCAATAGTTGAAATCAACTTCTTAGCTACATATCCTGCAACATAAATAACAACATTCAAAGATTTATCTGTAATTTCAATTTTGTCGAAAGGAAAGTCATTAACAAATGATTTGTCACCGTCATTAAAACTCCCTGTGTCGAATTCAGAGAGAAAGGATTTAATACTGAGGGAAATGTTTCCTTTGGAAACAGAGTGAATTTGGATGAGTTCTTTTACAATAAGTTTTCTTTCGCTTTGTAGCAATTCATCAACAGAAATCAAGGTGTTTGCTCCAGACATTTGTCTATATTGTCCAAAACGATCTTCTAAATTATCAGTTTGAAATTTACCAGTCAGTACAAATTTAAAATGCATGTCGCTTAACAAATATGGAATTAAAATGACTAAACAGTCCAGGTGTGTGTAAGGGCAATAAAAGTGTCTTTACTAAGGAAACCTTCATTTGATGACATCCAAATGATCGTGCCATTTTTTCAGCCATGATGACATGTCTGATAACCATGACAATCTTTCATCATCACAAGAAAAAAAATGGAATGGCGGATGGCTTTCTTTTGTTCCGTCCTTAATACTGGTGTTGGACATTGACAATATTCCATCAATGGCAAATTGTCTTGATGAAATGGGCTGTGCCGCCCCATGAGGTAATGCTTTCATCGGAGGGCAATATTCGACCAATGTCAAATTGTCTGTATGAAATGGGCTGTGCCGTCCCATGAGGTAATGCTTTCATCAGAAGGACCAAGTGATCGTAATGCAACAGCTTTTGTTTCATCAAAAATTTTAAGAGCTAAGCTAACTTTTTGTCGCTCTAACTCTAATGAATGAGGATAGAGGGCTTTCCAGCATAATGCAGGCGCCTCCTTTAAAAGATTGTTTTTCTCCAGTCTGTACAAATTACGTAAGTCATTAAAAGAGACATGGGTTATGACAGTGTCATCAGCCCATTTAGGAAAACAAAAAGTTTGTGATTTGTTCTTTAAATTCATCCAATTATTTCGTACAGACTTGAGAAGATGAACTGAATCAAACAAAAGAAATATTTTGAGATTAAGACGAATTGGGTTGGGCATATAGAAATTTGAATCAGTGTCTTTCGTTAATAAAGAAAACATTTTACGGTTAATTCTGTTGTTATCAGAAATAATACTAATAATATTAAAACCTGCATTGATTTCACTTTTCATAACATTAAAAGTTATTTCATGAAAAAACTCAGCAGTCATATTATGTACAGGAAACAAACCAACAACCAGTTTTTTATCTGAAAGAAGAGAAGAAATCATAAAACATTGAACACTGTTTGCTCATTTGTCACAGTTATTGGCCTGCCCAACTATATTACCTCCTCTAAATGACAACTTTGTCTAACAATAAATTTACAAAAAGGTCTTTTTCATTAAGATGCTTGACTTCATTTTGAAGAAATGAAGAGCCAAGCAGACGCATCTTTTACAGAGACATTTCCACATAGCTGTCTTAAAAACCTTACACTGGGCAAAATGAGTAGAGTGTTTCTAATTTTTTGTAAGAAGAAGGAGATATTGAGAATATGCAAAAGGCGTGAATTATACAATCATTAGAATATCGTCTTCTTGAGGGTGAAAGACGTACAAGTTTGAGTTGTTCAATTAAAAAACTACACAAATCAGTTTTTTCCTCATCTTCTTGAAACACTTCTGCAACTGTGCATATTGCACTCTCTAATATGGCTTCCTTTTGAGGTAAAGAAGAAGATTAGTGTGTATTATTTTTCTTGTAGTTGGCTCCATCCGTCTAGTTTATTGTCCTTTGGAATAATCCACGTAAAGTTAGAAATTTTAATATTTTCACACCACACAGAAACAGCCAAGTCATTGTATATGGAAATACTGAATTTGACAAATAATCCTTGTCTCTCATTGAATTCCAACGAATATACTTTTATATGATCACCATTAAATTCTGTTTTAAGGTGAATGAATTTCCATTTCTTCAATTGATCATCCAAACACTGGTAATATCAGTGAATGAACGAACTCTGTCTAAAAACTTTTGGAGAGAATCCTCTTCTCTTTCCTCTAGCCTTCTTCTTTTCAATCCCGACTTTCCCTTTTTAAAGGCGGTGGTGATGATAAGTAAGCAGGGAGGTTTTCAAATATACTGGGAACAGCCCCTGATTTTAACTTCTTCCGACAAATAATCCTTTTCACTCATTAAATTCCAATGAATATACTTTTATATGATCACCATTAAATTCTGTTTTACAGTGAAAAAATTTCCATTTCTTCAATTGATCATCCAAACACTGGGTAAAATCAGTGAATGAAGAAACTCTGTCCTCCTCTAAAAACTTTTGGAGAGAATCCTCTTCTCTTTCCTCTAGCCTTCTTCTTTTTGATCCCAGACTTTCTCTTTTTAAAGGCGGTGGTGACAATAAGTAGCCAGGGAGGTTTTCAAATATACTGAGAACAGCTCCTGATTTTAACTTCTTCCGTTTATGAGGAATAACTGTATCTTGTTGACCTATAACACCTGGGATAATGTCACTGCATATAATGTCACTTTCATTAAAGTGTCTTTCACAAACGGCAGTATTTTTGGTTATGAGTAAACTTTTTCTTGGAATTTTCCTCAGCCACAATTCCTTAAGTTCAGGGTCTTTGGGAAATTCAAAGCATGAGGTGTATGTGTTTTGTTCTGAGTCTCCTTTTTACGTTTATAATTCGATATGCACGCAGGAACGCAGCACTTATTGACCATAATTTGCATGGTGTCTCAGGAATGTGTAGCTCGATCTGAAATAGATGAGCCATGACTCTCTGACGCTTTACAGATTTGGCAGAGCCACCTATGCCATCCACAACCCCCTTCCCATGTGATGTGGCAAAATAATGCCAGTTGACCGGCATGCTAAGCTTTCTCCCTAGTTCTGCCAAGAGCTTTACTATAAACTTGTTTTTAAATTCTTTAGTAGGCCCTTCAGTGGAGATTGTGAAGCTTTCACCCAGATCAATTTTTTGTTCAATAAAGTAGTCACACAGTTGTAGCATGCAAGTGTACATTCTATCTTTACCCTTGTCAGTGGAGCTGGTGACAGTGAGGAAAGACCTACAAGGTTCATCCTTAGCAAAGAGAGCACCTGTCAGCAGGTTTACACTTTGCCTACTCCAGAGAGCAGACTGAATTTCGTCTTGGTACTCACATGAGTACGCCATGGCAGCAGCCTCTTTATGGTTTTCACACTACTATGTTTTGACGATCGACCCAATCAGCAAAGTCCGGTCCGCATTCGTGCACCGTCGCAAACCCGCCGGGTAGCATCGTCACGACATACCGTTCAACTAGATGCTCTGCCGTTTTTGGTTCATGCCCACATCTGGTACATGGTGGAAAGTCCCCACTGATGAAGCGCACTTGCTGTACTCTTAGGCAGCTCCTCGACCGAAGCCGATTCGCAGCCACCCAGTGTCTCCTCTTACTGGTATCAAAGCCTTGCAACTTCTCACCAAGCTTAGAGGAGTGTACGTCCCCACCCCCACCTCGCGGATCTTCTAGCTTGTTGCTGGTGAGGGGGCTTGAGGCACAGGTATAAGGGCAAAGGTATAAATCCCGGTTGACCGTCACGAGACCATCCCGGGTATCGAGTCAACGAGCCACATGAGCTGCTCGTCCGGTGTGTGACAAATGAAGATCCTAACCCGGTTCCCGAATAGCATCCGCTATCCCGGGTGCCACACTGCTATGTACGCCATGGCAAAGTCTAATGGCCACACACTTATATTTGGGTTAGCTCTAACGTGCTCCTGAAACACAACTAAATCTTCTTTAATGCTATCTGCTCAAGCTCACCCTCACACCCTTTTTTAAAACAAACTTTAAGGTGGCCACTGTCACCGTCCTTTTCCCAGTACTTCCACAGCAACTCTCTTTCAGCCTGCACATCAAAAAGCCACAACCTTCCACCCTGACAAGCTTCACACTCTCCCTTCCAACACGCTCCACTTAAATCACTGCTCTCACACAAAATCTCTTTCCAAAAGTCAGAATCATAAACAATTTTCCCTTCCAACACGCTCCACTTAAATCACTGCTCTCACACAAAATCTCTTTCCAAAAGTCAGAATCATAAACAATTTTAAGTGCTTCCAATTTGAAAGCAAAGTTTGCATGCAATGCGCCTGCACTTGCATTGGTCAGAGCTGTGCTGTTTTAGCAGTAAAACATTTTTTGGTCTTAGTTCACAGAATTTACTAAAGGAAACTTGCTCTTCCGGATGACTCTTAGTGAAAAATTCGTATGCTTTTTGTAAGAACATAGTAAGGTAGGCATTTTGGCACTGAAGAGGGGCAAGTTGGAACTCTCATATCATCCCGTTCCAAATGGGTTTTCTTGTGACGGGCATCTCTTCTATCCACATTTGACGGTCCATAGTGACTCATCTCCTTCCCAGGGAGGTACATGCTGTGTCTTCTATCCCCCCATACCCGTTTTCCAATTGTTTCCTGTCATTGTCTTGGAATGAGATTACTTGGTTTTGTCCTGGCCCTGGCCGGAGTTCCGTGGCTGGGAGGGAAACAGTCGAATGTAATAGTTTTGGAAGACGATATTTTGTTCCTTGTAAATCATCTCTCTGTTATGCATTGTATAATGTTTAGTTTACATATTATATTAAATGATTTGTAAACATTTGAGTGTATTCCTCTTAGTTGGGACCTGTGCTTGTGTCTGGATGAGACTTTTAGGTGATCTCAAACTAAGTACTTTGATAGTGTGCTCTTGGAATCTACATCTCTTTCCTATTTGAAAAAAAAATTCCCCTTTGTCTTACCTTTTCTTGGGCGCTTTAATTGTAATTCTAGAACTATCCCATTTTCTTCCTTTTTACTGGCGCTGATATGACCTTAATGTGTTGCAAGCGCCGTAAAACTCTTAAAAACAAACAAAACATGTCTCAGAAGCCATTGTAGAGAAACCTAGAGACAATGTTTCCCCATTGTCAAGACAGACAGCAGTATCCAGGATCTTGACTTTGTTTCTCGAGGTTCCGTCTCTATGAAGACCCCAGGATGAACTGTCCTTACTTAATCCGTTGGCCAATATGTACGTGTCATCATCAAAAAAATCATCCAAAAGTTTAAACTTGAAAAAAAAAATGAAAAAAAGTTTAAAAGCAACCGCACTTAATGCATGTGTTAAAAACAATTCAACTCGTCCTCATGTATGTGATCTCCACAAATAAGAATTAAGAATTAAATTAAATTTAAAAATTTAAATGTATAGATATATCCACAAACTTAAACAAACATACAATACCAATGTCATCTTCGTGGGGAGGGGCTTGGGAGGGGGGGGGGGGGGGATAATGCCTTAAGGGGGTCAGTAGAAAATATAGGTCAGTAAATTCCATTTCCAATAATACCGCTCACAAAATTCATAACCACTCCCAAATCCATTACTACTCATACACTCAGTCACTCACACATTCCCATCTTCCATACACTCAGAGAGGTTGCTTTTTCATGAATAAATTGACCGTTATATTTGTGTATGTTCGTTAAATTTGTCAGTATTTATGAATTGCTATCCAGCATTTTTTCTTTTTTTTTGTATATTGTTGCAAGTAACGAAATACTCAGTTGCTGACAACAACAAACGTTATTTTAGAAAGTTTTTCATTAATTGAAGATTATTGTACTCTCTTGAATTTTGTCTTGTGCAAAGTACGTATGTCGTTTGAAGTACATTTTAGTAATGTAAGTTTTTTATAATAATAAATGGCATTTATATAGCGCTTTACCCCGTTGTCACAGGCTCTAAGCGCTTTACAGTGATATAAAACAAAACATATTACAGTGAGACAAGTGTGAAGGAAACGTGATTTTATGATGTAAGTATAAAAATGCAACAGATGAATAAAAAATTAAACAACATATCATAATTTTATCCCATCGCTTTGTTCTTCAATTACATTAAAATATACTACTACTACTACTACTACTACTACTACTACTACTACTACTACTACTACTACTACTACTACTACTACTACTGCTACTACTACTACTGTATCCCCCTATGTTTTCCAACTTGCTTTCTGTCTTTGTCTTGGAATGAGATTACTTGGTTTTGTCCTGGCGCTGGCCGGAGTCCTGGTGGGTGGGAAACGGTCAACTGTAAAGTCGGGAGTTTTTGGAGATGATATTTTTTGTCTTGAAAATCATCTCTCAATTATGCACGATATTGTTTGTTTTACTAACATAATATATGATTTGCAAACATTTGAGTGTATTCCTTTTAGTGGGGGCATGTGCTTATGTCAGGATAAGACATTTAGGTGATCTCAAACTAAGTATACCAATAACGTGCTCTTGGAATCTACATCTCCCTATTTGAACTAATTCCCCTTTATCTTCCTTTTTATTGAGCACTTCAGTCGTCATTCTATACATTTTTACTATCCCATTTTCTTCCTTTATACTGGCGCTGATATGACCTAAATGTATTGCTAGCGTCGTAAACATTTAAAAACAAACACTCATATGGATTGAGGTTTCCTGTCTCAGAAAATGTCCAATCCACCTCCACTGTCTTTGCAAGAGGATTATGGGTATATCTTGACAACACTGAAATCAGATCACATTTTGACACTCTTTTGGGGTTGAAAAAAAAACAAACATACAAACAAAAAATTAGAGAGGACTATGAGAAGACTCGCTGTTTGGTATGTTGACGGGTTTTTAACGTTCCCTCTGTCATCGAATTCATAGAGAAGGACAATGAGAACACAAGTGAAGGCCACAGGGGAAAATCGATCAAAGTCCGAAAGACCCTTACTGTTCTAATGTCATAATAATTTGGTATTAAAATCAACCAAGAGCTTGTTTTTTTTATATGCATCTGACTTGTGGTCAAAATATATACGTTTAGTAATTCACATTCAATTCAATTCATATTATCATGTGGCGTTTTCAATGGGTTTCCAAACTTTAATTTTGATTTTCTCAAAAGCTGAAAAATGTGACTGATCGTTTTCCCCCTGTGGTCTTCAAGTTTATGAAGCTGTAATTATGTTCTGAGACCACTTCGTTACCGCGTGATACATGAGATTTGGCCCTTAAATTTTCGATGATTCTCAGGGGAGTCGTTGGTTGCTGTGTCTTCTATTCTGTCCTTATATCTGAATTATCCCATCGTCTTACTTTTTACTGGAGCTGAAATGACCTAAAAGTCCTGCACTTGTCGTAAATCTCATAGGAACAAACAAGCGAACGACGTAATACATGTGCAAAGAGAAAACAAAAAACAAGAACTGGGTCACAATTTCCAATCTTGCTTGTTTGAATGGAATGTATATGTATTTAAAAAACAACTAAAATCGATATCGATATCAATAGATTAACCCTCATCACGTGACTTCAATGAGGATTTAAGGTCGGTAGGATCTGGGACGCCATTGATTCATTTTAGAGACTGGTAAGTTTTAAGTATAGACCTAGAATCATTGGGATTATCGCTGGATATTCACGTCAGACTGAAAGTGTGGTCCGCTATTGATTCTCATTGTCAAAATAGGCACATCAGCGGATTGCATGTTGGACATATCTTATTATTTTACCAGTCCCTTTGTTTTGCTTTTGACTTCAGATATACAACTTATTCTCTGTGTCAATGGCTTGTAATTGCTTGCAAATTATTCAATTTTGTTAATATTTTGTTTGTTTTGGTACACCTTAAACTTGCTGCTTGGTAACATGTTCTGTCGGTATACGAAAATTACAAGTTATTAAATAAATTAAAAAATCGTAACTTTTTTATTTGTTGTCCGATTTTAATCATTTAAAGACTATTGTTCATGGCTTGACAATCTGTATTTGTTCAATTCAAAATAACAACAGTTTTCTGCAGTTGAAATTTTAGTTTGGGATACCTACATCATCTACCTGGCAGTGTCGTAAAACCCATAAATAAAATATAAAACAAACAAACTGATACTGATGTGATCTAAGAGAATTGCAAACCCTTAACATTTTTTATAAACAAATAAAATCATTGACCCGATAACCAGGCGTTGTTCCAAATTCAACACTGAGACCTTTTTTACTACTTTATTTGTACAAAAGACTCATTATCGAACAATTAGTATCTACTATTAATGATAATGGTGCGAGAATTAGTTACGTAAGTTCTTTGTTACATGTATTTTTATGTTGTAATCAAACACATTATGAAACGATCTGTCAACGGTATCCCATTACCTCCAATTGAAATAGCCATTATCGAGCTAATCATAATTCATGATGCTTTCACGTGACAACTTGATCCAGACATTCTTATGAATTACAAATGTGTTGGAAAAGGTCAGCGCAATTTCAACCCAGTATTTTGTATTTGTTGATGGATCAAAGCTAACTTTCTAACCTTCCTTTTTGTATATAATGTTACATTGGAGAGAGAGAGAGAGTGAGTGAGTAGAAAGAGAGTAAGAGAGAGAGAGAGAGAGAGGGGGGGAGAGAGAGTGAGTAGAAAGAGCGAGAGGGGGAGAGAGAGAGTGAGAGAGACTGAGTGAGTAGAAAGAGCGAGTGAGAGAGACTGAGTGAGTAGAAAAAGAGAGGGAGTGAGAGAGAGAGAGGGAGAGAGAGAGATTGAGTGAGTAGAAAGAGAGAGAGAGAGAGAGAGTTAGTAGTGTGCTGAGGATGACTAATTTCATGCTAAGTATTTAGTTTTCTTTTTTTTTTCTTTGAAATCTGTTATAAACTTTCTTCAATGCGTTTTTTGCGTCCCTTGTCTATGCACCCTGGCGAGAAGACCTAATTTATTTCTTCACTTTGTGTATTTTTTAAATAACAGAATAAATAGTTTTCATTTGTTTATTAATTAATCCATTTACTTCATTATGTTCAGTCATTCATTTATCTGTACGTAAATGGATAAATGAATAAATAAACATCTGAGTTATACATTGGAAACATTTTTTGTAAATCAATATCTACTCTTCCTCTTGTTTTTAACACGTTTTTCTTCATCCACACTAGATTTTCTTCACCATATGACTATCAGAAGAGGGCATAAATTTAAGAGCTCTCTACTATCACATATTTTCCATGTTAACATCAAAATTCAAACTCTGAAGATCATGGACTCTTCTGTTCCCTGTTGAAACCAGTCTTGCTTTTTCTTTGGTGTTTTTAATTTTAGATCTACAACTTTTTTCTATCGTCTTCCTTTTTACTAGAATGACCTCCTTGTGTCGCAAGTGCCGTAAAACATCTTAAAACAAAGATAATTTTTATTTCGTGCCTTGTAACAATAGGTCACTGCTCCATTACTCGCATCGTTTTTGCACTTTTACATCATCCAGCAAAAATAATGGGTATTCACCCTACCAAATCCTACCCATAACAGCAGATTCAGTGATGAAGGTAAACCACAGAGTTCTACTATATATGTTACGGTAGACTTCTGTGAGGTAAACGCAACATTGTGTATAATATGTGGGTGGTTTGAATGGTACTTTTCCAAAGGCTTGGTAATTCAGAGCTACTATGAGTAGTTGTGTACATGGCTAATTAGTTAATTGAGCAGTTAAATGTATGAGTCACTATCTTATAATTATATTCGATACTTGTATTCCATTCCAGTTGAATGCCCTAGTCAGGAAATAAGCTCTCCTTTTTAACTAGTCACACATTTAAATTTGTTCAGGTTACCTCAGTTGCTGAAATAGTATTCGTTACGTTCTGATGGAGTAAAATTGATTTTATAAGTAACAACGACATTTCAAAAGCTGATTTTAATGAAAAGCATATCGTGATCTTTCTGCTACTTTACACCTTGATTAATACTCTTCAACAGTCGTAACGTCACTTCCTTCCTAATGACGTATGGTGACTTAGTAACACTGGCTCTAAACTATCTGAACAATGGCGGACGCCCGTATGAAATATTTCCCCGGCGAGCATTAAAGCGTATCCAGAGGGAAAAACAAAAATTTGATCATGCTTTGACTTTTACACATTCTGATGACAAGGCATATGATAAATTCTAGCCAGCATGAAGAATAAAAAGTAATGATTTTCTTTGTTTAGAACCAATATGGCCGCCGTTACCTGGCGGCGTGACATCAGACTACTGAATCCAATTCCCTTGAGGTGGTCCGAGTTCCCCCATTAGCGGAGTGATAGTCGGTGGAAGTTCTTGTTATCTAATACGTCCACTCATAATATCACGAGAGCTGTCATTTCCCATTTTTTTTTAAAGGTTTTGAAATAGATATGTTATCCTGACAGGGTTTCTACTATACAGTTTTTCTTCATTTCCTTTCTCGATGGCAACACTGTTTACACATGCTATTTAACTAAATACGATATTCTCTGTGTTCTTTACAGCATATTTCTAATTTGACTGTAGTATAAACACTTGCATTTAGTGTGACAAAATACGTTCCATTGAGCGCTGGGGATGATATGACACTATTTTTGGTCTATAAGAGATCTCATAATAAATCTAGCAGCTTCCGAGCTAGTTACTGTTGACGAAGTACTCACGATTATGTTCAATGCCTGGGTGGGGTTCCTTACCTCCCATAGTGGGCAGGGAGGCACTTACTGTATCTTCTATCACTCTATATCTGTTTTCCAACATGCTTTCTGTCTTCGTCTTGGAATGAGATCGCTTGGTTTTTGTCCAGGCCCTGGCCGGATACCCTAGCTGGGAGGGAAACAGTCAATTGTATAGTTAGAGTTTTGGAGAGATGAACGGGTAAGGAAGGGGGGGGGGGGGATGGAGGTGTACAAACGCGTTGGCGAACCTAAGTCTTTTACGTGTTAGCGCACATCAATGGGAATTGGCCCAAGACACCCATTTCCTACGCATTAACCCCCCCCCCCCCTCCAACCCCCCTCAGATGAAGTGCATCATTTCAGGGATTGGTTTTTCGGCGAAACGCAATTGCAGTTTTTTTTAGACTCTTGAACTTCATTAACCAAATTAATGCATGACGATTAATGTTTGATGATTGCATTGTATATGCAACTTAACTTAATGTCAAGAGCACACGCGCATGAAGTTAACGAGGATGCTGTGGTAATGCACGTAGGTTGAAATTAATAAACATCTTGCCAAACCCAGAGAATATTAAACGGTTATTGTATTTAGCGGACCTCATTTAAAGGATTGATCGTGATTAGCATCATTAAAAATGAAAGAAGTTTCCAGCTTGCCCCCTCATTCTTTACAATTTCCAATACCAATATTGTGGGATCGTGGATAGCTCATACGGTAGAGTCACGCTCTCACCAGCCAGGTGGAGTTGTAGGTACCAATAAGGTCGCAGGTTCAAACCCCCATCACCCCCGCGAAAAAAAATTCTTCTCTATTGTCTTCTGGCACTTTTCTACTCACTTCATTACTTGTTAAAAACTTCAAAACCGACCATCCTATCAATTGTTTCTGACTCGGTTTTTCATTTATTATCAGTTTTATTTATATATCGATCACGACTGAACTGCGTGCCCTCAACTCATATGTTATTTCTCGTCTATGTGGTCTAGTGGTATGACACTCGCTTTCGGATCAGAAGTTCCTAGGTTCGAGCCTCGCGCTCGGCGCATAGTTGAGTCCTTGGAAAAGGCTCTTTACTCACTTTCTCTCTCCGTACTCAGGTGTAAAATGAGTACCTGGCCGTTAACAGCGTTGTCTTTGTCCGAAAAATTGTAATATCGCCTAACAGGCGTCATGTTCCGTCCTACATGTTAAATGTTGCTGTTGACCAGGGACCCCATGTAAAGCGCTTTGAACACATTAAGTGGATATTGCCCTATATAAAGCTCAATTATTTTTTTTAATCGTGCACCTCTGATCACTCCCCCCCCCCCCCCAACCACCCGTGGCCAAACAACCAGTTCATGATGTTGCTTTACATATTTTGATTGTTTGTTTATTATCAGGGGTGTGGGGGTTGTCAAATTCTTATCTACTCCGCATGTATATCATCATCATCATCATCATCATCATCATCATCATCAAGGTATTACAGTATCAGTGCACGAACGAATGTCTCCAACAAATGGAAGGATAAGTATTGTTTCATTCTCTTTAATTCAAAATTATTTTTTTTTTCAGAGGTGCAGGATCATCATCATCGTCGTCGTCATCATCATCATCATCATCATCATCATCATCATCATCATCATCATCCTCATCATCATCATCATCATCGTCATCATCATCATCATCATCATCATCATCATCATCATCATCATCATCATCATCATCATCATCATCAATCTTCCTGATATATATTGTGTTTAACATTATCATAATTATCATCCATTAAACCGATAACCATATTTTTAACCATAAACACAATGTTTCTATTTTTTAAAAAAACCAAACTCATATCTCGTTTCTTCTATTGTATGGTTATGGAGGCTTTAAGCAGGTTCGTACTCATATTTTTCATTGTCTACGTGACTAAATCACCAATTCAACTTTTAAATCCATGGCTGAAGATTACAATTTTACAAAATAACGTAATAATACGATTTTCTTCATGAATCATTGAATTATATTTGACGTTTGCTGGTAGTTTATCTCTAATTTCTGCAAACCCAACACAATTACTTAAATAGCACGACTTGCTCTCAACAGTACGCTACTAACAAAACCACAACAACTTTATATCATTATAGAGGCGTTCATTATGTAAGCAATTAATTCAAGCCTGAAAGGCTATTTTACGCAATTTGATACAAATGAAACTCGATCGTTAAATGGGGATGGATAATATTATCGTTTAATCACATGCACAACCCTCATCGAGTCTAATTTAGCCATCATAACTACGAATCACTAATTATTGCTTCTCAAAGCATATGCCCAGGAACGTGATTTTGGTACTCTACAGTGGAAGTTTGTTAAACTGACGCTAAATTATAGAAAAAAAAATAATTTAAAAAAATTGAGCTTTATATAGCGCAATATTCACTAAATGTGCTCAAAGCGCGCACTTTACAAGGGGTCCCTGGTCAACAGCAATATTTAACATGTAGAACAGTATAGGATTCTTATACTTGCTTTTTGGCATTCCCGACGTATTCCCAATCTCTGCACGAGCATGCGAAATCTTTTATTCTATCCCTCATTCGATATTTATTTCGTATTCTCTGAATAAAAGACATTTTAAAAACACTTGAATAATACATAGTTCTTTTTTTAACATCTAATATTACTGAAATTTAACGCTTGATAATTTGAAACCAAAATTGTTATTGTAAACTTGATATCTTTACACGTCATTATTTTATTAGGAGAAGAATAACAATTATTTGTTGATATATTTCGGTAATAAAGCAAGGACAATTTTTTCATTGAAAGCCATAAATTATATGAACTACATTTTCACAACGGTATTATGCCCTAATGACCTCGATGCTCAAAATGGAATTAATAGTGAAGCAGAATGAACTTAGGTTTTGTTTATAAGTAACAAAAAGGTGAAAGTGGAGAGGTTTCGAATGGAGACAGTACAGACAATAAACACGTATCGGGTACAGCAGTTTGTCAGCAAAACAATAAATAAAGGAACGTTGAAAACAAATGAAAAATAAACAACGTATAATATAAATTGTTGCGTCTGTACTCCAGGAGTAGGTACACATGCTAAAATTGTCACTACATTCTGTTTTTTTTTTTTAATTTCTTTTCAGCGTTCCTTTGTTTATTGTTTTGCTGACGAAGTGTTTGTTCATGAAACGTCTATTGTTGGTACTGTTTCCCTTCGAAACCTTTTCATTCATACCCTTTTTTCAGTATTTTACCAATGCCAGGCTTCAGGCAACACCCACCGCACTCTTTTAAGTTTATAGACTTTATTGAAGGTAATTAAAATTGTTTATGAATATGAGATAAACACAAGGTTACCAATTTTCCGTATATTTACGAAATTCAATATGTTTTAAATCATCTGTATATTTTCCAATCACTTACTAAAGAGCAAAAAGTACGTACAAAAAGTCCTTTTATTGGAGTTCAGCATTCATAAAGTAATCTGTCAATGTGTTTTAGTAAAAGTTCAGTAAATTTTTGTCTCTTGACTTGGCAACCCTGTAAATAAAATATCACTTTTCTAGTCATTTTTACATTGCAAACAATTTCTTTAACATTTTGTTCTGTTCTTCCCGTCACAATTCCTCTTTGAGGCCATGGATCTTTTTAAAAAAATAACCATTATTAGCAGTTCTTTTTAAACAACACTTCTCCCAACGAATGCTATATATATCATTTCAACAGCAATAAACTTGCATGCGATGTAAATTGGGTTACAGTGGTGTTAATTGTACTTGAGTACCAATGAAATATAGATCCGGAAAACAGCACATTTTCTACTTAGGTTTTATTGGCAAAGGACGATGGCTTTGAGTGAAAAATATAATAAAAACCATCTCATTTCGTGATGCTTTCCTCCGGAGTCCTGAAATAAAATCAAAGCCATTATTAATGCGGCTATGTGGTCTTGTGGTATGACACTCGCCTTGGGATCGCAAGATCCTGTGTTCGAGTCCCGCTCTGAGCGGTACATAGTTGAGTCCTCGGAAAAGTCTCTTTACTTACATTGTCTCACGGTACTCAGGCGTAAAATTAGTAACTGGCTGATATCGCTTAACAGGCGTCATTTCTCGTCCTACATGTTTAGTGTTGAGGTTGGCTAAGGAACCTTTTATAAAGCGTTTTGAGTACGTTTTGTAGTAATGTTGCTAAATTTAAGTTCTTGTTGGGATCTTTGAAATTTTTATTTGCTTGTCAGATAGATATTTTTTGGTTCTTGCAGCAAATCAATTCATTTTATGTGTAACGGATAGTTATAGGGAATGAGATTAGCGGAAGAGTAGCGTCCCTTGATTGGACGTCACCGGCGGAGAAGTTATTAGAGAGAGAACGTCAATATGGTTTTGCGCATGCGTCTCTCGTCCTCGCTTCCGGTGAAAGCGCCATGAGAAAGCGAGGACGAGAGAGACGCATGCGCAAAACCATGTTGACGTTCTCTCTGTAAGGTGACGTCCAATCAAGGGACGCTACTCTTCCACTAATCTCATTCCCTATAAGCATATATTGAGCATAGCCCAATCTTGGTTGCTTACTATTGTACATACATTCTAGTTTAATAAATTAACTCTCTCCTTACCAACTCTAGAAAAGTCGTTACATTCGTTACGATTCAATGAGCATTTTTTCTTATTCTCATTTGTTCTGTATCTACATTACAAAACGTTATAAAAAATAAATCTTTGCAATGGCTATAACAATGTCTAGACGTCTAATGGCGGTTCGTGAATCTCGTTGTTTGAACAAATTGTGTCTAAAATGAATTTCTAGGTTGGGCAAGATAGAGATTATAAGAAGAATCGTGAAAATACTCAGTAAGGAGAGAAATAAATTATTTTGACTATCCCACTCAATAAACAAACTTGAGCTTTTATAGAGCGCAATATTCACTAAACGTGCTCAAAGCGCTTTACAAAGGGTCCCTGACCAACAGCAACACATAACATGTAGGACGAGACATGACGCCTTTCAGGCGATATTACAAATTTTTGGGACAGAGACAACGGTGTTAACGGCCAGGTACTCATTTTACACCTGAGTACGATGAGAGAATGTGAGTAAAGAGTCTTCTCCAAGGAATCTACTATGCGCCGAGCGAGGCTCGAACCCAGGACCTTCCTATCCGAAAGCGAGTGTCATACCACAAGACCACATAGCCGCACAATAGTGTTACAAGTGTCATGCAATTTCTAAAGGCAGATAAAATCTAACAGAAACATAATTGACTGGATTGAGTAATTTTTATATGTAACAAAAATATCCATACATATTAAATTATTTCGACTCTCTATCCCACTCAAAAGTTTTCCAAGTGCCGTGCCGTGCAATTTCTAAAGGCAGATGAAATCTAACAGAAACATCATTGACTGGTTTGATAATTTTCACCTCTAACAAAAATATCCATACATTTGGATAAATATGATGGTATTAGGTCGCGTTGATCATTGCCATAATCTTCTAAAAAATATGCTTTAATTCTGATGGTACAATTAATTCTTTGAAAAATGTACGGGAGCATTGACACTTGCTTTGTCTCATTGCATAATTTGACATCAGTTATGTAGGAATTACTATTCAGATATGCACATCGTACAAACACAGTAAAGCAATATAATAATTTCTATGTGGTCCAGCGTCTTTTAAACGATTCAATTCATGACTGAAATTAATACTGAAAGTTAACATCACATAACATATTATGGTATAGGGCAAAATAGGATAAAATCCCTTGAATGCCCTTAATATTAATAGTAATGCCATAAATCTATTGATTAAAGATGACAATAATGATACACGTGGTAAAGATAGTATTTCAACTTAAATGTACTTATGTATAAGTTGAAATCATAGTTTTAAAAAAAATGAAACTATGAATTATAATTACATGTTATTTATTCTTTAAGAAAATATGGTTGGGAGTTGGGAGTCAAAATTGTTCCGTACAGTCCGTGTTAAAATTTTGCCAACGAGTACAGAAATTCGGTCAAATCTAAAAAAATTATAATACTCTTTCTCACAGATTGATATACGAGTAACTTGTAAACCTTTATTTTTAAAGTAAGGGTAATTCTACTGTTGATGGGCGGGGAAAATGTGAGTCCTTTGAAAAGGCTCGCTCTATACTCATATTATTCTCTCATCGTTCTCACGTGTAGAAATGAGTTTTTGGATAGTTATAGCGGTGTATTGGACTGGAACCGTCAGGGCAGAAGATCAAGGGGAAGGCCACGAGGAACATGGATAAGAATTAAAGAAGCTGATATACAGAGAAGTGGTAAGACCTGGAATGAGATTAAAAAGATAGCTCAGGATAGAGAAGGATGGAAACTGTTTGTCTGTGGCCTATACCCTGACCCAGGGTGAAAAAGGCAATGATGATGATGAATAGCGGTGTCTCTGCCCAATAAATAAATGTTACAAAGCCTATATGCGCCATATTTCTTCTTACATTTTAAGCACATCTTATTATTGGCTTTGTAAAGCACTTTGAGCGATATTAGTTCATGTTAGACATTATAACATCTCGTGGATTAAAAAAAAGGTTATCTTGCCCTGTAAATGGTTAAAACATTGAGTAGCAATTGAGCAAGGACAATGGCCATTAAAGTAGAATTGATTCAATGAATCATGATAAAAAAAGGAGTTAATGACAAACAAAGCAGTGCAATTTTTATAATTGACATTCTTTTGCAAAACTTGTTTCTTGAAACACGTTCCACACTCAATATATGGCATTGGACTTGAGATCAAGCTAACTACCTCGAAAATTGCTGCTCAAATATTCTTTGATATGAGTTGATTACATGAGCCTCATAAACATAGAATGCCATTTACCGTTTGATGAGCGAAAAAACACATGTTATAAACAAAATAATGAGAATTCACAGGGTCATTTGGTGGGCCATCAATGTCTGAAAGGAATTCAGAATGCATTGTTGTACGTGCAGTCTTGGTCAAGGTCAGGCATTCGTTCTAGAGAGGCGTGGAAGTGGAGTTATTCAAATGAAGGCATTTGCCCACTAATGAGCAAGTCTTAGAAAGTTCGTTTGCTCAGCGGTTCTATGCTCTGATTTGTGTCGGTGTCTTGTGCGGCTATATGGCCTAGTGGTATAACATTCGCTTTCAGATCGGAAGGTCCTGGGTTCGAGCCTCGCGCTCGGCGCATAGTCGAGTCCTTGGAAAAGACTCTTTACTCATATTCTTTCACCGTACTAAGGTGTAAAACGAGTACCTGGCCGTTAACAGCGTTGCCTCTGTCCGAAAAATTGTAATATCGCCTAACAGGCGTCATGTCTCTTCCTACGTGTTAAGGGTTGCTGTTGGCCAGGGACCCCTTGTAAAGCACTTTGAGCACGTTTAATTGATATTGCGCTATATAAAAGCATACCATCTTTATACTTATATTATCGGAGTGAGTTACCAATATTGTTCAATGATCGCTGCACTCTGATTACGTGTTGTATCTTTGGGTCAGACATAGTTCGCACATTCTCTCATTTGAAAAAGGTGCGAATGATTGGCTATAGACAATGACGGATATTGTGAGGCTGCTTGTATAATTGATTGACAAGTAAATGTACTATCAAGTATCGGGCAGTTAAATTAGAGTTGGAATGGTCACATTAGTCTCGGGCCTTCGTGTCCAGCCAGCACTGAATTAAAAAGTGGAAATGATTAATGTTTCGAAAAATAGTGCATTTATGTTTAGGGAATGAGATTAGCGGAAGAGTAGTGTCCCCTGATTGGATGTCATCGGTGAAGAAGTTATTTGTAAACAAACCAACTACAAGCCAAGCGCTCCAAATACAAATTTTATTATTCATATTTCTGTACAAAAATGCATAACGTTGATTATGATATGCATTTTTGTACAGAAATATGAATAATAAATGTTGTATTTGGAGCGCTTGGCTTGTAGTTGGTTTGTTTACAAATAACTTTTCCTCCGGTGACGTCTAATCAAGGGACGCTACTCTTCCGCTAATCTCATTCCCGAAAAGGGCTGCCAGATGGCCAAAACTAGTTACAGAAAGAATCGAGTTTCTATTCCCGATTAGCTTTTCAAATGGGTCACGGCCATTAGTAGAGTGTGGCCACGTGAGCTTCTATTTTGCCACTTTTGAAGTCGAAATTGGTCACGAAGACCTCTGGCCCCTTGGCAGCCCTGTAATTATTTTCTTTTGTAAAACCTGCGTACATTCAATACATAGAATAGTTCATACATTAAGACAAGATAACGCCGCATTAAATTTAAGGATCTACGAATATTTTGTTCAATCTCCGAGAAGGCTTAGCAATTTTGTTTAAAATGTGTCTTCGAGGCTTTCTGTCGAATTACTCAATTGCCAGCCCGAAGGCTTGGGTTAAATTAAGAAGTGTTTAGAATTTGAAACCGTACTTTTAACTAAATGACTTACAAAGATAAGAATCCCTGTGATTATTTGCAAGAAACTGTCGCATATCGTAGATTGTAATCTACGCATTTGTGTATTTGGTGACTTGAAAATGCACGAATATAACTTGTTGTTTTATTTTTATTGACCAATCAAAACTCTTAGAGTTCGTATGGTGTTATATATTGGTAAGAGTGGGTATGTTGATAAAATATAATTATGACCCTTCATCTCAAAACGGTATTATGTCGGAACGAACCAGATGCTTGAAAGGTGAATTTAATGTTAAAACTGGTCAAAAATATTAATTTTTGGCATCGGCACCCTAAAATATGGTATTCATTCTCATCAAGAAAACATACAAACTCAACACAAGTCTGATAGTTATGCTATAAATTCAATTTTCAACATCTTAACCATCCCGACTTAATATTGTTTTGAGGCGAAGGGTCACAATTATTCTCTTTCTAATGGCAGAGTATATTGAATAAGATTTCAGAAAAGGCATATAATCTACGTTAAATATTAAATTGCGTATGGATAGATTGCAACTCTGGATTTAGAAAGGCTGCAACGGAATGTCAATCAAAGGAAAACAGCGGGGTGTGGCGTTATGGGGATTGTTTTTGGGAAACATTTCAATTGAGGACAATTGATGTGCAATCATGACTTATTAGGGTTGTAATTAACGCCTCTATGGTCGTGGATTGGTCCCGTGTACGGTATAAATACGCCAGACAGTTACATTGGTTCTGTTGTTCGTCATTCGCCATTCTTGTGTCTCATAAACTTTGAATAGCTTTCGCAGTTTGTTATTTGGGTGTCTGATTTAAAATAAGACGGTTTTTAACAAAAAATAATTATTGACTTTAGATACAGAAGGCAGAAATCAACATATCTTCAAGATGAATAGAATTTTTGCTATAATTCTCTGCGTCTATTTTGTGGTAAGTGTTTTAATTTCTCTTATTTGGACACGATATCTTTTAATTAAATGATATGACATTGCTATTTACACAAAAATATTTTCATAAAATATCCTTTTCGTTATGATTTGCAAATTGTATAATCCAACTGAATTCAAGTAATGCTACTTTATAATTTATTGGTCATCACATTTTTTAACAAATTCACTCAACGAGGTGGTTTTAAAATAAGGAACAGTTAGATCTCTTGTATCAATGGAACCAAATTGACGTCACTCAGCTCTTTGTTATTGTTTTTAGCCAGCCTTTTTTAATGACTAGTTCTCTCTATCAATTAGTCTACAAACGCATAAGGTTACACATAACTTTCTGTTTTGGTACGTTCTATCCGACTGACGATGTCGTGAGTATTTTACCTGAACGTATATCATCAACACGCAATATATCCTTTGCGGCTATGTGGTCTAGTGGTGTGACAACTTGCTTTCGGATCGGAAGATCCTGTGATCGAGCCTTGCTTGGTGCATAGTTGAGTCCTTGGAAAAGGATATTTACTTACATTCTCTAACCGTACTCAGGTGTAAAATGACCGTAAACAGGCGTCATGCCCGTCCTACATGTTAAGCGTTGCTGTTGTCCAGGGACCCCTTGTAAAGCGCTTTGAGCACGTGCAGTGGATATTGCGCTATATAAAAGTTCAACTATTTTTATTTCCTGTTAAATAAAACTCATCTTTAATTGGATGAAATACAAAATCATTATCGTTGTATATTGACTATTCATTTATTCCAGTTGACAAAGTTGTACGTAATTAATTAACCATGCTCACGAACGATAGGAAATAGAATGCCTTAAGTCAAAATTGATCAACTCCTTAATAATAGGGAACAAAAGAGTGATGTCAAAATACTGGTTCCAATCTCATTGGAAGTGTGAAATCAATCCTCCGGACGACTGGATTGTGAAACTACCTTGTGCAACTGATCTTCTGGTTTCAGAGTGATGTCATCTCATTTCCTGGCCTAAATAAACACAGGTCGTTAATAAAAATCACCCATCTTTGATGTCTTACTCCCCGTAATCACAATACTAGTACATCCTGCTACTAAAGTAGATAAACCACCGTATGATTCAATATGTAATCTAGTTATTGAGAGGCCTCGGGATAATTGGTTACACACTTCCAAGGAGTGATGGACCGAAAGAGACGAAGGTGTAATACACAATTTCTGTCTCCAATTAAGAAACAAAACTAAATTTTAAAAAGATTTCGGTCCTTGTATGAGTCATTAAAAGTAATGTCGTAGTTGTAATGGGACGTTATAAGCTTGCACTACATATTAAAAAAAATTATGCCCTTCCGCCACGACACCATAAGATAATCGTCGAGGCATTCCATGAAGGACTATACATATTTCATCAAACAAGATTGCTGATGGCAACAGGAATCACCCGTCTTGTCCATTGTACATATTTAATACAAAGAACTTGTTTTCTATATCTTATTCCTTTTCGCTACCTCTGACATCTGAATCTCTTTTAGTGTACAGTGCTGAAAAAGTGTATATAAACCAGTCCCAGGCAAATAAAGAAAGAACATTGCAAGACAAAAAATCCACTATATGTGACCCCTCGTCTCAAAATGGTATTAAGTCGGGATAATTAAGATGCTTAAAATGGAATTTGTAGTCAGAAATATCATGCATAAGTTGAGTTTATATGCTTTATAGAGGAAAAGGAATATTCTATTTTACTGTGCTAAATACACACCTTTCATATTTTTGACCAGTTTAAGTATAATTTGACTTTTTAACCGCTGGTCCATCACGACATAATGCCGTTTTGAGACGAGGGGTCACATATGCATGGAACAGCCTCGAGGGGGAGTATTATCCACATAAATCTCCCTTCATATAATTCCCCGTTTACTAACACCTTGAAATGATCTATAGATTTCAAATTGTTCCATTTCTTGACAATACGAATACCAAACCTTGATCCTTTCTTATGATACTAAGAATAGTGAAAATTTAGAAACTTTTAAAAAGAAATTGAAAACCGATTTATTTAGAAGAGCGTTTCTCGACAATTAATATCCTTTGTTTTAATTTAGGGTAGTAATGTGCATGTACAGAGTTTTCGTATGTGGAAGCGGAGAAGTTTACGTATGTGGGTGTACGGGTGTATGTGTGTGAGCGTGATAGTGTGAATGCTAGTTTATATAGTCTTGACTAATTATAAAGCGCCACAGAGCACTTGTCAGTGGATTAATGGGCGCTATATACGTATATTATATTATCATTATATCTAATATATCGTGGAATAGACCTTGTTGACTTGATACTCCGGATAGACTCGTCATAATAGAGAGAGCAGAAAGCACGTCCGTTCCCGTAACAAAAAAATCTCTGGTCAGTTACTCGGTCAGGATGGCTGATTTAAAATTTAGCTTTATCATAGATGTTATCTATTTCCCTCTTCATTGTCAAGGGCTAGAAACATGGACAAATAAAATGTGTGTAAGTAAATATCCTTTTCCAAGGACTCAACTATGCACCGAGCGTGGCTCGATCACAGGATCTTCCGATCCGAAAGCAAGTTGTCACACCACTAGACCACATAGCCGCAAAGGATATAGTGCGTGTTGATGATATACAAGAGATCTGACTGTTCCTTTTTTTTTCGATTATTATAATCAACTGTTTTTCTTTATCTTTTATTTTTTCAGTGTACTATTCTGCCACTGTCATGTGAGTAATATTTATAATGCATTCTGGGAAGCAGACACAGGTAGACCAACTGACAGACAAATAGGCATATATATATATATATATATATATATATATATATATATATATATATATAATGAATATTATACGAGAATATAGATTGATACTTGTCAAGTGATATTTAGAATTAGTTGTCTTGATTAATTTATATGCTTTGGCTCATGTATGCGTGTGCGTATTGGAAGAGAGAGAGAGAGAGAGAGAGAGAGAGAGAGAGAGAGAGAGAGAGAGAGAGAGAGAGAGAGAGAGAGAGAGGGGGGGGAAGATATATATATATATATATATATATATATATATATGTGTGTGTGTGTGTATGTGTGTGTGTGAGAGAGAGAGTATGAATTTGTGTTTGTGTGTGTGTGTGTTTGAGTGAGAGAGTGAGAGATAGAGGGAGTTAGGTAGATCGATAGATAGATAAAGATAAATAGATAAATTGATAAATATATAAATAGATAGACAAATAGATAGATAGATAGAGAGAGAGAAATAGAGAGAGAGAGAAAGAAAGAGAGAGAGAGAGAAAGAGAGAGAGAGAGAAAGAGAGAGATAGAGAGAGAGATAGAGAGAGAGAGAAAGAGAGAGAGAGAGAAAGAGAGAGATAGATAGATAGATAGATAGAGGGAGAGAGAGAGAGAGAGAAAGAGAGAGAGAGAAAGAGAGAGAGAGAGATAGATAGATAGATAGATAGATAGATAGATAGATAGATAGATAGAGAGAGAGAGATAGAGAGAGAGAGAGAGAGAGAGAGAGTGAGAGAGAGAGAAAGAGAGAGATAGATAGATAGATAGATAGATAGATAGATAGATAGAGAGAGAGAGAGAGAAAGAGAAATGAAATGGTAATAACCATATATATCGGTGATGACACTGATGATAACGATGGTTCCTATTGATGACGATTATATACAGTAGTATTCATTGATAATATTAACAATACGAGAATGTGAACAAAGATTACGACAATGATACTGGCGATAATGGTGGTGATGATGATGACGATGATGGTGATGATGTTGATGATGATGCCATGATGATGATCATGCGAAGATGGTAATGATGATGATGATGATGCGAAGATGATGATGATGATGATGATGATGATGATGATGATGATGATGATGATGATGATGATGATGATGATGATGATGACGTAATTGCTATTTTCATTTTCATTGCAGTGAGCAAGAAAATTGTGGACAAGGGAGATCATGTTTTGAGTGAGTGTTTTCTTTTGATATTCTTTGGTACAGCATTAGGTACCAGTTATTAATATTTCATATTTTCGCGTTGTTTATAACACATAGAGCAATGAACCAAATCATCCACATTTTGATTTTGCAAAATATTTCTACGATTCATTCATGAATTGCAATTCAAACCATGTATATTTGGAGGTAAGCACACACACACACACACACACACACACACA
The DNA here is from genome assembly GCF_034508935.2 of Berghia stephanieae. Taxonomy (NCBI): domain Eukaryota; kingdom Metazoa; phylum Mollusca; class Gastropoda; order Nudibranchia; family Aeolidiidae; genus Berghia; species Berghia stephanieae. The sequence goes on from NC_088362.1 coordinate 11,921,008, forward strand.
CACACACATTAACTATGCCATCAAGGAACTCACAACACTATCTAAATCGTTGTCTTTATGATTACTAACGTTAGAATGATTAAAATCGTAAAATTATATGTCTTTATAAAGTTGAAAATGATATAAAGTTCTATCAGGCATGCATTTTTCATTACAATCTGTCTCGAGGGACAAAATGTATGGGTCAATATTCAGGATGTCATACTGCCAAAATAATATGATTATGGTGCATTATAGATAGTATGCACATGCCTCAGGAGTTCACAACATTGCCATCCGGAAATATAACGGATCAACATACAAAACTTTGTGTCACCATGATCGTTTATAGTCAGGTTAATGTCGTTTAGTGAGAAGTACTCATAAACGCGGATGGCAAAAACAATAACAAAGGCCGGAGTGATGTCATCTTCGAACTATCTATATCGTTTACTTATTAGCCTGACACTAGAACCGTGGCCTTCGTAAAGTTAAGGCCTGATACTGACCAAAAAATGACGTCAAAATGCCAGTCTTTTGCCACAAAAGAAAACAAATCGTGTGTTGTATTCAATAGTTCAACCAATGAAATAACTTGTTTCCATGAGCTCTACTGATGAAAACTCACTCGGCGGTGCAAAAACCAAATAATGACGTCAAACTGCCAGTCCTTTTGGATTTCAGTATCAGGCTATAACATAACGATGGCTACGCTAGAACCCTCTAGGACTGGCAGTTTGACGTCATTTTCTAGGTTTTTGTACCACCTAGCGAGTTGTCGTTAGTAGTGCTCAAGGAAACAAGTGATTCCATTGGTTGAACTATTGAATACAACTCACGATTTGTTTTCTTTTGTGGCCAAAGACTTGTCTTTTGACATAATTTTTGGTACGATTGTAATAGAATGACCCTTCTATCTAATGTTATTTGATTTTGTACTCTATTACTCTTTACTACTTGTCGCTACCATCACTATTTAATTGTATGCAAGTAATGCAAGACTGTGCCTCTGTGGTTGATATCAACATTTCTTTACTAGTGTGTGTTACTATGACCAATAGTACACTGTGTGTTGTGTGTTAAGCCCTTACACAGGTAGTCTCTCGATGTAGTACTATTTTTATCTTCGGCTGGGTGTGACTTCTGGCCTGATACTATATTTTTGTGTGCTTTCTTTCATCACTTCACATCGTTATAACTTCATTTTAACAACTATGATCATTTACAAATTTATATCACTAATTCTGGCAAATCATAGCTTTCTAGCCACCTACCTTGAGTCATCTAAATCTACTTTGTTCTTCTGTATACTTAATAATTGCTACTTAAATATTTCATACAGCCATAACGTTAACGCCTTTGATTACTAATTACGAGCTTAACATTTACTCTTTAACTCTGCAATTCACTATGATTGATTTTGTAGCATAACTCTTTAGTTTAGACTTATTCGTTCCTTCATACATGTCCCATGTTATTTGCATTAATTTGTTTAAATCATGAAGATGCACACAACTCGATCGAGTTTACTCACTTCAGTCTACGCATCACTTTACCTGGACCAGTGACGTAGGTGCTTTCCCTGACGTCCGCGCTAAATCTATTTTTAACTGCTATAGCTAATATTGTGTAGGCCTAGATTCTTCTGCCATTCTTTTCATTCTGTGCTGGGTCGAGTTTGAAACGATCAAATCGAGCGGGTTTTCGATCGAGTCCTCTAAAATCGAGTCGGTTTCGGGCGGGTTTCGAGTCAGTGACGTCATCGAGCAGTGATTCGTTTGAAAAAAAAAAAAAAAACACGAGTAACTCGTTTGCCACAGGAAACTTCACATACCCCTCCCTCTCTTATGTCTGTGGCTGGCTTGACTGCAGCTGGTTATGATGGGGGCTGCCAGATGGCCAAGTTCAAAATTGGTTACTAAGAAACGCTTTTCTATTATTATTCATTTTAAAAAAAATCTTTTATTTAAAAAAAATGAAAAGATAAGTTTATCCAACTGTAGTCGATTGTTTTGTTAATCAAAACAAATGAGTTTTTCAAGGGAGTCAGAATGCTTGTGGTGTTTGGCTATTTGGGGTCTATTTGACTACTTGGGCAAGAAGAAATCTGGCTGTCTGGCAGCCTTGATTATGATCGTTCGTCGCATCACACACACATACACACACACACACACACACACACACACACGCCATCAAACAGTTGTTGATAGTGAAGGGTTGAGACCCCCCCCCCCCCCTCCCACCACCATCATCCCGCTGTCACCTTAACATTTCATATTTATGTCGCGCCAAAAGTTGTCGGCCGCCCCCACCTCCCATAATTTGTCACTGGTCGTCATCGCCTCTTGTGTGTGCGGGAAAGGTCGTGCCTTTCATTTCATTATTTGAAAAATAAATGAACAAGGATGGTGTGTTTTTATTAGGTAGGTAGATAATAATAATATTTAGCAGGTTCCACACCCAGACACCCACGGATTGCCCGGACACGATGATAACGATGCCGACGACAATGGATGACGATGATGATGATGATGATTCTCGTGTTTCTGTTTAAAAAATGAAATACTTTAGCAGGTTCCACCCCCACCCCCCACACGGATAGACCGGACCCGAAGATGATGATTGTGGTTTTGCTGGCTGTTACGGCTGTGATGAGGATGATGATAATGATGATGATGATGACGATGGCGCAGATGGTGATTATTTGTTCGGTCGCTCAGTGGTACGGTGTCTCTTGTCACAAAATCAAGCCTTGTCAATGGCCGGATGAGTGACAGTGATTGTTAAAAATTGTGATCCAGACGTTAAGTCCGTGTGTCAGGCACTTGACTCAGGTGTGAATGTATTCTTATCTTATAAGCAATGACGGGTATTGTAAAGAGCTTTAATACAAAAAGACTCCAAACAGCGATCGGTACCTACTGTACGAAATGGATGTATGGTCGATATGGCGTGCCGGAGGAATAAATTAAATTAAATATTGTGAAGTTCATTGAGCATGGTAAATCCTTGGAAATGCGCTTTGAACTAATACACCTGCTAGACAACTCCGATTCCAATATAAACGACTGATTAATATTCCCATATATAAACTATAGTTAGCTGAAAATCTTTCTTTGTCGGGACTCCAAAAGTATGGAACGAATTAGACAAAGAAATCAAAGGGTCTTTTAGGAGCACTGATTGATTTTAGATTGATTATTACATTGAAATGTGTTGATATTTATTTTATCCATTATTATTAGGGTGGTGGTGGTGGTGGTGGTGATGATGATGATCCCGCTGATATGATGGTGATGATAAATAAATTAAACATAATTCCCTTTATTCATCCCATAGGGGAGATTCGTCTTTCGGGTCTATTCTAAGGGAAGACTGGAATAACCCAAGCGATAGCCGCAGTGCAGCGCCGCAAATTTAGTTAGGGCAAGGTGACTTGCTCAAGACCACTCAGCGGCGGGTGATCGAACTCGGTACCTTTCGGGTGCCAACCAAAGACCGTACCGCTGCCCCTGATGATGATGATGATGATGATGATGATGATGATGGGAACTAACAAAGAATACACAGGCATCTAAAATTGAAACATTCCATATTCAAAGCTAATGTTTTACTTTAAAAAATTGAGCTTTACAATATCCACTAAATGTGATCAAAGCGCTTTGTAAAGGGGTCCCCGGTCAACAGCAACATTTAATATGAAGGACGGGACATGCCGCCTGTTAGGCGATATTACAATTTTTCAGACAAAGACAACGCTGTTAACGGCCAGGTACTCATTTTACACCTGAGTACGGTGAGAGAATGTGAGTAAAGAGCCTTGTCCAAAGACTCAACTATGCACCGAGCGCGAGGCTTGAACCCAGGACTTTCCGATCCCAAAGCGGGTGTCATACCACTAGACCATTATAATGCACGAGACCCATGGTCGACTAGAGTACTACCTATAGTTACGTCATGACTAGACCACATAGCCGCACTACTGTAGGAGTGTTCATTGATAGAGGGATGCGTGTGTGTCATAGAAATAGCCTTAGTGTGTGTGTGTGTGTGTGTGTGTGTATGTGTGTGTGTGTGTGTGTGTGATAGTCAAACTTTAGTAGGTTTAATGAAGTCTTGTCACACACGCGTGATACACCTATACGAATTTCCCTGCCACTGCCACCCAGACACACTAACATCTGACAAGGAGTGAGGGCTGTGGAAGAACCACAGACTACCGTGTGCAAACATTGGCGATTGGTATCGGATGGCAAACTGTGATCGTTTGAATTTGAAATGATTCGAAACACTCGTTAACCCTCCGCTCGCTCGAATCCTGATCGTCTCAAGCTCGTCTCACGTGTCAAGATCGTCTCAAGCTCACAACCCGCCTGATCGTTTTACGATCGAGTGATCGTTTTACTAACTCGCTCTTCCGGCATTGAGATCGAGCACTGACTCGTGGCTTGGCGCTCGGTCGTCGATCGAGTAAAAGCGATCAAATAACCCAACACTATGTCATTCATTCATTGCTACACGCCTATAGAATACGATACAAAAGAATGATCTGTTCCATTGTTCCTGAATAAAGACTTCATCATTATACATCCTGGCCTTTGTTGTTTGATCGCCTCCACTACCCTGGAGTGGATGGGCTAGGACTCGGGTAGACTATGGTGTCTCCGGACTTGACTGTGGTGTGTGCTCTTCGCTCATGAAATCAACTCCCTACTTCTACGTCTGACACATGAAGTCATGCTACTATCACTAACAGTAGTACTAAACTGTCACTTCATTGTCTCGATCTATCTTCCCCACTTGAGCACCACCGCCGCAGTTACAGTCTGGAACTCTTAAGTCGACCCCGGGACCGAATCCATCCACTCCCACGGCCTCTACACTCTGCCAATACTACTACTACCACTCGCCGGCATCAACTACCCGGTTGTCTCCATCAGTATCACACTCGCCGGCATCAACTACCCGGTTGTCTCCATCAGTATCACACTCGCCGGCATCAACTACCCGGTTGTCTCTACTATCACACTCTCCGGCATCAACTACCCGGTTGTCTGACTCTATTACACGATGACTACGGTTATACCCAGTCCTGCCAACTGTAACGAAAAATGCGTAGTAGTATTACAAAATTCTGGCTCCAATTGGATTCAGTAGTCTGATGTCACGCCGCCCCGCAACGGCTGCCATCTTGGTTCTAAACAAAGAAAATCATTACTTTTTATTCTTCAAGCTGGCTAGAACTTTTCATATTTCTTGTGACCAGAATGTGTAAAAGTCAAAACATGATCAAGTTTATGTTTTTTTTCCTCTGGCCACGCTTTTATGCTCGCCGGAGAAATCTTTCATACGAGCGTCCGCCATTGTTCCGATAGTTTAGAGCCAGTGTTGCTAAGTTACCATGCGTCATTATGAAGGAAGTGACGTTACGACTATTGAATCCTATTTCCGAACTTGTCATTAAAACTGGAGATAGTACAAAGACGCGCTATCCGCTGAGTAACCAATAAATACGACTCTGACTCAGACAACCTTAGCACCATAAATCAGATCACTTGAATGGGAGCAATCTATATTCATGCTTTCGTCCAACCTAGTCATCGATCACATGGTTGGGCTCTTGGATTCTACATCTAGTTATGACAATGAATTTTGATTTTGTTGTTGGTTCACTGTAAGTTATAAGAGAATGGCCATAGACTTCAAAGATCTCCATCTTGTGACAGCCATCAAGAAATTGTGCGGCTATGTGGTCTAGTGGTATGACACTCGCTTTCGGATCGTAAGGTCCTGGGTTCGAGCCTCGCTCGACGCATAGTTGAGTCCTTGGAAAAGACTCTTTACTCACATTCTCTCACCGTACTCAGGTGTAAAATGAGTACCTGGTCGTTAACAGCGTTGTCTTTGTCCGAAAAATTGTAATATCGTCCTACATGTTAAATGTTGCTGCTGACCAGGGACCCCTTGTAAAGCGCTTTGAGCACGTTAAGTGGATATTGTTCTATATAAAAGCTCAAAAAAAAAATAATTGAAGCTTTCATATTTAGGACACATTAAAAGACAGGCCTCAATAGAAACTCTTTGCACAATTGGTGCCTGC